>NC_039249.1:21943987-22305653 GCF_003368295.1 Carassius auratus | reverse complement strand
CACGTTGGTTTTAAAATGTGTTAGTGTATTATTAATTAATTCAGTACACCATACAATCGTATTGAAGCTATAAAATAATTACTGGAGTACATTTTACAGGAAAATACTATCTCAGTCTTTCTACTAGAAAAAAATATATATTTTAGTGCATTACCTGCATTTATTTGTAAAATAGAAATCTGTTTCATAAGGAAATTTAAACCAATTTTATTTTCCTCCAAAAATTTTAGTAAAACCGCTAGACACAAGACCAAGGAGGCAGAATATATGAATTTCTAACAGAGAGAAAATAAGCCTTGTCATCCTTTACATTTAAATTAATGTTGTATTTGCAGATAATTTTTTTAATATTTTAACCAACTTTGTTTTAACTTGAATAAAAAAATTTGAGTAACAGCCTCTATCACCAGCTTTTTCTTAATGGACATACCTCACTAAATATTAATTCTCTCTATTCTTTAATTTTTTCCTTTCTTCTCTGTGGCATCTGGATGCTCCACTTCCTCTCTCATTAATGTTCACCACTCCCTTCCTTGCTGTTGTATTTGCTCAGTATTACAGAGCTGTGCCTGTTGGCCAACTGTTTGTGAGTCATCTCAGTAGAAAAAGGGCAGGAAGACAATCTCACACAACCATCACATCCCATTTAAACATGTGGTCTGTGTGCTTAGACTCCAGCTGACACGTTTTCCATTATTCCCCTGTGCTAGATGATGGGTTGTCAGGTTGGTCCTATCCTGATATGTGCAGTGGCTTTGTTCCTGGTAGCTTTGTCTAAACGAGTGCAGTCAAAAAGTAAAGGATCTCTGAATATCTGTGGGTTTTTTACAACATGTTATGGATTACTTTATAAGGCAAATCTGTGTGTGTGTGTGTGTGTGTGTGAGAGAGAGAGAGAGAGAGAGAGAGAGAAGGAGAGAGAATATTGGGAGTTTCACAGAGTTAAAAACTATTGAACAGAGTAAATACATGCACAGCAGTCTATTGTTTTAGAAAAGATCATACAGTTATGTGTATCTATTCTCAAAAAATAACAATGAAAGGCTCCTTTTTTCAGAGCATTTGGGGGATTTTGACTGCAGACTGAGATATGTATTTCAAACACAATGGTAGATTGTACATCACTATTATATTACTTTAAGATTCTATTTATCACCCCCACATTGTAGAGATTAAATCTGTTCATCCCACATGTCTTCTGATCATTTTTCCCCATTGCTTTTTTTTTTCTTCATGGTCAAAACTAATGCATTTTGAGTTCATTCAATTAGGAAGAGTCAGGCATATGGACTCAACAACCTATAATTTTAGGTTTATTTAACACTTCAAATCCATTCTCACTAACGTCATGATGTGTTCTACCCACTAACACTGAAATGAGTGTTTACAGAGAAAAGATGTTTTTCAGAAAATGTTGAATAGTAATATGGTGTGTGAGGGAGAGCGGAGGTTTTAGGAGTACATTAGTGCAGCATCTCTATCTTCTTGTGTATCTCACCAGCTCTCAAGGTTTAATTCATGGAGCAGAGCAAAAGAAATGAGCAAAGACATTGAAGTATAAAAGCTTGTCATTTTAATATGTTTTACAGCCATCCATTGTCCCAAAATCAGCACTGTAAGTGTTTCAAGGGTTGTAGAACACATTTACCTACCGAGTAACTCCTGCCTTGTGAGAGTGGTAGAAAATGCATCAAAGAATGGCAAACTGACGACATTTTGAAGACTAAATCAATAAAATTGTAAACTTTTCACCAGTAAATAAATAAAATAAACAGATCTGTCAGATGGAATAGTAGTTTAGTGTAAGTATAACCACAGGTCCAATAGTTTTGTCATATGTTCAGTCAAAGCAAATGGCTTTAAATTCAAAGCTACATCTGGCTTTATGATACTATGTAAGCTGTCAAAATTGAAATCGCACCATCAAACCATATTTCATGATTAATACTTGACCTTTGAGATATTAATGATTGTCAAGCCTAATCAATAAATCATTTTAAACAAATTGAACTCTTATAAAGAGTTGGTAATGGACATTTACAGTGATTTATGTAGACCTATACACTTTGCATGTATCTAGATATTGCACATGCACTCCAGTAGGCTCAACAACCCAAAACCTCTGATTGGCTGCATTCAACCACTGTATTGCCCAATGTACATCGAAATAGTTATGTACAGAAAAGAAGACAAAACCTCTTGATTCTGGCTTCCACACAAATTTCCACAGGACTATGTTTTCAGCACTTACCCAAACAAGTACACAGATTTTTGAAAGCCTCAAATGGCCTGTCTGTTTTCCCTCTGAGGACACAATCCCTGTGTGATTGATCTGTACAGTCTATAAAAAAAAATGCAAAAGGATTTTTCCTGGAACATTGTTCTTTTCACAATTCTGCAAGGGGTTCCAAGATTACTTCCTTATTCCTATCTCAAGGTTAGTCGGTTGTCAAGAACACCTATTCACGTAATGCACACACAATGGCAATTAGTCTTTTAAATCATCTTCATACTGATCTTGTGAGATCCCTCAGTCGGGCTGTTTTCTCCATCTACTTTCCGTGGCACATACTCAATCTCAATGTTTGGCTTGGCATTGCCTTTCCCTCGGCTCCAGAGGAACAAGAGCACCAGACAGAACAGCACCACTCCGAGGAAAGAGATAAACCCCATGGTGGTAGCGATAATGAGAGTCTTCATATCAAAGGGAAAGGGATTCGTCGCACCAGTTCCATTGGCACTGTTATCATTGGGCAGGTTCGAGATGAAGGCAAAGGTCTTATTGGGCTGATGGGGCCAATTGGGAGAGTAGCTATGAACGTGTAGGTGAGCCAAACGGGTGTCGTTTCCTCCTGCATTGACGGCAATGCAGGTGTATGTGCCATTGTCTTGTATTTGAGCGTATCTAACCTCGAGGGTGCCATCTGGAGACACCGACAGCCGGCCAATGCTTTTAGTAGTGATGAATTGCTTTTTTGGAGACTGCCACATAATCATAGGAGCGGGGTCTCCATCTGCTTGGCAAGGGAATTGGACAGTGGTCCCCTCATCCACAAATCTATGAATGGCTTTGTGATCCCGGACCTTGGATTTCTGACAGGTGAAATAATTTGGTGGGAGAACATCCGGGAAGTCTTTGAATTCTTTACCCTGCAAAAACTCTGGCGATTCACAAGATGGCTGCTGGCGGTTGAAGTTAAGACGCCATCGACGGCGAAAGACCCAGAGGAGACGACAGTCGCATGCCAGGGGGTTGTCGTGAAGAGCCAGTGTCTCCAGGTTGCCGACAGAGTGAAAGGCAGATTCCTCTAAAGTGCTTAGACTATTGCTGGAAACATTGAGAACCCGAAGGTAGTTGAGTCCTCTGAAGGAATAAGGCTCAATGCTGACTAGCCGGCCCCCAACCATGTGAAATGCCTGGAGCCTCAGCAAATTGTGCATTTTGTTGCCCTCCACAACCTCGATCGGATTGAAGGACAGGTTGAAAAAGCGAAGGTACACCAGGTGCTGTATGGCCTCATAAGGGACGGCAGTGAGATTGCAGTTTGTGATGCTCAAGGTTGTGATGTTAAGTCCATGGAGGGACTTTGTGGTCAAGGTTTCTAAAAGTGGCCAGTTTGCTATCTCTAAGACTTTGAGTCGATAGAGCCTCCTGAAGGAAAAGTCTCGAATGATGTTGATGTTTAGATGCCGCAGCCTGAGGGTCAGCAGGTTGTGAAGATGACTGAAGGCCTCTGTTGGCACAGAGGTCACGTTGCATCTTTCCATAGTAAGTTGCTCTAGGCTGCTGAGGCCATGAAAAGCTCTGTGAGAGATGAACACCAGGTCGTTGTCCCCCACCTCCAGTTCTTTCAGGTTGTAGAGATCTTGAAACATGTTGTCCAACAAAATAACAATTTTATTCTCACTAATATCTAATCGAGTGAGGTTACTGAGGCCAGTGAAAACACCCAGCTGAATCAACTTCAGCTTGTTGTTGCGTAGCCCCAGTATTCGCAAACCAAGGAGGTTGCTGAAGGCTCCTGGTTCAATGACGGAAATTATGTTCTCGTTGAGCTGTAGCTCTTCCAGGTGTTGATAGTTGAGGAATTCCTCCGGGTTGATGGCTTTCAAACGGTTTTTGCTGAGATCTAACAGCCGTGTGTCAGTGGGAATTCCCTCGGGGAGGGCGATCAGCTTCCGCCGATGGCACACAACTGAGCGCTCTTGGGCACTGCACTCGCATCGAGAGGGGCAGCCAGTGGCAGAACCGGACAGCACGGTACCCAGCATCAGGATGAGAATGGGCTGCCAGCACGCCACCAGGTAGCTGTGCCCACTTGCCTCTCTGGCCACCATTTTGATGGTAACCTGCTGAGAAAAAGGATAGAGAGAGATTGGGTTTCATTCCAAGGAAGAGAAAGGCAAAAGAACTGAGAGACAATCATATTGCCTCTGTTCTTAAAATAGCAAGAGATGGTTTTGGAGAAAATGCTGATGCTTGAGAAATGTAACAGGCTACTGCACTGGAACATGCTGCGTAAAGGCAACTCAGAGCTTTGATTAATGATATAACAGAGGCATTAAAAAGTAAAAGATTGTATGAGAAAAAGAAAACAACCATAAACAACACTGACCATGAAGACGAAACAGCCAGGTTATAAGGCAGTCCTATAGGGGAGATATAAGTATAGGGTCTGCAGGATCTTTTTGAAATATAAAAATATATCTTTGATGTTTAACTTTTAACAATAAAATGTATTATCAATAATGGCTTGAATCAAATCAGTAATGATTTAAGCATGCCAAAACAAAATATATTTTTTCTTTAAACTACATAAATAAAAGATGCATACTATTGCAAAAACTGAGAGCAAGGGACATATAAACAATTAACATGATCCTACAATGACTTGCACTAAAAAAAATCCTTTACAAACCTTAACCTTTTATATTATAAAAAATATATAATCATAATATACATTTTTTATTTTTTATTATTATTATTTTAATCATGATTTTTGGCTACATTTACAGTAGAACAATTTTGTTCTTAACGGGTTAAATCCAAATCAACTTTGACTTACACTTTTTTACTGTGCACAAGCACTGAACCTTCAAACTTGACTTCCCAAATTGATCGAGCAAGCTCTATTTCAATCTCACAGCCACTTTCAACTGTGTGCTTTGATGGAGATCTTGGTTTAGGGCTTGTGAAGGGACTTGTAAAAAAATGACATGAAGGAACTCAAGACACACATCGGACTTGCCAAAATGACACACGAGTAACATTCCATGAGACACGAGGTTGCTAATTAAACTAGTCAAATACAAATCATGTTAAGTACACAGGCCAACTTTAATAATTGATTAGGTAAACTTTAAGTAGCTCCCATTTGTGAAGCAAGTGAAAGTGACCCAGAATTAAATATTTCTTGCATCAGTGAATTAAAATACATTTATGCAAACTCAGAGGATGCATTATGATATTATTTAGGTTCAAGAGTAGAGTGCATATTTTAACACAACTTGTATTTACACATTTGCAGTATCATATCTCAAGGGTAGCCATTTAAAATATATATATATATATATATATATATATATATATATATATATATATATATATATATATATATATTTTACTTAAAAAAAGATAACTTCCCCAAGCTCACAACTTACAAGATGCAAAAAATAGTGTTCTCTCAGAGAAAAGTACACAACTCAAAGCAATGTGAAGCTAGGGGGACTTTTGAGGTCTGGTGCAAATAAGACATACAAAAATACATAGACAATAAGCTCATATGAATGCATCAATCATTAAAAGATTGTGGCTCAGAAACAATCTTATTCCTAAAAAATGATGATTCCGCTATGTCTAAACCGTTGAAATCACAATCACATGGGAATTTTTATACCTCATCCAGGTAGAGTTATGAGTTGCAAACAATAACGAAATAATAACAAAAGTATTGATAAATTCATTTAAATGAATGCGTAACACACACACACCCCGGTCACCCTTTCTTTTGGTCCATTCCGATCCATGGCTCAGACTATTTTGATCAAATGAAACTGCAAAGAGAGGTGAAAAAAGGCCTACATGCAGCCATCTGTTTAATGCATAGATTTGCTGATTCCAATTCTGAGGTCTTCAGGTGTGTCAGAAATGTGTAACAAAGGAAAATATTCTTTTGAGTTCTGGCGTGAAATAAAAGGAGTAGTTTCAGCGATAATGGTTTCATATTAGTGCTCCTCAGCTAGATCAAAAGGGCCGTTATTGTCAAGGGTGCTTATCCCTCGTTTATCTATCGAGTGTGATCTGCATACAGTTGGGGAGCAAAGCGATCAGGGTACTGTGAGAGAATTACTACATCGATTAAACGACTCGTGTGGCATGAGGAGGTGTGAGGGTGAAGGTCATGACGTAAACAGAGCTGCCAAGAACGGGATGTTTTAATCACGCTGAATCTATCACTTTCTTCCCCGGCTGAGCAGGCATCAAGCCTCCGGAGGCATAGCAGGATTGTTTAAACTGTTATTATGTGTGACATCTCCTGCAATGCAAATTTCTGTTCAATATGCATGGCTTCCAAATATCTGCCAAACAACCACCTTTGACCTTTGACTATAATTGGGAGAATTTGTCTGAGGAGAGAACAGGTCAAAGGTGTTGGCTCATTAAAATTATTGACAAATTTGCCTGGTGGTTTTAAACAAGCAAACAAAAGCAGATGGAAATCATTTTAAAATTATGGTAGGTCTGCATGGTGTGATCACAGTTTCCCTAATTAAACATGGCCGTTGCTTCCAATATAAAAAAAAAATCGTATTTTGTTTACTGTTGTGGTGTCACATAGCACTCCCACAGGAAGAAATTAGCTCGGCTCATGGGCAGAGAGATGTACCTGTTTTACCACTGATATAAAAGCAAACTGTAAACATTTATGCTGTTATTTCTTGGCCTGCAACTTGCAAATGCTTGCCAGTGGGCAAAGTGAAAATTATGATAGTTTAAATAAAAAAGAAAAGCCAAAAAGTCTAATTATCATTTAGCACAAATGCTTTGGCTGATTTCTTTTTCTTCTTCCAGATCTAAATGTTGCATTACATATACACACACACTTCCATCTTTGTTCCAAATCACTGTAACCTTTGTTTTAGCCCAAATGCTAAGGTATGCAAATGCTTTCAAACTAATTTGGCCCCGAGTGGTCAACTGATGGCAATTGAAAAGCCACAACAAAAAGTGTTGGATTTATTATCCAATTAAAAGATTAAATCATCGCTCAGAAAGCCCCCATTCTGTAAACATACAAATCGAAGTCTGTCAGGTGATTATGAATAATGTATGAAGAAGAAAAAAACTGCTTCTCTCTCTTGCATTGCTGGAATATTGCATTGACGTAGTGACTCTCAAAGTAGTAAACTAACTCACATGGTCAATAGCTCATCGTTTTAGTCAGCAATCCCGCATTAATTTCCATGCAGAGAATTGTGTCTTTAAAGGCATATCTACCTCAGGGCCATTCCTGGCATGCAATATATTCAGATGGAAATGTGCTCCACCGAGCAGCGCGCTTGTATTAAATTCTTAAATTTGAGCCAGGTCTGTAACAAGTGTAGCGCCCCCTGCCCTCTTAAGATGGCCTGACCTAAGCTCTATCTATTTCTTAATCAATAGAATAAAGCTACTCAAGTAATAACCAATAGGTAAATTCAATATGAATAAGTACAGATCTTTATACTCAATGTACAGTATGAATACACAGAATAAAATAAACAATGCATCCCCTACGAAAATGTACCCAAATCGATGATTTTCAAAAAACTTTAACGTGTCTCACTCATAAACTCATAAAGTCAACTCATAAAGTGTAGTCACAGTGAAATATTAAATTCAGTAACTCACTTAACAGCTAGTGCACTGATATAACCAAATTATAAAGTCTCACAGTGAATATTTCCCAAGCAGAGGGTATAAAGTAAAGTCTTATGAACTGTGACAGTAAAATGGTAATACGATTTCAATAAACAGATTGTAAACCAATGTGGGCAGTAGCACCCCACTGCGAACACAAGATATGGGGGATGTGGTTGGATCCACATCTAGAGGGTGGAGATTGTATGGAATTACATTTGGTTCATTTAAAATGAACACAACTTTATAAAACTGAACGTAACTTTTTCAGAAACTATCAAAAATATGCCATTACAAAAGAAGAAAAACACAATAAAAATGAAATTTAACAGGCACTTCAAATATGCTTCATTCTTGGTTAATGTTTTTCAAAGATTTGTTTTCGCTGATCGTGGATTCTGAATCCATTGCCACAGCTTTTGCTTCGCAGTTTTTCGTTTGGAGTTTTGACACAAACCTCTCGTGGGGGCGGGCTTAACAGTGATCAACTGTGATTGGATAGTGAGCTTTTGATGGACAGGTGCTCTCTGACCGGGAAGTACAGACGCCACTCAGTGGTGTGCATATTGGAAAGCTCTCGTGGATGTGGTTATTTGTATTACTAAATATGTAAATAATATTTACGTTCAGTTTTATAAAGTTTCGTTCATTTTTATTGAAGCAAATGTATTTCCATAAGATTAATAAAGTAAGGAGCCATTGGCTCTCATAAGGAAAAAATGTAGGTGCCAAATAATTTATTTTAGGTGCCACAGAATGAACATGTTTTATTTATTTTATTTTTATTGTTATTTTTATTTATTTTTTGTACATTTTAACATTTCAGTCATACTATCATGTGTTTATGTCTCATCTTTTCTTGACTTTATCAGCATTTTAATCCACCTTGTAGATGACCTGGGAACTAAGGTTCACTTAAAGTGGGAATTAAATGTCTTTTCCAACTTGAAATATAAATTCACAAAGAATTGGAGCTCAGTGACTATAAACTATACTCAGTGACCAAGTTATTCCTATAGTCCATGATATTTGTACAGCCCCCTCAGATTTTTGAGCCAAGTGGATTTTGAATGCAGCTTTTAAAAGATTATTTGTCTATATTTCACACAATCAAACTGGTGTGATTAGAACGTTCTGTGCGTCTTACCATCGGCTGCTAAATTAAAATCTGTGTTCACTGGCTGCGCTGAGCCAGAGACAGGCATTTTTACAGCGCTGCGCATTGAAACCAATCACACATGATTCTGTTGAGCTTATGAATGCAATGGCCAATCAGAGGTGTTTTCCGATGAGTCATCACTAAGCCCGGTGCTTCACTCGTTTGCTGACAGGATACCTCTTTCTGTCGAATCCTCTCGTCAGAAACAACAAAGTGCAGATGTGTGTACGAATCTGTAAGATATTGATTTCACACTGTAAACAGCTTCAGTGATTTAAACGGGAGTGATTGAACTCTAGACTGCCTGTGAAAAGTTTCTTTGATAATGCAAATGTTCTTTGCTCTCTTTCTGTACAATGAAAGATAAGTACCCTAACTTACAAAGTTTTTATTCACATTAACTTTCAATGTTAAATTCAAATTTAAATACAAAAGTATTAAAAATATGTTATAACACTACACCCATATCTGTTACCCTACTTAAAAGAAAACTTCACAGTTTTTCCATATTCCACTATGTTCTTCCCTCAACTTAGATGAATTGATGCATACCTCTCAGTGCATGCACTTAATCACTGTAGCGCGCGGCACCAATATACTAGAGTTTAGCTTAAGACCATTCATTCCTTAGGATCCAAACAGGAATGGAAGCTACCATACACTTCCATCTTTTCTCTATTTAAAGATGGTTACATGAGTAGCTACACGAGTAAGTATGGTAACACTCACACACACACACACAAAAACATTATGGCTTATGACTTATGACTATAATGTATGGCGGAAGAGCACTTAGCAGCACTTCGACCTCTGCGCAGCAATATCATCAATCCTGAAGTCAGTAGATAACATTATTAAGCTATTTGACCATTGCATATTAACTAACATTTTCAGTTGTAGGTAAGAATCTTTATATTTCATGATATAGTTAATGCGTTTGGGAATGTTTCAGTCAAAAAGGAAAAAAAATAAAACACAGGCTACAGTAAGTGCTGTGGCTGCTGTGTGTCACATGAACCCCCACCCCCCGAACCGTGCCCCATCAAAAATAATTAGTGCTTGACGCCCCTGCTTCTGATGTTAATTCATGTTCAGGGCTCGACATTAAGGTTTGACATGAGCTTGTCCTTCGGACAAGTTAATCAACCATTCACTTTAATATAATATTTTCATAAACTGATTAAAGGTACATGTCTCCATTTACATCTAATTCTTACATGTGGTCAATAGTCTACATTAAGTTAGAATAATAAGACACTAAGGTTGTTTCTATTCAAATGAAATCATTATCAACAAACTCCATCTGTCCAAATGTATAAATAATGTTATTAGATTAATGTTTTCCTTTTTTGACATACAAATATGAAATGTTGGAAAAATGCAATGATACTTTTAAATATGAAATTAAACCACCAGTAGTTGGTGGCAAGTCACTGTCTTAATGAGTAAATCATTGAATCAACCGATTAGTTCAAACGGCTGATTCATTCAATAAATTAGAGTAACCGTTTTTATAAATAGCTCACGGAATCATTGACTCATTCAAAAATGAATCTCTTCCACTTGCCCGATCGTGCCTGCTGTACTAAAGAGCGCCTAAAAAATGCATTGATTGTATTGTAAAAAGTAACAAAACACAAAGCTTTTTGCAATTACTGGAAGTGCGCTTAAGCATACAGTTGGTGGTTTCCATTGACTTCCATAGTAGGAAAAAATACTATGGAAGTCAATTGCAACCACTTACTGTTTGATTACTAGCAATCTTCAAAATATCTTCTTTTATATTCAGGATAAGAAAGCAACTCATACAGGTTTGGAACGACATGAGGGTGATTAAATGTTGACAGAATTTTCATTTTTGATCCATCCCTTTAAATCTAACAGGTTTGTTGTGTCTTGTGTTGCGATTTCAGGTAGTGACGATTCTCTCCGGCTAATCAGAGATCAGCAGAGTTTACGCATCATGTTTCGGTAACAGTACTTTTGGCTATTATAAAATGAAAATTATAATTCAACACACTCTTTTAAGGGAAACACATCTACTTTGCTGTGAAGCTACTTTTAGCTTATATAAGTATATAAATATACATATATAAACTTTCCTGGTAAGGGGGTTGCACAAGCCAGAACATCTTTATTGTCATAAATTTACCATTCCCTCAAAAGCAAACTAAATGTGCAGTTGTTAACATTAAAAGCGTGATGTGTTTTGTATATGCATCAACATTCCCATTTTAGAACGGCACTAAGCATTCTCTTTGTTTAATAATTACTACCCAACATTCAGTCACACGACAGGCTGTGCGCCGTCTAAAGCGAGTTGCTCTCCCAAGATCTTTGCAGAGGAAATTACATTTTCTCCTCTGTTCTTTTTCCCTCAGTAACAGGGGAAGGTCATACCCATTCAACCCTGCCCGCTAGCTCGAAGGGAAGAAATAAAGTGTCAACCACAAGTTTATTTTAACATAGTGCTCCTCTGAGAACAGGACCCTCAAATGTAATGCCCTATTTTGCCATTTTGCAACATCCACTGTAACTCAAACTCAACATGGCCTGGGTTTGCAGAGGAGAAATTCAGAAGACTGTTGATCAGTCGAGTTTAATCAGGAAATAAAATATGAGCAGGTTAATTGAAAAGTCAATTTCCGGTTCATACTCAAAGGGTCTGCCAACACACTTTTCAATTATCTGTTGTCAGCAGGTGGGAGGAATTAGCAAGGCTTCCTTCTCACAAGGTGTCTGCCGACGGATGCCTCCTTCCTTTCCTAATGGAGGACTAGATCTCTTTTAGATTACTGCACCTTCCCAACACTCATGAAGTTAATAAGTGTTGCGCTTCAAAGATTTGTCCTCTTCTTCACTATTTGTTACTTTCAGGGATATCTGTCAAGCTAGAGGGCAAAATCAATTCTGCCTCCAACGTTGGAAAACGGAGCTATTTATCTGTTTAAGCTAGAGACCCTCAAGGAGAAATTAATGTTTAAGGTTGAAGCTCTGAACAAATATGAGGATTTACCTATGTCAACAAAAAAACAATACAAAAACAAAATGTTTTCCACGGATGTTTTGTTTCGAGGCAAATTACACAGACGAAACCAAACACGTCCGTCATGGCGGTATCGAGATTTATCGCCATCTGAAACCACAGAGGATGGCTTTCAGTTGAATTGATTTTATATTTTCATGTTACTCCGCTCATGTGTTTGAGTGCTCACAGGATGATATTCTGTCTCTCCCACTCACGTACAAATGTAATTCAACCCAAAGGTCCATCTTCCTGCTCTCTCTCCCACTCTATCCCCTCTGTTTCATCCTGGCTATAACCTTGAGAAAAAATATCACGTCGGACCATCTACGCAGTCTTCTTATTTTCTCTCCCTGTTCACCATCGTACTTCTGACCTTGCCAGTGAGCTTCTGCTTGACCAATCAAGACAAATAGGCAAAGCTTGGGAGTGACCCACTTGCACATTCCTGTTTATTTGGGTTTTATAGGCTACAATAAGAGTTTCAATTGACAAAATATATATCATATCCTACGTTTGGCCATAATAAAACAATACTTTCAAAACACAACAGTGTTTAACTAGAGAATATAATGTTTCTGGTAGCACTTTATTTTACAGTCCTGTTCCTCATGTACATACTATGTACTTATTATAGTAATTACAATAACTATGTAATAACTAGGTACTAACCCTGAATCTACCCCTAAACCTAACCCTACCCCATGTAGTTACCTTGTATTACCAGAACTTTCTTAGATAAATACACTGTAAGTTCACTATAAGTACATGTTAGTACACGTACTGTAAAATAAAGTGCAACCATGTTTCTTCTTCCTACATTTGTGCTTACACATTTAAATTGCACTGGGTTTACTTCAGTTGGAATGGTGTTCTCTCTATGCACATTAAACACACTCCTGTTGTGGCAAATAAGTGTTTCAGTCAGGGATTTAGCTTCTAGTTTAGATAAAACAGTCATGAAACAACATGTTTTACATAGTAATTAATACCTTGTTTTGATCTCCAGAGAGTTCAAATGTGGGGGAGAAAAACCATTTCAGTTGGGCTTTTGTGCTTTTTATTAACAATATTATATCAAAGAAAGAATAATTTGTTAATGGTGTGGTGATTCATCATTGTGTATTTTTTTTTTTTTGAATAAAACGTGTTATTTATTGTACCACAGTGAAAACAGATTAAATACAGATTTTATATATATATATATATATATATATATATATATATATATATATATATATATATATATATATATATATATATATATATATATATATATTAAATACAGATTAAATTGTTCTAGGCTTTAGAAACTTTAATTCCAGTTAAATTAAAATTCATGATTCATAAATCATAACACCAAACTGTAACCATGTTTCTAATATTTCAAATATTTCACAAATGAAGAAAATTTATTGAGAGAAATATTGAAAATAAGCATCGTTTTGGGGTTAACCACAAGTAAAAAACTATTTGCAGTCACAATTATAAAATGTTTCATTTTACTTAGATTTTTATTACATTCTTTCAGAGAAGGATTAAATAATGATTCATTTGTGCCGGCAAATAATACCACTAAGCATAATGTTTTATAATAAGCACAACAGTCTAATAGAAAGCTACTGTGAGTTGAAAGTAAAGCGAATGTAGAGTGCAGCAACTAATTGGCTGTACTGGCCTGAGGGAGTTCATTTTGTTCCTTCTTCCAATCTATTTATTCATCATCCCGTTCCTTCTGCCTGTCACTCTCTCTTTTTCTCCCTCTCTGGCATCCCTGATCACACTGCACACATTTCATGGTATGAAGCAAATCAGTGGTTAACAGCTATCTAAATATTCTCAATACATAAATAGTTATCTGCTAAATTGCTGGTAATTGGCTGTCTGTTCTCATGCAGTCTGCTTGCGAAATGGCATGGGTGAACCATTCATTATACAATTCATTTATTCCCTGATCTTAAGAACTTTTATGTAAAGAAATATTTTATGTATACAGTTGTGACAGCTGGAGTCACATTCATGGGATCACTGTGTTGTTTGCAGAGTAGAATCAACCAGTGTTTTTACTCTTTATTTTAATTTACTTTGAAATATATGTTGGTTAGTTATTGTTATAGGCACAACTGATTAGCAAAGTGGAGTAAAAATAAAATAGTCTGTTTAGAAATATATCTGGATGCTAGGTCGCTGAAAATATTGTAAAGGCCACCCGAGTTGTGAGTGGCAAATCAAGTTGCTACCATTCATCACAACATAAGCAGGTGTCTTTATCAGTATTTACAACAGCACTTAATCAGTGAGGACCTGAGCCAAATCAATAATCAGCTCTGCTTGCCCCATACATTTGTCTTCTTCCTACCCCACACAAACAACTTTGTATACCAAATCAGCTTGGGTTTTAAGCCTACGGATTTAGCATTCAAAGCAGAGACGTATCTTCCAACTGTTTGCTTCCATTTGACTCCTCTCTCTTGATCTTGTTTTTTGATGACAGTAAGATTTAGATCAAAGCCCAAGGTTTGGAAAGCTACATTTCACTAAAGGAAAAACTAACATGAACCTTGATGTCGAAACATTGGGAACTCTAGACTTATCGAAGCGAGAATGTCAAGCACTGCGCTCAAATTTATACCAATCAAACAAAAGCTATGACTAAACTGTCAAAATGAGGCTTTTGCATGAAGAAGAGTATTATATGGACACTATATGGAATTGAATGTAGCATGCTGATACAAGACTATATATATATATATATATATATATATATATATATATATTTTTTTTTTTTTTTTTTTTTTTTTTTTTTATCTGAATACATATTCTCCATGATTTTCCCTCACAGCTGGGCACTCTTGTACTCTAACAGCATTTAGAAGAGAAATCCGAAGAGAAAATGAAAACCGGTATTAAAAAAAAGACCGGCAGCAACCTTCTTTGTGCCAACTGGTGACCTGGAAGTTTCATGCTGTCATACATTGAGTAAAAAACATGCTTTTTCAACTCCAAGCATGGTTGAGATTAAATATTAGTCTTCGTACTAAGTGCCGATGGAGCAATGTGTGATGCTTACAGTTTAAACAAGCATCCTTCAAGGGCTAGAAATGAAACAGATGCACTGCATTACTGTCTCTTACTCTTGACAATAAAACACATCCATTCCTTGTAAGCGGCATCAGCATGGGCCACCCATCAGCCAGCTGAAGCATTATAGGTTATTTCAGCTCATGGTCTGGCTAAATTTGCAAAGCTATGGCTGCTGTCAGGTTCCTTGTCATGGCGCGAAGTCTAATTGGGCCCAGTCCCATGTCAATCCTCCCCTTAGCTTTCCGGCAACGGTTAATAATAATTCCATAAAGTGTTTTTCATTCCTCATTAATGCTCTTGAGATTCACTTTAAATTCACCGCTACCAGCAGGCAAAGCTGGTAATTACTCCAACCGCTCTTCCTCTTTTAAACACAGGGCTCTTTGTTTTGGGTTTAATTGAAACAAAATAGAGAGAAAATGTGGTTGGAAAATAGGACGACCGTAATGCCAAAAGCAGTCTAGCTCCAACCAAGCTCCTTGGAGTTCTTTATCAATAGTTCTATTAGGAAGGAGCTTATCTCACAAAATTAGCCACGGGATAATCACTCTCGAGCTTCCTGAATTATGTTAGCATTGTTCCTCTGACCAGCACTCCATCCGAGGCTAATAATTTGATTAGTCTGACTGATATGATCAATGATATCTTCCTCTCGTCTTTCTCAAGGCGCAAATTTACCCATCAGCAGCCACCCAGATGATCGGTGGAGATACGAAAGCATCGCTTCAGACAAGTAAACATCATTTTAATTCACGTAACTCTTAGAAACGCGGCAGCAAGAAAGGAAAGCATAGGCCTAGTCTCGTATTTTTTTTACTTTTTTTACATAAAGCTGTTATGATTAAATTTTAATGGGAGAGTCTGCTGCAGTGAAGCGACTCTGTGACCTTCTGAATACATTTGTGGGAGGCTGGAGTGAGTGTGCACTGTCTGATATGCCACTTGGTCGCCTCTCACAGCAGCCCCTCGCTGGCTTCCCCGCCATGTACAGCCCATTTCAATAGTGCCTCATTTTGTGTGACAGAAACGAGCTGCTGCGCTGATGGCGTCCGATTCTTCACATCCCTCTACAATGAGGACAAACGCACGTCTGGTCTGTCTATCTAAGCCACCGCGGCCGAAAGCAGGCCCTCACTGACTGCTTAAAAAAGTGAATAGAAGAGAATGAATAGGGAGGCAGAGAGGGATGTGGCAGGTTCACAATGGGATCTGAATTTCAATGATTTTTGGGATTTGGACCCTTTTTTGTGCTCAGGCTGTATCGTTCACAAAAGCTGTGAAAACCAGAGGTCTGACAGGCATAGGCTCTAATCTATGTGTGAACGCAAGGCACAAGAGTGTGAGGTGATGCAGTTCTCCTGTAGCACTGCCTTATCTTGTTTCATCTGTTGTTTGTTATCAGACTGCAGCATTATCATAATGGCTATTACCATCAGCTGAGAATCTGCTCAATGAGGAGATTGCCTTTGAACACAACCGCCAGCATACTGAAACATATCTCAATTTATAGGCTGTTTTATTTGTATCACTATTCGGTGCTAAATTTTCAGCCATGGCTCTTGTGTTTTGGCCTGGATTTCTCCACTGGCAGCTACATCATCTTCAGAATGTGGCCAGGATACTGTTGCCATGCAGTTGTTTCATGTTCCCATCTTCCTACCCAACACAAGCCTATATGCATATTGCAGATGCATTGTGTTTTGATGGATAACCCTGTGTTCGATGGGAAAAATAAAACAGCAGAAGGAGGTTTTTGCAGAGCACATGGTGTCTTGGATTTGAGTCTGAGAATTAGCTCACACCTCATGTGAAAATTATTGGCCTGTGTATATATGAAGGTGAAAAATAAAAAATGTATCTTGGTTTTATAGATGTATACTGACAATGCATCTTTACATAAGAAACTATGGATCTGACAGCTGTAAAGGATGTACCATTGAGAACACTAAGATAGCATGAATCTTTGATGCATTCAGTAAGACTCCTCTTAATGTATTTTTGACAGCCTGCCAAGATTAAGAAATTAAGTGTAATGTTGTTATTCTTTTAAACGCCACATTAGCTGCAGAGGAAGTTGCTTCCAAGCGGTAAAACAGGGAGAGAGGAAAAAGAGAGCAAGAAAGAGAGAAAATTAGTGAGTGAGTGTGTGTGTGTGTGTGTGTGTGAGAGAGAGAGAGAGAGAGAGAGAGAAAGAGAGGGAGAGAGGAAAATAGGAGAGAAATAGGCTCTATAATGAGGACTGTGCATTAAAGACTCAAACGCGTCAAAAGCAAAACACTATTTTCTTCCATAATGCATCTTGCAAAATAAATATAATTGAGCAATAAACCATGACAACAGCCCCAAAATACACTCAGAAGTCTCGCATATATTCAAGCATACACCATAGACAGCATGTATCAACCTGACCATATAGAAATACTCAAAAAAGATGAGGAAGGAGGGCAGGAGTGAGATTTTCTTTCTTTCTTTTTTTTCTTTCTTTTTTTTTTTTTAAACATTGTGCAGATGAAAACATGCATGCAAGCCCACACAGCCAGATATTAATTTGTAGCAAATTACCCCCTTCTTGTGCAATGACAGTCCACGGTATTAGGTCCCGTGTCTAGTTCAGAAGCATTATTCAGCATCTTTTCCTCCGGAGCCTCTACCCAATCCTTCTCAGACACATTACCCCCCTAAAAATCCCAATCTTGTCTCCCTCTTTCAGACCTTTGCAAATTCTTAGAGTTCTCGAAAGGCTTATCTGGCACTGAATGCAAACTGCTCTTACCAGAAACGTCATGCGGTGGAGTCTAAATTTGGCAATTCCATTCTGCCAGAGTGCAGCTTAGATCCGAATCGCTCCAGAGTGGCAGGGTGGCACACAAGAGGCCTTTGAAGAATTTCATGAGTGAGAGGGAAAACAAAAACGGCACACAATTCCTCAAAGCAAGCAAGGGGGTCCAGAAATTTCTCAGAGTGTGGAGCACGAGCAGCTACAGTCCCCAGAATGCGTGAGAGTCTGTCCCAGGCATGCATGTAAACAGGAGTGCACCCGCTCACATACATGCCATACCCAGCAGAGCGAGAGATGGAGCGTGAGTGAGTGAGGGAAGAAAGATGGAGAGGGAGGAGTCGACGCTGTGCAAGGTGGAGGGAGGAGCTGTGGCGCATTGAGATGGAGAGATGGAGGAAACTGAGGGAGCGAGGGAGGGGAGAGAAAGCCTAAGACTGGCAGGCAGAGATGGATAAGAAGTGAGAAGGAGGGGGGAGGAAAAGAGAAGCGGCACAAAGCTCATAACAGGGACAATGTAACTATTGAAATTCAATTCTTTAGACCGAATGCAGCGGGAAACAGGAGCAGGGACAGAGGGATGCCGGCATGGGGGGTGGGGGGGTTGTCCCAGAAATTTGACTATACCTTTGTGAAACTGGTCTCTACCTCTCCGTCATCCTGTCAGAACACAGCGATTAATGCTGGGCTTTTATGCAAAAGGCAGCGTTCGTCAAAAGCTACTGGGAGCTGCAATGTGACAAATGGATGACTCATGGAGGTAAACAGGCAGGGTGGATAAACAACAGCCAATGGAGAGAGAGTGAGCGAGAGCCGGAGACACAAAATGGAGAGAGAAAGAGAGAGAGAGAGAGAGAGAGGGATGAGGAATTTGGCCGAATGGGCTGAGTCTGCTTAGCCAATCGCAATAGTGAACTGCAAGGTCAGTCTATGGGGGATTCGCCCTGCGGGATATAATCAGGTGTAAATCCTTGTAAGTCCACACACCATTATACTAAACAATAAGCGAGAGGAGGTGGTGCGGCAGGTAGAGAGACAAGCGAGATTAAGGAGGGGGGGGATAATCAAATGCAGATTTTATGGGGGTGGAGGAGAAGGGTGATGTGGAGCACGAGGCACAGGGGTTGTTAAGCTGCACAAACAGACTGAAGAGGTGCCTCAATATTCCTCCGAGTGAGAGGGCAGAGGAGGAAGACGGAGAGCAGCAGAACCGACCCTACATGTGTGAGGGATTTATCTCAGCACAGTACAACCAGATCAAGGCTCGATGTGGGAGAGGGAGTGTGTGCGTGTGTGTGTGTGTGATCTGCTGTGGATCTGTCCTAGACGTTTTGTTAGCACTCTAATCTTCCAATGGAACACCAACGCAGAGCTGGCGATGGTGTGACTTATTAGATGAGCTGTTGTGTGGTATATGGCACCAGTCGAGGTTCTTGTGATAGAATTATCACTACATATTACAGAGCTGTGCATTATATCAATGGCAGTTCCAAAGTGGCTTTTTGCATGGATCCTCTGAACAAACTGCTTTTTCAAGCAGACAGACAATAAAAGAGTCTAAAAAGAAGGAAAATCGGATAATCATACCACAAAAGCATTAGTACTTTGTGGATGCGCTGCTGCAAGCTGCAGAGAAAAATCTCAATAATTGCATAAGTGTAAGTAGACTTATGTATAACTAACTCCATTTCTGCTTTATGCGTTTTTACACAATTAGTTCACAGAAATAACCTGATTTGACCTGGCAAGAAAAGGTCTCAAGTGCCCATGAATCTCTCCTGTGTTGTTGTGTTTTCTATTTAAAGCAGGAAGTTTCGACAGGACCTATTGAGTAGCCTTTGAACCATTATTTGCTAGATAGAAGCAAGTGGTATTAGCAGGAGGGAGAGCACTGATCTGACAAAACATTACACCCTTTAAAGGGGTCATGAACTGAAAAATGTATTGTTTTTATTCAGTGGTGGAAACAGGCTTCCATGTCATTTTTACTATAAAAGCATCCTGTAAGTTTAAGAACTTAAAAATGTCTCATTAGTCTAAAATCAGCCTATATTGAAGCCAATCTGCCAAAATGACAGGTTTCGGAATTTGCTACTTTATGATGTAATAGTGTGGCTAAATACCACCTTCAAAGAAGAAGATCGACGCCTGCTTCTACATCGCTACATGTTTACAGGTCTACACAGAAACCAAACGATAAAAATGATTAATTTTATTTTTAATGAAGTGCCAAACCACATCAGTAAGAACTAAGTCTTGTGTTCACTTAATTTGTTTACAAACAATGCACAATTTATATATATTAGATATATAATATATTGGATCCAACAGTTCTGTCACATCACAAAAGTGTGAGTAACTTTTTATTACGTGGTCACTATTGTTTTGTCTGTTATTAATTGCAAATCATTTGATATGTACTGAGTATTTATGCATTTCTAACCTAAAACACAGAAGGGTCCATCTGTGAAGGATGTAGGCTTTCAAACTCAGAAACTGTTAGCCAATCATAGCGGTGGGCATTTATTTCTACAAGTCTACAATCCACCACGACCGTTCAAACGTTCAGATGGGGAGGTTAAAAGCAGGACAGAAAATAGCCTATTACCTCTTAATTCTGATGTTTTTATGTAAAAATCTTGATAACATTATAAGTGGACCTCGAGAATAGTACAGAGAAAAAAAAGCAGTTCATGACCCCTTTAATGCAAGATGAATCATGTGTTTTGTTCTATATTCCCCAAAACAGCACGACTCACAGTGGTGGATCTCAAATGGTTTTGCTGCAGAATCCAGATTTTACATGGCCAAGACCCAACCCAGCACCAAGATAACTAATAGGTAAATGGGCAATTATACAATAGGCAAATGTATAACTATTTATATAATATATACCAATTATATATACGGTGGGTACGGAAAGTATTCAGACCCCCTTACATTTTTACATTTTTTTATATTGCAGCCATTTGTTAAATCATTTAAGTTCATTTTTTCCTCATTAATGTACACACAGCACCCCATATTGACAGAAAAATACATAATTGTTGACATTTTTGCAGATTTATTAAAAAAGAAAAACTGAAATATCACATGGTCCCAATTATTCAGACCCTTTGCTGTGACACTCATATATTTAACTCCAATTAAATATTGTCAATTTCTTCTGATCATCGTTGAGATGGTTCTATGCCTTCATTTGACTCCAGCTGTGTTTGATAGTACTGATTGGACTTGATTAGGAAAGCCACACACCTGTCTATATAAGACCTTACAGCTCGCAGTGCATGTCAGAGCAAATGAGAATCATGAAGTCAAAGGAACTGCCTGAAGAGCTCAGAGACAGAATTGTGGCAAGGCAAAAATTTCTGCTGCACTTAAGGTTCCTAAGAGCACAGTGGCCTCCGTAATCCTTAAGTGGAAGACGTTTGGGATGGCCAGAACCCTTCATAGAGCTGGCCGTCCCGCCAAACTGAGCTATCTGGGGAGAAGAACCTTGGTGAGAGAGGTAAAGAAGAACCCAAAGATCACTGTGGCTGAGCTCCAAAGATGCAGTCGGGAGATGGGGGAAAAGTTGTAAAGTCAACCATCACTGCAGCTCTCCACCAGTCAATGCTTTATGGCAGAGTGGCCCGACGGAAGCCTCTCCTCAGTGCAAGACACATGAAAGCCCGCATGGAGTTTGCTAAAAAAAAAACACCTGAATGATTAACTGGTCTGATGAGAGCAAGATATAACTTTTTGGCCTTAATTCTAAGCAGTAAGCATGGAGAAAACCAGGCACTGATCATCACCTTTCCAATACAGTCCCAACAGTGACACCTTTCCAATACAGTCCCAGTTTTTCAGCTGTAGGGACAGGATCACTGGTAGCAATCTAGGGAAAGATGAATGCATTCAAGTACAGGGATATCCTGGACGAAAAACCTTCTCCAGAGTGCTCAGGACCTCCGACTGGGCCGAAGGTTCACCTTCCAACAAGACAATGACCCTAAGCACACAGCTAAAATAATGAAGCAGTGGCTTCAAAACAACTCTATTTTTGATCAAATAAATGCAGCCTTGATGAGCATAAGAGACTTCTTTAAAAAAACATTACAAGTCTTGCCGATCCCAAACTTTTGAACGGTATATGTTGACTGGAATGTGCATTATATGCTTACATTGCACAAAGTTGCAGTGGATTGAATTGTAATATCTTCCTGATCATGAATCTGCTGGGGAGCTGATTTATTATTTATTTTAATTTTTTGATGCCTATAGGTGTTCTTGGGGTTGCTGGATAAAATATATACAATGACAGAAACAAATAAAATATTAATACAATGTGTTACAAACAGCCAGCAACAAGTATTATGTGGTCAAATCTCAAAATAATGAATATATCATACACAAGAGTCTCTGCAAGAGAGGTGGACCATTGAGAATCTCTCTTTTTTTCTGTAATATTTCTCAGTGTCCCTCTCTTTTAAATAATGCAGGAAACAGAAATCAGATGTATGGCATTATGGATGTCAGTAGTGCAGTAGAGGCCATTTTGACATAGGACATTTTGACATTTAAGGAATAAGCTCATTCTTCTGAGAGTCCCTGGAATGCTGTAAACCCTGCAAATGGGTAATAAGAACAAAAAAGTCCTGCAGCTGAAAATGCCCTGAAGTATTCACACCTGACAGTGACAGTGATGGAAGAAAATAGGCTTACTTTGGGGATGTGGTCGGTACAGATGTGCTTCAAAGGGAAATGCCATCTTTCTTGCCGCTCTCCCAATTGTCTCCTGAACCTTTCGGGTAGGGACACACAACCACAGGTGGCAAATGACTACATCAAAGTCTGACTTTAATCAAACTTGGCTTTTTGATCCTGCCATTTATTTTAATGAGTCTTGGCTGAAGAAAAGGAAATCAATTTCTCTCGTTCTTGACGTCTCTAAGAAACAATCTTCATGATGCTCATGGGTTCATTTTGGGCGTTTCTGTTCTATTTTGTGTGCGCTCCAAAGAATTTCTATTTTCAGAGCAGCTGTTTTATGGTTTGAGGCAATCTAATTTTAAAATACATAATGCTCACGGTGTATGTAATACCCAGCGCCATCATAAAACAAATCTACTCTGTCTACAGGGGCATCAAGTGATGACAAGCATATGAAAACATCACGTATGCTATATTTAGCTTTCCACAGTTCAGAAACACAATGTAAACCTATTTTAGACCATAATATATAAACAAGCATCTTACAAAAATCTGTATATGTGTCAACAGCACTAGATACATAATATTCTATCAGTAACTAAGGCTGATAAAGCACAAACACATCAAGTATGTGCCAGCTAAATAGGTGTGTATATAAAGTATTTTCCCCTGTGTCTTTTACAAGTGGAACATGCCATGTGGGATCATCATGGTTCTGAACACAATGGCTTGGAAATCCTAAAAATAGAAATAAAACTTTAAAGTATAAGTTTCCATTAAATAAACACATCTATTAAAGGGGTCATATGATGCAATTAAAATGTTTTCTTTCTCTTTGGAGTGTTACAAGCTCTTTGTGAATAAAGAAGATCTGTAAAATTGCAAAGACTAAAGTCTCAAATCCAATTCCTCACTCTAGCCCCTGACCTTTCCTCACTATAGACCCCGACCTTTCCTCACTCTGGCCCCCTGCCTTTCCTTACTCTAGCCCCTGGCTGTTTCTCACTATAGACCCCGGCCATTCCTCTCTCTAGCCCCCGGGCTTTCCTTACTCTGGCCCCTGGCTGTTTCTCACTATAGACCCCGACCTTTCCTCACTCTGGCCCCCTGCCTTTCCTTACTCTAGCCCCTGGCTTTTTCTCACTATAGACCCCGGCCATTCCTCTCTCTAGCCCCCGGCCTTTCCTCACTCGAGCCCCCGACCTTTCCTCACTCTGGCCCCCGGCCTTTCCTTACTCTAGCCCCTGGCTGTTTCTCACTATAGACCCCGGCCATTCCTCACTCTAGTTGCCTGCCGTTCCTCACTCTAGCCCCTGGCCATTCCTCACTCTAGCCCCGGGCCATTCCTCACTCTAGCCTCCGGCCGTTCCTCACTCCAACCCCCGGCCGTTCCTCACTCCAACCCCCGGCCGTTCCTCACTCCAACCCCCGGCCGTTACTCATTCTAGCCCCCGACCTTTCCTTACTCTAGCCCCTGGCTGTTTCTCACTATAGACCCCGGCCATTCCTCACTCTAGTTGCCTGCCGTTCCTCACTCTAGCCCCTGGCCATTCCTCACTCTAGCCCCTGGCCATTCCTCACTCTAGCCCCCGGCTGTTCCTCAATCTAGCCCTGGCCTCACTCCTGCCCCCGGCCATTCCTCACTCCAGCCTCCGGCCGTTCCTCACTCCAACCCCCGGCCATTCCTCACTCTAGCCCACCGGCCGTTCCTCACTCCAACCCCCGGCCGTTCCTCACTCCAACCCCCGGCCGTTACTCACTCTAGCCCCCGACCTTTCCTCACTCTAGCCCCTGACCTTTCCTCACTCTGGCCCCCTGCCTTTCTTTACTCTAGCCCCTGGCTGTTTTTCACTATAGACCCCGGCTATTCCTCACTCTAGTTGCCTGCCGTTCCTTACTCTAGCCCCCGGCCTTTCCTCACTCTGGCCTCCAGCCTTTACTCACTCTAGCCCCCGACCTTTCCTCACTCTGGCCCCCTGCCTTTCCTTACTCTAGCCCCTGGCTGTTTCTCACTTTAGACACTGTCCGTTCCTCACTCTAGTTGCCAGCCGTACCTCACTCTAGCCCCCAGCCTTTTCTCTCTCTAGCCCCTGGCCGTTCCTCACTCTAGCCCCCGGCTGTTCCTCATTTCAGCCCCCGGCCATTCCTCACTCCAACCGCTGGCCATTCCTCACTCTAGCCCCCCGGCCGTTCCTCACTATAGCCCCTGGCCGTTCCTCACTCTAGTCACCACCCATTCCTCACTGTAGTCACCAACTGTTCCTCACTCTAGCCCCCCGGCCCATGTGGTGCGACACACGATAAGTCATTATAATCAGTAATTATGTCCCCAATGGATGCAATAAATGCCTCATTTGTAAGTGGTTTTATTGTTTTTGTCCAGCCACGCAGGTGTTCTGAGTATCATAGTATGGTAAGGGGCATAACATTTCCATCACACGCTTGAGGCATTCCACCAATCCCAATGCACAGGATAGGTGGCCAATTAGAGCACACCTCACTTTTCAGACCGATGATTTTTGTAAAAAATTATGTGTTTCAGAAAAGTGGGGCATAGAGGAGAAACAATAATGTACAGTATGTGGAAAATAATGTGTTTTTTTAACCTTCAACCACAGAAACACATTTCATTACACTAAATACACTAAATAATGTACTTTTTAGCATCATCACATGACCCCTTTAACTAACTAACCCTTTAACTATATCCCTTGAACTAATGCCAACACACTTATCTGTAAAGTGTCATAGAGGATTCAAACAATCAGACATTTAGGCAGATCCCAGACTCACATTTTGCCCTGGTACCATGTGTTTAGTCTTTTAACACCCCAGTGTGGTATGTGTTTATAAAAGCAGATGGATTTTTACCACGCAACAAAATGTCTTCCAACTTATAGGGAGTTTCACAAGTCCATGAATTATTGAACACCACCTGCAGCAAATTCTGTTCTTTTGTCCAACTGTCCGAGAGTCACAAGTACTGCTCTTCAGACATTATTTATGCCCGTAATGAAGTTGTATGCTGCGCAGGGGCTATTCTCTGAAGGCGTCATATCCCACTGGACAAATACGACAACAGTTGTTGTACCCAATTGAGTCCTTGGCCAGTGAAGCATATGCCTGACAGTTTGTGGGAGCTGTGAGCATGATCTTTAGGCCAGGCGGATGAAATACTACTCAGCGGTTTGACTTGAGGACAGATTCTGTATGTGTTCTATAAACATTTTCACTCAAAAGTGTCATATAATCAACAAAGACATTATTCTTTCATTTAAATTCTTAAAGAGTTGGTTCATCCAAAAATTAAAATTATGTCATTAATGACTCACCCTCATGTTGTTCCAAACCTGTAAGACTTTTGTATCTTCGGAACACTGTTTAAGATATTTTAGATTTAGTCCAAGAGCTTTCTGATCCTACACTGAAAATGTATGTACATGTCCAGAAAGGTAATTAAAACATCTTCAAAGTAGACAGTGTACTGTACATACATTTACAGTGGAGGATCAGGAAGATATTTAGAACTAAAATATCTTAAACTGTGTTCTCTAGATGAACAGAGGTCTTACGTTTTTGGAATGACATAAGGGTGAATCATTAATGACATAATTTTCAATTTTGGATGAACAAACCCTTTAAAGTGCCTCTTACTTTATCTACTACCAAACTGGGGCTCTGTAATATTTCAGTTAGAGTATTAAAAATGGAAAGGTTTGAGTAAAAAAATTAATAAATGAGTAAAACGGTAAATGTTGTCTTAAACTACCAGAAACCTTCCGGCTTGCCTGGTGGGCGTGCTTCATTTTACATTAGAATTTCATTTCAGGAAATCAGAACAAAATAACAGTGGTGTCTAAAACAATTACAGAAGAGAAATGAAATGCTCTAGCATATGTCACTCTCAGTCATTCACATTCCGGTTGGCAAAAAAAGCTAAACAACAACATGCGATCCATCAGAAATGCATTCAGCACTTCATCAGGCAGACAAACTGCTCAGGGACAAAACCAGTGAAATTGAGCTGCGGAAATCATCAGAATCATGACAGGCTGCCATTAGCTGAGACGACTCTGTCTGTTCTGTCATTATGAGTCAGGTTTGCCGCCAGCCACCTATTGTTCCCAGGCCGCCCAGCATCAAAGGACGATGAATGACCTCATTACACGCAGCAGACTGCAATACAAGTATCACCAAACAAAGGTTGCCTCCAACATCCCGGCTTCTTACATCACTGGTAATTTATGGATGATACAGGTAAGTGGGGCTTCTGGTTGGTTTGATTTTAAAAAGCTAATGTAGGACAGGATTTGAAAATGTTGATCCAGGGGCCAAAATTTACATTTCAATGAAAAGGTGTGTTGCTACGTAGATATTGCTGTTTTCATCTGGCCTAGATCCAACTGCAACCCAAAGCAGCCCTCTGGTAGATCTCCCAGTCTCTTGAACAACCTAGAAGTCTACATTAAGGACAGCTAAATGTTGTGGAACATTAATATTTTTAACCGCACATACACTGTGGGTTTGAGAAACATGTCAGGGGAAAACAAGACTAGACTAACATAAAAGCAATGTGGGTCACCTTAGGCAAAACTTAGTCATTTTCTCCTAAACAGGTTTTAAGTGCACTAATATAATAAAATAAAGACATGTTGATATAACTCTAGAGAAATACCCATGGTGGAGCACAATTGGTGCACAATTAAAGTTGGCCAATTGGTATGCTTAAGACTGAGATGGTTTGTAACATTGTGTGAGACCCAAGGGGCATATGAAAACTAGAGCTCTGCTGTCCGCAGATGTTGTGTGTTTAGGGCACTATTTAACCTGCAGGGGAATTGATTTTTATAGATGGAAAGATAAATAATAATGTGTAGCCTATTACCTGTCCTTTTGGGGGGTGAATGTAAATGTTAGGACACATCTCTCCATAAAACCTGCATTTAGCAGTCAGATATTTCCTAATATTCATTGTCAGTGATAACGCTGTATTAGACCACTCATTTTGGTAACTAAAACTGGCACTACTTTCATGTCTCTCATATCACATCACAGACTTGCTCTCTCATTTCAAATGCAACTGCAACTATCTTGCATCTCTTGTTTTTTTGACTGTAGTGGACATGACCTTGGAGGATTTCAGTTATAATATTACTCCAAGTGTTCATCTTGTTGCTAGGCCAATTGTTTTCTATACTCTAGTGGTGTATGTTTTATGAGAGGAAGATAATGAGGCAAAATTTTAAGATCAATATTCAATTTCCACTTATTTGGTGAGCAGCCTTGTAAGAAGCAGGACAATGTACAGTTAGCAGGTCATTACTGCATAATAAAGCTCTTCAGGCTGATAGAAGACCCTTGTGCTCCACACTGGGGTCCAGACCACCCTGTCACAGTTTCTTTTGCAACAATACTCAACAGAGTGTACTGGACATACTCTATACAGCAGGGACATCTGCATTGTTGCTTTTCTACTGGATTGTCTTTAAGGGTTAAGGTCAAATCCATTTTGCGTCACCTCATTTAGCTGTACAGAGTCACACAATTTACAACTCATGACCTCAATGACACTTTAAGTACTGAATCAAATTTAGCTACTAAATTACATTTCTTCCTTTTATTGACTGAGTTGCAACAGAATTAACCTCAATGGAAAGGACCAACGACAAGGTATATAGCCTTTTACTGACAAAGTAGTCATGATTAACTGGCAATGTGCAACTTGGTGTGACCCACACAAGACCGCAAATATACAAAGGCCTAAATGTTCAGAGTTTTTCTTCACTGTGAGAGAACACAGCAAGCCGTCAAAGCTCAATGCAAACCTCAGGAGGAAAGGACTAATATGTGTCAAGCAGCAGCAGCCACTCACCCATGCCCTCCTCCAGAAGTAAACAGCATGATGCCAAATAGCATGGCAAGCTGGAAGACAGCACTGAGTGAGTCAAAACAAATGAGGTGTTTCACTCCATGAGACCATGGGAGGATGAAGATAAGCCTAGGCAATTCAAATATACCCATCTGGAAAGCGTTTCTTGTCATTTGTGTATTTTGGCTGTAATAAATTACTCTTTAATGCTTTAATCCATCACCTTGTTACACTGAATGCAAATTGATCTTTTATTTTCAGGAGTTATCAAGCTCTGCATTGTAAAGAATCCAACTTGTTAAAAATCTTCCTGACAAAAGGAAAGTGAGCAAAGGTAAAACCCCAACTAATAACAGTTGTGCTTATTACATGCAACATCATGTAAGGTACTTCATCTTACTACTGCTAGCTCAGACAGCAGGGCCGTGTAGCTTTTCATCATTACTGGGGAACAAGCCCTCGATCAAAAATGTATGCCTATATTTTAATACTTTTTATCTGATACTATCGTGGATATAAATTGTCATTGGCTGTGCTAGAGTCATCCACAAGCTCCTTGTGC
This sequence comes from Carassius auratus, assembly GCF_003368295.1. NCBI lineage: Eukaryota > Metazoa > Chordata > Actinopteri > Cypriniformes > Cyprinidae > Carassius > Carassius auratus. The sequence continues at coordinate 22,276,586 of NC_039249.1, read as the reverse complement.
AATAAAGAGCTGCTACATCATTGACAACCAATAGAAAACATTAGCAAGTTTTGTTTCCTGGATTGTGGCTTATTCTGTGCTCTTTTTGTATCCTGTTACCATTTTGGTCTGAGAAACCTCTCCAAATGATTCAGTGAATGAGTAAATGAGCCTAAATGTGAGGAACCCTCAACTGGACTGCTATTTTCCTCCTGGTCGGCAGGTGGCGCCTCTAACCAGATTCCTGCTAAACACTATCACTCATTATGCCTGATGCATCACACCTGTATCTTGCCCTATTTAAGTGTGTTTGTGCCATGCCTTATTGTTCAGTTTTGTGCCTATGTTACCTGTTGTAAGCTAAGTCTGTTAAAGTTTAAGTCTTTGGACCCTTGTGTCTATTTTTCTTTGTATTGTTTCTTGGAAGCCCAGGTCTCTTGTTTTGCTGCACTTTTTATTAGTAAAGATTGTTTTTGTGAAAAATCCATGACTCCTTGCCGTCTAATTACCCCTGCTCTTGGCTTAATTTAGTGGGGAGTTAGCTCAATTCGTTAACTCAGTGACTTTGAACAAAACAGACCCAAGTTCAATCCCCACCTAACAGCCCAGTTACACTGAATGCATCAACTGGAAAAGTAGTTGTCACAATACCAAAATTATTGGAGAGAATTCATATAAAAAAGCACCAATGCCGGTTTAATACCATACTAAAATCCATTGGACCCCACTAATTTTAGCGATATCAGTATTTGAAAATTATACATTATAACATAAACACATTACAAGTAAAAGAACAACAAGTTTTAATAGTACTTTACTGCATCGCGGTTTCACTTCCGGTTGAATGCATTTGTCAATCCCAACATTTTTTATTTTATGATGGTCACCTTAGCAACATTTAAAACAAAACTGATACTTATTGCATACGGAAAGTGATCAATGTAGCGCAATCGAGGAAACAATCTTTTCATCAAGTATTTATCAGTATTTTGTTACTGGGGAATTTCACAGGGGTTCTTGCCCCAGTAAAAAGGCCAAGCAACACCCCTGTCAGACTTCAACCAGCAACAGCATCAAGAAATCATTAGTGTTTCTGAGGAATTTTCTCCATTCTCAGTGTCAGTCCTGTCTCTGATATATCAGCACGGCACAACATGATTGTTTGCCAGGAGATTCAGCTTATTGAGGCCTCTCGATGGATATGTCCATCCTTAGATATGACTGCCTCAGCAAAGGCAGAGGAACAATAAAGGAAAACACAATCTCATTCAGAGCTGTCTGACAGAGCTGGGCACCATTATACATCACACTTAGAATGGGCACATTTACAGGAAGAGCCTGAAGAGAGGGAAATGGGGAGTCGGTCCTGATGCACAGGGCCATTTGTCAAATCCCTGTGATGCTGGCAGAAATCTGATTACCCAAGATAATAATGGAGGTATGATGCTTGGACTCGAGTGCACGGAACAGAGAAAGGTCTCGGACTCTAAGTTTCTAAAAGTGTGTTATGTATGAAGCTTGCCCAGAGGTATCGCTGTTTGTCTGGACTTCTGTTCTCACACCTTGCCGAGCCGTCGAAAAGGTCTTGTATCTGTTGTCAGAGGTCTCCAGTCTGAAGAATAGACAAAGCACAGGGGACCTGAGGGGAGTCTGATTTGCCAAGTGGACACGGATTGGGGACAAGCGACAGAAAATCACCACAGGATCTCAGCTTGAAAGGAAAATGAGACACAGGATATGTCATTGAAAGGACAGAATAAATTGAAATCTCCTCTGAAATCTCCCACCTCTGAACATTTGTGTGAGTGAGTGAGAAACAGTTTTGAGTATACCTTTGCTGGGGTTTTTAATGAAAACCTGATTTTGATCTTAGAAGGGTCCCCCTTTGTAAAATTACAGATTTTAACTATAACCTTTTTCCACATACCTCATTGATACAAGTGGTTGTCTCTCTTTTAAAAGATTATGCCCTTATGATAAAATCATATTTGTCTTTGTGCAATTTACAGATCTCGAGAGATTGTTAATGGAGCTTCAAAAGACACACTGACAGAGTCTGAAATAGAGATCAAGATGTGACAACCATATGTATGGGTCATCACCACAGCTGAGGGCTCATTTGACCTCCACTACGTTAAATGAGTATTAAGCAGAACGACTACTTGAATTTGCATTAATCTGTCGTTTCAGATCATCATGCAATTTCTGATGCCCCCACGGGCAAATGTCACGCTGAGGGTAAAGTCGCAATGAGACAGAGAAACGTATGAGCTGCTGAAATCACATTACCATATGTAGAATATTGCCTACATATTGCAGCATTGCAAAAGCAATCCAAGTAAATGCTTTAGAAATACTTCAAAGCTGTTTTCTTCACATCATGCTACAATATTTAGTCAATACATAAAAGGAAGAGGTCACAATGACAAAAATTACAGAGAAGCAGTGTTACTAGACTGTTGAAAGCATCTGTTGTGTGGCCATGCATAATTTATGCACCATTCAGTAAATCTACTCTGTCATCTTTATTTTCATGCAATCTTTCACTTATGTATTCACTTTACGCCTGCAGCCTTTCAAATTGCCTTACTTTCACATAATGTTCACATGTAACATCTGCAACCTCTGCCTAAACTGTTTAATAAAATGTGTGTTGCTGTTATATTTCACCTATTTTGATACAGTCACACAAGAGAGGATTTTCAAGGCTTATAATGCTTCATTTTTATGGAGTATCATGCCCAATTTAAGATCTATCACAAGGAGTCATCATGAAGGGCAATAAAGTGATTGACATGGGGGATTCATTGCTATAGATGTCTGTGGGTTATGTTCAGATTTTAATGATATTTTTCAAGAAAGAGCAAAGAGTACAGACACAAAACACTGATCATATACAGAAAAAAAACCAAATGCATAATAATAGAACACATTTTATGGAGAATGACAATTTAAGATCTATTACTACTCGCAAAAAATGCACTTAATTGCACAGAAGGCACTAAAGTCTAGATGTATTTGCATTATTATATATGCTACCTGTACACTACAACAATAAAAATAGCTTCTAATTCCTTTGGAACTTATATATTTCACAGCTGAATATATAAGCCCACCATTAGACCAAGCAGTTTTGCATAGAGGCCAATCAGAATTTTCAAAACAGTTGCTTTTATCTAGAACCACCCTGTTATGGGAAACAGGTCAATATTGTTCCTGGACAAATAGTGAATTGATTGTGCTGGCCTGCCTGACAGCATCCAATAAGCATGATGCCATAACACTTTCAAGCCCACAACAGGGCCTTTGCCAGTTCATTTAAGTAGTCTATCTCAGGTAATCAGATATCTTGAGATGAGCCAGCATCCATCCCTCATACTGCATGTCTTAACGTAATCAAGACAACTTGTTTCCCTCAACCACAGAAAGCTGTGCAGCACCTCTGCTTTACATTTTGTATGTGCTATAGACCAATTTTAGGTTTGTAAACATTCAGGATGTGCGCACATCATGGTTGCAGAAAACCCGGGAGCGAATAGCCTTTACGGACAGAGAATTACACGGATACAGTATAAAATTGTTAGATTACTGGTTATATTGATTAGATGTAATTTTCAAAATGTTCTCTGCATATAACAAGAGCTTGTCACTCAGCGATAAGCACGGTTATTCAATGAAATTGACATTAGATAGTGGGATAGTCTTACAGATCCGAAACAGGGATGACGTTTTTTTGTGTGCAGAGACCATCTAGTGGCAGAAAATGACGGTTTTTAACAGGAATAAAACAATAAAATAAAAAAAGTAAATTTGATTTTATATCTCAAAATTCAGACTTTATTCTCGCAGTTTCGAGATTATATCTCAAACTTCTAATAAGGAAAAACACATCGTCATTATCTCTTTTCCCCTCAGCTCTTCAGGTTTTTTTTTGTTTTGTTGTTTTTTTCTCAGAATTGACAAACTCAACTCAAACTATTCTTAAGTTGAGTTATAAAGTCTTCATTTGGATGTATAAACTTGCATTTGCGAGGAGTTGTGAGATAAATAAATGTTAAAATGTTAATAGTAAGGTTTGTAGCGCTAATACAATACATCATTGAACAGCAAATGTGAATATTATGTAGACCTATTGTTTAAATCAAATGTATGCTTTAAAAGTAGAGTAATCATAGCATTTTTCATCCAAAATATGTCAATTTAAACGTCAGCTTTTAGCTTCAAATGGTGTCTTTGATGACAGTATTCTATACAAATTATTTGCATTCCGATCTTGACATCAAAAGGCACAAAAATATTTTTTTTTTCTCTTATTCCATGGATTTTACCCATTTACCTCCACTTGTTCCCAGTGTTTTTCTGCAACCACTATGCGCCCAGCTGCAAGTGACGTTACTGTGACGTCTACTCTGAATTGGTCTATATGTACCTCGTGATTGCATTTACTCAATAAGGTCAGCATCTATTCCACAAGCAAAGACCAGAGGGAAGCACAAAAAAGCACATTTAATTCAGATTGTCATAGGCTGAAATAAACATTATACACATTCGTAATGAAAAACAAACAAACAAAAAACCCACAACAGTACATCTAAATTAGTAGGCTTTTTGTTTCCAGGAAGCAGTGAGTATTGTGGCTCGCTAATTACCTCTGAATATATAAGGTCAATGGCCCTCTACAGACCACAGGATTACTTCATTACAGACTTCTAGAATAGTGGATTGGGACTTGTCCCAAATAAATCTGTGCCAGTCTCACCTAGAAGACCCTCAGTGTGAACCAACTGGCCTCTCAGAATCAACATCTCATCTCGTGTCCCCTTAAAAACAGAGCTGAAGTAATGTGAGAGAATAATTACAGGGCTTTTAGTCTTTTCAACAGTAGAAATCCCCACTGACTGCGTGTAATTGTGCCACTGCTCCAAAATAACCCTGACAACATGATGATTATTTCTCTAAAAGAATAGTTTACCGAAAATCTAAACAGTTTTTCGGCAATCGACGTGTTATTGGCACGTTTGTTCAACATTTTGTGTATATCATGGAAGTTTGGGACAATGTGAGGCTGAGGTAATAACAAAATGCTAAATGTTTGGAAGAAATATTTCTTCAAGGTGATGAAAAAAGGTCAACAGACTGACAGTTTCCTATTTTTCCATGTAAGTGAACTGTAAGATCATCTCAAAAGTGAGACGATAAGCCAGCGACTCTTCTTGGTTCTATTCCTAGGGCAAGATCAAACCCAGCTCAATGGAGTGTTCAACTGACCTCCCATCTGAGGGTTTCCCTAATGGCCAACATTCCTCCATCTGCCAGTCTTCTTAATATGTCTCAGTGATAATTTTTCATCTCTGCAAATAGATTTGACATTTTAAAGCACAATAGTTAAATTCATAAATGTCTAAAAACATGTTTTAATAGTAACAGCTTCTTGGGGGTGCAAATGTCACTTCTGGAGCAGAATGTTTCTCTCACAGTCAGCAACTGTTGTCTTTGGTGCTCTGGAACGGCACCAACACTCACATGCCAACAACTGTTCCTGCACCACTATAACTGGCTTCACTCACTTGCCCTAGAAACGTCCACAGTGCTATATTGCACCCACTGCTGAAACCTCTCTGTTCACCAAATTGTTAAAATATTACTTAAAAACTATTGCACAAAATGCAACATGAGGGGGAAAAGACTGTTTAAGAATGTGACATCTCATTTATCCCGAATCAGCATTTTGTCTGTGCCACATCAGAGAATCTCATCTAAACCACAGTAAATGTTACAGCATTGTAGCTATAGCAGTAGCGGGATGTAGCGCCTCCAGGCCTTTTGAACTTCAGCATGACTACAAAGTAACATTCTTCTGAACAACCTCTATTACTTGAAAAATTATTTCCTGCTCATTCAGATTTCTGTTGTATACCTTGCAATCTTGCACAGAGAAGGACATGGTCAACTAGCACAAATCGCATCAGAAACAAAATGTTCTCATTGCATTTCCTACTGCTTACCCGCCTCCTCTCCCTCGAGCATATTTTCCATTGTTTGTGTTAATTCCAAGAACTCACTTGTGACAGTATCACCTGCGAGCTTGAGGCTTTGATTGGTATTTGAAAATTTAGCTTTTCTGGCATTCCCATGCTGAGAATTGTGATGATTAATGCATGCTAGAGCTTTCTACAAAACACATGGTGAACATGCTGAATGTGTAATTATAATTGTAATAAAACATTTAATATTTTTTCTTTTTTTTTTTACAGTTTGACTTAATCAGGAATAGTGTTTATAGTTTGAGAAATTAGTCATGGTGTTAGAAAATTTAATTATAGTTTGAGTTTAGAGTGTGTGAGCAATTGAGAAAAACTCTCAGAGGTGATTCTGAACAAGTATAAATTTGGACCCACTACACCAGTTGAAAATGCCCCTTCGTGCAAATCATTATTGTTGATTCAGTAACATGCAAGGAAGCTAATTTTATTTACTATGTCCTTAAAGTGAGAGATTAACAGCAGAAATTACTCTGTCTCCCTCTGCTGTTGTGGGCCCCTCCATACAGCACTGTTCATCACAACTTCACCAGAATCTCCAATGTTCTCTGACATGTCAAAATAAAACCATAAAACTACATATTTTTACAATTGCAAATATTTCATTGAATATTACTAAATTATATGTTTTAACAGTGAGAAATCTTTGAAGGGCAAGAAATATGTCAAGAAAAGGATTCTAGTCAACAAATTTGAAATGTTAGTGAATATAATGGCAGTAAATATTCTAGGAATAATTACACTGTAAGTTTTATACCACGATAAATGCTTCAGTACAGCAGCAGTAGTCATTTGAGTCATGACCTTCTATCATGACTTTTGTCACATCATCCTTATCACATATTTAAAGATGCCTAGGATATAATACTTGGAGAAAGCTATTTGTTGGCACACATCGCTTTCACATCTTTTCAACGAACCCACAGAAGAAAATCTAAATCAGCCATCTTTGCTCATGATGGCTCATAGGTCTGCCGCCAGGTTGTTCTGAGTCAATCACCTTGAGCCATAAATGCCATGTGACTAATTACATTGGAGCCACACAAAGCCACGATGGGACCGCAAGAATGTGCACAGTCCCAAAACCTTCACAAGCAACTAGTCTGAGAATTGGAAATTATAGTAAAACATCTTTTATAAAATAATGAATTATTATTATTTTCTTTTATTTTTTCCGGATGTTGCAGAACAAACAGGTCATTTTAAATGGCCATCGATGTTAAAAATGCTTCTAGGTCCAGATGGTGTAGTTGTGTCATCTACAAACCTGAGCTAAAAGAGTCATGCTAACCAGGCAAATCTTTGACCCCTCTGTTTAATTCAGCTAGTTGCATCCATTTTTCATCTTAGAAATAAAAAGGTTTGTTTTGCATTTTTATGGCCTATATGTAAAAATGTATTCACATTTAGCAGTCAGAAAAAAAAAAAGATGACATAAAGAATACATTTAAAATTACTTCTGGCTCATCCATCATACTGAAAATGGACAGTCAAGTCAAGCGGAGTGTATTTTTTTGGATACAGTGCACCATGCATACAGACATATTGTATTATGTTCATATTTTCTGTACACCAAGGCAGAAGATCCTTTGAGTCCTGCATGTTGGAAGATAAGGCCTCAATGGATTGGATATGTTGGACCAGCACATCCTACAGTTGCTAAATTGGATTGGGATCTTGGGAATGTTTAAATGCCTAACCAACATCTTAAAACGAACCGCTCGTTTGAACTACAGCGTTGTTTTCCGGGTTTTTGTGATGTAACAAAGTGCCTCATTAGCATATTCAAATACTTCCCACAGAAATTCAAATGGTTGGGGGAGGGGAGGGGCGAGGTCCTGGTTGAGTGCATCAGACAAGACAACGAAGAAATAGTTCTGGTGTAAAGTCAAGTAATTACAAAACTGAATGATTATGTATGTAAATATGTATGTTACAATTATGAAGAAGTTTTTATAATAAATTGCTGACACCAGCGGTACAATACTGGACAATGATAATCTGCAGAATTTACACTTCAATTATGAGACTACAGTGTTTCCCTTTGAGTGTGGGTGTATTTATATGACTGTATTTCTAAAGGAAACCAACTGTCTTCAGAAAATTGGATGTCATAGTGCTTGTGAGAGGAGCGCTGGTTTGTGTACAACGGTTACCAGGGAAACCTCAATCTCTACCACTCCAAGAATGAATTTGCATATATATGCCACCACAAATAGATAAAGTCTTAAAGAGAGAGAACGCATTTTATGCAGTGAAAGGCGCCTTTTTTTTAAAAAATTCTGTTGGCAGTGAGCATTTTGCCCTTCATGACAACTGTAAGGGGTGATTTTCAAACGCTTGCTTGCTAGAAATAGAACCGACGCCTATTTTTACCGCGACGCGCGCGTGTTGGAAGCTTTTCCAGGCAAAATATAATAGGAAAATGTGTTTAAATGTCATTTTGTACACAAATACATATGAATTCCTGATATTTTGAAGCGTCCCAGAAGCGTGGCGGATTCTGTGTCTTTACACACCAGAAGCGTGCCTGACGCGGCGCTGGCGCGCTGCTGCTGTAGAGGGAGACCGTTGACAGACCAGGCTCATGTCTTCATTACAAAAATATATACTTTTTTTTACACACCTACGCCTACGCCTCAGGGCCGTCGCCAGAACAAACCAAATGGGGGGGCATTTAATTTTCATAGGGGGGCACACTTTTTTTAATGATCTGAGACAGACCATAACATAAACCCATATTAGGCTATAACTAAAATAGACCACAATAGTCTTGTTTTGTTGAATTATTCAAATAAAATACTTCACCGTTTGATCTCAACGTCTCTGTTTATTGTCTCTTAACATTTCCAAAACCGCCAAAAATTTATTCTGAGATCGCATGCAACGCGCAGCTCAGCTGCGCAAAGCAATTGCGTATAAACAACACAATACTGTATGCTTAACTAAATGAATTGCATGATTTATATATACATATACATATACTTACACACAAACTGCATATTGTAATTTGAATTAATAAAACTACTAACACAAAAATAACATATTGAAAGGTCTGCTGCTGGAGACTTGCCATTGGCTTTTGTATTTGAATAATTAATGAGGTAGGTCTTTGCAAGGTTTGGGTGCTGTTTTTGGGATGTTTTAACAGTCATTTTATTAATATAATTATATTTAAAATTATGTTCTGTGTAATAATGCGTTGAATAATGAATCGTCTGAATCATTTCTGAAGGTAATTATGCATTTCTAGTGTTACCGTTGTAGTGATTACTGTTCCTGTGAGTCAACTTCTGCTGAAACAACGTTATTAGTGCAATGATCTAAATCAATAAAACTCAATAATAAATGACTAACTGCGCGCTCACACCGGCGGCGTCGGGAGCGTCAAAAATCGCTTATACTGTTCTGCTCACGACGCTGCAGATAGATTCGTGAGCGCTCAGATGCTCTGACGTAGACCGAATGCTTTTTTTGTATTTAAAGTGGCCGCAAAGCAACAAGACTTGTTGATCTTATGCAGACTAACCACAAGGAGGTTAACGTGCTAAGTTGATCTCATCAAATGTTGTTGTGGACGAAATATTAAGATCCTTTACTTAAAATGAACGATCTCAGACACCTTGGCCCACGTATCAATTTTAATTATTTTTTTATGTCCCTGTACGCAAACAGGGACACATCATAGATTACTGCAAACGCGAAACAGAAATAATCAACCTGTCCTCTATTTTGCTTGGGAACTAATGTGATCGGAGCTGCGTCCTCTGGAATCCTCTCAAGCGGTTGACTTCTACGTTCCGATTGGTTGCTGCCCAACCGCGTCATAGCTCACCTACCATAAAGTTGCCTTGATTTAAACTCTGCTCGACGCTCTCAAAGGCCAAGTCGCGCCGCGCCGCACCTCGACGCTGGTTTACATTGAAAATGAATGACTTCCGGCCACTTTGACGCTCTCGACGCCGGCGGTGTGAATGCACAGTAATGCAAGTTTGGTTAATTGTTCTGTGCGTTACGTTTAGGGGGGCACAAAAAGTCATTTGGGGGGGCACTGCCCCCCGATGCCCCCCCTTGACGACGGGCCTGCTACGCCTACTGATAAAGGACACCGTCAAAAGTATTGACGGCGAAATAGATTATATTTGACAGGTGCAATATTTGAAAATCGATAATTATTTATTTATTATTTAAATTACATTTATATCTGAATTTATGTCAACCTACAGACTTTCAGATATCAAAATATCAGGAATTAATATGTATTTGTGTACAAAATGACATTTAAACACATTTTCCTATTATATTTTGCCTGGAAAAGCTTCCAACACGCGCGCGTGTCGCGGTAAAAATAGGCGTCGGTTCTATTTCTAGCAAGCAAGCGTTTTCCGCGCGGCTCGAGCCGCGCCTGACTGTGCGTTCACACCGCCAGCGTCGAGAGCGTCAAAGTGGCCGGAAGTCATTCATTTTCAATGTGAGCCGGCGTCGAGCAGCGGCGAGGAGCGGCGCGGCGCGACTTGGCCGTTGAGAGCGTCGAGGAGAGTTGAAATCAGGGCAACTTTATGGTAATGATCTATGACGCGGTTGGGCAGCAACCAATCGGAACGTAGAAGTCCACCGCTTGAGAGGATTCCAGAGAACGCAGCTCCGACCATTAGTTCCCAATCACAATGGAGGACAGGTTGATTATTGCTGTTTCGCGTTTGCAATAATCTATGATGTGTCCCTGTTTACGTACAGGGACATAAAAAATAGATTAAAAGTGATACGTGGACCAAGGTGTCTGAGATTGTTCATTTTAAGTAAAGGATCTTAATATTTAGTCCACAACAATATTTAATGAGGTTAACTTATAACTTTACCCTCCTTGTGGTTAGTCTGCACGAGATCAACAAGCTGTTTGCTTTGCGGCCGCTTTAAATTCAAAATAAGCATTCGATCTACGTCAGAGCGTCTGAGCGCTCACGAATCTTTCTGCAGCGTCGTGAGCAGAGCGGCAAGAGCGATTTTTGACGCTCTCGACGCCGGCGGTGTGAACGCACAGTGAGACGCGCGTCTCACGCAGGCGGTCTGTAAGCTCTAACCTGTTAACATAGGAGCCGATTTAAAAACCGACACGCCACGCGGCTGAGACGCTTGCGCCACGCATCCAGTGTGTCGCCGGCCTGACGCGCTGCCAAGATGGCAAAAAACGCTACAGTCTGTGGTTCTAGTACACCCCCCAAAAAGAGCAAAGAGCAAAATAGCACCCCTTTACGATTATTTAATCTTAAAGCAGATACACCACAGCCCTTGCAATAGTTAACATTTTCATTATGTAAGTGTAATTTTTTTTTTTCTCAGTGACAGATTACAGTTACATTTATTTTATAATTAAATTATGTAATTGCGTTTCTAGTTTGGGAAGAATGCAATTGAACCACAACCAATGTAACCTGCAAAATAAATCACTGAATGCAACAGCGAACAGGTCTGCGTGAATCCTTAGTGACCGGATTCAAAAGAATCGAGTCACTGAGATGAACCACTACTGTTCCTTTTGTCAGAGAAGGCGGGAGGGTAAATCCTGCAGAAACGGGATATATTCGAATTTCACCAGCGCGCCACCAATCGCTGTTCTCGGCTGGAGTTAGTTGGTACCGCCTCCTCCAAGACCACGCCCCCGACAGAGAGGATCCTCCTGCTGTGGTTGTTTTCCCATGTTAGCCAATTAGCAACCTAGCATGCAATTTGAGGTCTGGCGCCTTGAGTGAATAGTGCATTTTAATTTATCATTCAAATCCTAACCTTACACGATTCAACATTTGAGAGCGGTTTTACCAGGCTTCACAGGCTTTGATTTCTCGGCGGAGGAGAAAGAAGTGATCCGGAGTGTGTTGCGGGGTGAGTTGGCTCTGCTTGCTAGCGGACGTTCGCTAGCTGTCGTCGTCGCAGTGCTTCATTCAGGCTAAAAGTAGCTAACGTTAACTCTCACAGTTAATGAAGCGAAAACAGCTGTCCTCTCCAAATGGCCAGTAAATCACCCGGGTGACGTGAAATTAAAAGATTCCGACATTAAATCATGTTTGTTTTGAAGTGATGTATGTCAAGCTAGTGATTATATAAGAGTATTTGTCGAGGCTCTAGCTAGCCGCACTTAACTTAGCCTGAATGGCTACACAAGGTTTTTAATCTCTGCTGTGTTGATTAGCTGCTCATCCTGAAGGTCTAACTATCATTTTCTGCCTTTGACCTGTCAGCGATCAGTGCTGGCTTATTGGAGTCTTCTGAACTAACGTTCCCGAATAACCATGTTGCTTTGATCACCGAGCAGTTGAGTGTTTACCGGCAGAACCATTCAGCAGGACTTCCTGATATGTAGCTAGAAACACTTGGCAACATCGAGTGCTAACCAAACTGTCTTATCGCATGGTCTCGATGTTTGGTTGGTAATTAGATGTTATTTGTCGATTTTTATCAATTAGGGAAGAGTTAGTGATCGAATGTTGTTTTTATTTTGGTGTGATCAGTTTGTGTTGGTCTGAACTCTGCATCGGACAGAGGCGGTTACTGCTCGCCGCCTGTTTTTACTCTTCGATAGAGGTTTCCGACTGCGGTGAAGTTAGTTTGACGTTTGACATTCATTAGACATTCGGTTTTATACCAGTTAAACTCTTTGCGCCTGTTTTGCTTTGAGGCCGAACTAACACCGATAGACATAAATATATGCCCTTTACGTTGCACAAGGCTTCGTTTCTAAAAGAAGAAGAAAAAAAAAACATATAAATCAATTAAACAATTTAACTACATGACTTTATACTATAAAACCAATACTAAAATGTTCAGGAAAAACATCCCTGATATTGCACAACGCTCCGTTTTTGGAATTCCCATTTTATGTGTGTTATAATAATTGTCAAACTTTTAATGTATGCATTTTTTTCTGATTATGTCTGTTTTGTTTTTATATATGTTACAGAGACCATATTTTTGTGTAACATACTGTACCTACTTTAATTAAACTCTGACACTGTTTGAGATAAAGTTATCAAAACATCTGTAAAATATTCAGAATGTTATTCCCTGTAAAGGATGTTTTTTTCATATTTTGCTAGTATTGTTTTTATATACAGTGCTGACAACATATTTCTGATTTGGTTAATGTACTATACCTACTTTAATTAAAATCTGACACCTTTTGAGATAAAGGTATCAAACCACCTGTAAAAATCTCTAAATATTATTCCTTTAATTCCACAAGGCTTATTTTTCCAAATTGGACCTTTATTTTTTATAAACCGTAGTGAAATCAAATTTTTATTATACTGTACCTACTTAAATTAAACTCCCCCCCCCCCCCCCCCTCTTTCCTCATTGTGCTTGTATTGTTTTTATTTACAGTAATGGCAACATATTTTTTATATGGTTAATGTACTGTACTTACTTAAACTCTGACACCGTTTGAGATAAACATATCAAACCAACTGTAAAATATCAAGAATATTACTCCCTATAATGCAATGCTTTGTTTTTCAGGTTATGCCTTAAAGAGCCAGTAAGATGAAAATTCTAAGCTTCCTATCACTGTTTATAAGTCCTGTACATTAGGTTTAAATCCATCCAAGGTTAAAAAACATTGTCATTTTGTCAAAATATCATTTTAAAATTACCTCAATTCTCAGAGATTCCCAAACGGTTCGCGCGAAGCTGTTCAAAAGATTCAGTTTCCTTAAACCCCACCTTTCGGTAGCAAACTGTGTTCTGATTGGTCAACTAACATAGTCAGGTTTGATTGGTTGTTCCGCACACCTCCACGGTAAACTATGCGTTAGCATCTGTTTGGGGTGAATTATGTCTTATTCCTCTCATCGCAAAGCAAACAGTTAAATAAAAAACTTGAACAGTCTTGCTGCTTTTTCTTCTGTGTGGCTGTATTTAAGCCGCGCGCTTAATTTTGAATCTGAATAGTGCATTCAGCGCGGGGGCGTGGTCACGAAGGGAGACATGAAAAACAGACATCGCGTTGTTTTCAAATGGATTACTTTATCACAGAATATCTGTTTTCGGCAGCACTTGTTTAGTTTTAAAGTAGACATGTCAAGCTTTCTATAGATATCTCTCTCATGTCTCTTCGTTGAGTATTCACGGAGTTACACTTCATTTTAATGACGTGTTTGTACATGACGATCAGCACAAACAAAGGCTGCAGACAGCACACATACTGATAAGGCGCTCGGGAGAAAACAGACACATAACTTCATAATCATACTTTGCGTGTGATTCGGAGATGCTCGTTGTTCTAATGAACCATCTTTTATGGCCAAACGCTTTGAAAATCCCGCTGTACTCACCGAGATTAGAAAAGCAGTCATCAGTGAAATGTTGTGAACACAACAAAAGGGATTTGTTATACTGCTCTGGTATTGTGGTGAAAATGAATTTTAGCTATTGGTTCTTCTGATCTTCTTTCTTTGGCAGTGAAAATAAAACAAACGGTCTCCTCGACATGATGCTCTCACACCAAACAGAGCGTCTGTGTGTGGGGGTGGGGCAGGTCAGAGTTCCGTTTCTCCCAACACGGTAGGCGGAGATTATTATGCATAGCGTTCCTAGTGACGTACATAGAGATGGCCAGAAGATTTGAAATCTATAACGTCTCGTTTCAGCGATTCAGAGTCGACTCCTTACTTTAGAAGCCAATAACTTTATAAATCGTGTACTTATTGGTTTAATTATTTGTACATTGTTTACACAGATGGACAGCTACATCATACACTGTAATACAGGTAATTTTTGATTTCCCATCTGTGTGGCTCTTTAAAACATGTTTTTGATATGTTTAACATACTCTCCACTAGATGTCACACTCTTATTTACCGTCCTTGATGTTACCACGGAATGCCTGTCATTCATTCAGCGCTTATCATGGCGGAGATACTGTTGATGAGAATCAAGAGTAAATCCATACACGTCATTCACAATGATCAGGTGTAATGCTAGGAATACTATAAATCTGTGGAAGCATTTAATACCACGCATAAGGCCCCATGATTTCTGCAATCAATAAATGAATGGCGGATGCCACGGGGAACTGTTTTGTTTAATGACATGTCGTATTTTCCAGACTATAAGTCACACTTTTTTTTCCATAGTTTGGCTGGTCCTGCGACTTCGTCAGGTGCGACTTATTTATCAAAATTAATTTGACATGAACTGAGAGAAATGAACCAATAGAAGCAATATTGTCTACAGCCGCGAGAGGGCGCTCTATGCTGCTCAGTGCTCCTGTAGTCTACACTGTAAACATATAGCGCCCTCTTGCAGCTGTAGACGATAATGTTTTCTCTACCAGTCGATACACATAATGCAATTTTGAAAGATGCTTTGACAGATTACTTGTGTTTCCGCCCTTACATGCAAATATTGTTTTGCACTTATGACAACGAGGGTTGTCAGCATTAACTCTAGTGAAGTATAACCACACTTTGGAACGTTTTGCCATCCGCCATCATCACTCTTTGTAATAAGTGGGAGTTTTCGTACTGTTATGCGTGTACCGCGCTCGTTCTTGTTGTGTGTGTGTGACTGACAGACAGCCTCCGCGGCGCGCATGCAAGTTCTTGCAGATCTAACAGACAAACGTCTTAATAATATCGCAAATTAGAAATGTTTGGTAAGATAAAATCTGCATGATAACATTAAACAAATCTCTTCGCCATCGTCACTGTTTATTATGAAGCAGGAGTTTACGTACAGTTAATGCATGTGCGTGCGCTCGTTGTGGTGTGTGTGTGTGACTGACAGACAGACAGCCTCTGCGGCACGCATGAGAGTTCACGCAGATCTCACGGACAAACGTCTTAATATGATCGCACATTAGAAATGTTTGGCGAGATTAAATGTGCACGACAACATTATTAAGCAAAAATACATTATTTTTTTTTCCTCCAGTACCGAAAGCAGAACCGATACCGTCAGATCTTACTGATACTATGGTCTTTCATAATTTAGCCCCGGGGCCATTTTAATACCGGGTTTCGGTACCCATCCCTACTTATAGTCCAGTGCGACTTATGTTTTTTCCCTCGTCATGACGTATTTTTGGACTGATGCGACTTATACTTAGGTGCGACTTACTGTGCGTTCACACCCCCGGCGTCGTGAGCATCAAAGTGGCCGGAAGTCATTCATTTTCAATGTAAGCCGGCGTCAAGCAGCGGCGAGGAGCAGCGCGGCTCGATTTGGCTGTTGAGAGCGTCGAGGAGAGTTGAAATTAAGGCAACTTTATGGTTATGAGCTATGACGCGGTTGGGCAGCAACCAGTCGGAACGTAGAAGTCCACCGCTTCAGAGGATTCCAGAGAACGCAGCTCTTACCACATTAGTTCCCAGCACAATATAAATGTCAATAGCATTTGTCACTGAATATAATAAAAAAAGAAAACCGAGAATCAAATTGAGAGCTTGCAAATCAAAATCGAATCAAATCTGGACATATGAATCCATACCCAGCCGTATATGTACAGATGTATTATTTTACAGTTGGTTTAATACTATTAGCTAGTGCTGGGCAATTTGACCAAAAATCTATATACATTTTTTTATTTTTATTATACTGGTTTTCCGGTTTATGACATTTTGTTTTAATGCATAATCAGGTGTACAATGCATTTTCTGCTCGTTAATATTCCAAGTCCTGCTTGCCACTAAGGTGCTGGAGCAAATTGCTTGTGTTGCCGCCTTTGGCGACAATTTTAGCCCGACAGCACTTGCATAAAATAGATATTATATATGCATAATCTGCAGTGCATATGCAGTCCGCAGCACGGACTCATTGTGCTTTCACACACATATATATATATATATATATATATAATTTTTTTTCAGCATTGTAAATCTTTTATCACAGAACAGTATCAGTCTTTCATATGGACATTAGTTTAAACTCAATAAATATAAACAACGCATTATTCATGCATTTTACTTCTAGGGTTGTATAATAAGCTGCTCAAGAAAGCGGCAAAACATTTAAACACAATAATTAGCCTACTTGTTAAAATATCTAAAATTAAAACACCACAGACAGAAACAGTCTCATGCATTTTGTATTTAAATCTTTATCACAAGCAATCCCACGGATCTTAATGAACTTTGTTTTTCTGCTTCCATAAAAGTGAACATATATATTGTTTTCCTTGTTTATCTAAAAGTGCTCTTTTTCTTGTTTTAAACCTAACCAAAAATTTTAATTTTTCCCGCAAACAATGTGCTTTCACTTTAATTCAGCGCCTGCAGCACAGCAAAAAAAGATTCGGTACGTTAACAATCGCTGCAGACGCACCCCTCCTTGAACACCCTGACCACAACCTCGTGCCGCTGGAGTCCGTTAAGCAGACGGACTATGTGTGAAACAGGCGTTGTAACGTAACGCCAGAGCACTGCTGAGTTTACCCTCACCACGCCTCGCAGTCCCTGCTTAGAAGTACAACATTGTAAAGGGTCCGTCTGAAACATTTTCGCGCTGCGCAGCATAACGTTCATTCCGAACGCTGAGTAATTAAATACACCGGTATGGCGTATATTCAAAATTAACATCGTAACGAAAATATACACTGGTTTTTGGTATGAACTGGTTTAACGCCCAGCACTACTATTAGCAGTACTATATATGTATATAAAATACATGTAGGTGGGTGAATAATACATCCTGCGGATGCATTGGGACGCATCATCAGTGATGTTTCCTGGGGTCATCGGATGTTTCAACATAATACGCCCTCACCCAGGTGACCTGGCCTGGGGTGATCAAGACCCAACCTGTTCACAGCATCATTAAGCCATGGATCACCCCTTTTTATCCACGGCAATCTTGAAGCTCTTTCTGTAGCCTCTGTAGCAAGTCTAATGGTTCCTGTCTTCTGTTGTCCACTCAACCCTAGTGCAGTGAATGCTCTGTAGAGGTAGCGGCCAGCAAACCCCCTGCATCCAACCTCTACAGGGAAACCGCAAGCTCTCCAACCCCTCTCTCTGTACTGATCAATCAACTCTTTGCACCTGTCACTTTTCCTCTGGAATGCCTCTTCCATTCGATCTGTCCAGGGTACATTCAATTCTATCAAAGCAAGCTGTTCTGAAACCTCAAATAAAATGATGATGTCAGGTCACAAAGATGTTACTAAGATGCGATTGGGAATTTCAGCTGCTTCTCCAGGTCAACTAAGAGCTGCCAGTCCCGTGCTGTATGAAGAAGGCCTACTGGAGCTTTGTGCTGCTGTGTTGGCTGCTCTCCTTCTTTCACAAAGCGTATTTCCTCCCTAACTCGATGATGGTGCTTGCTATTTGCAATGGCCAGGGATACACCCTCCGCTATTACCATTAGAACCGGGTCATGGCACCAGCGATAGCAGCCATCCCCATGAGCCTTTGGGCAGCAATTCAGAATGTGTTCTAGTGACCCTTTTCCATCACATCCATGCCCCTTGTTGCCTCATGCCTGCCACTTTACTCATGCAGATTTCTTCCACTGTTGCCCTCAAGTCATCCTGCACAAGGTATCGCTTTTCCTTGTCACATGATTTACTGTAGTTTGGCATTGAAAAACCAATGAGCCCTGCTCTTTCCCAAGCCACTGCCCCCTCCAGCTCCCTAGAGGCTTTCCACTTTTTTCCTGTTCGGGGTCATTGAAGTCTCTATACTGCATTGTTTCTCTGGTGCAGGAGACCATTAACTCCTCTGTAATGCAGCTGAAAGTAAGGTGAAGGGTATTACTCTTCCCATACAGAGCTGTAGTATTCAAGCTGTAAGGTGATCAGAGCCATCTGCAGAGATGGGTACTAACTTTCCTCTCCATAAGTTCAACTGATGAAATCGGCACTTCATGTACCAGCAGAGGCCATAGAATCCGTGTCAGGATGCCATACTGGTATATCCAGCACTTTAACTTTTCAGGCAAACCAGATTTATCTACATTTTTGAACCACTTCTCAAGCTCACCAATGGATGACTGGATAGCGGCTGTATCTCGGATGCTGTGGTCAAAGAGGTATCTGAGACTCTTCACTGGCTTCTCACTAATGGTTGGAATTGCGGTGTCCTCCAACATGAAGCGGAACTTGTCTATGATTTCTTCAGGTCAAGTGATCTAGATTTGGCAGGCTTGAACCTCATTCTTGCCCACTTGATGAGCGTCTCCAAGCCTTGAAGGATCCATCTGCTGCCTGTCGAGACTGTGAGGTCATACCATGTGTAAGCTCTTATCAGTGGTTGGCGTACCCCATCTTGGACAGCGGGTCTCTGCACTCCACCTAAACAGCTTTGGCATCTGTTTACATGGCCAGTGCAAAGAGGATTACTGAAATTGTGCATTCAGTAATGATACCTTTCTCCAGGCGATCCCAACTTGATGTTACAGACCCATTAGAGACTTTCAACCTGAAATTGTTATAATAGTCCAGGTTGAGGTCTGTGATCTTACTGAGGACATGGTGCCAGTTCAGTGCAGTCTCTACCAACTTATGTGGTATGGACCCATATATCCAGATCTCCTCTGTTCTCCCATGCTTCTCTGATCAGCTGGGTGATTCTTCCAGTGTGCTCAAGACAGCCAGGCATCCCAGAAGTCCCTCCTTTCTGCACTGATGTATCAATGTAACCATTTTTAAGCAGAAAGTAAGTCATCCGCTTGGACAGAATGCTGAAGAAGAATTTGCCCTCAACACTGAACAACGAGATGGACCTAAATTGCTCAGTGTTTGTGGAATTATCTTCCTTGGGTATCCACACACCTTCAGCATATTTCCACTGGCTTGCAATAATTCCACTACGCCATATTGTCCACAAGAGTTTCCTGAGCAATCGCAGCAGATCTGGGCAGCAATTATAAATTACATGGCACGCCACTTGTTCCTGGGGCTGAAATGGGTCTCGCTGCCCTCACCACCTCCTCGATTTGAAATCAACCTTTAGGGCTGGTGGCTCAAGAAGGGCCTTTTGCTGTTCAAGGTCCATCTCCCTATTGGCATCATGCAAGGTGTCATAAAGGAACTGAAGTCAGGGCTTGAGGGCGACTGTCCGCATCACCTTTCCAAATGTTTGACGCAAGGTGTGGGCCGTTTCACTCGTACTTCTTGCTTTACTCTGCCTGGGGCTGGGGCTTCTGGTGCCTGGAGGTACTGGGCATTGTGGGATGATTCCGGTGATCTCTGTGCATTGCACTATTGGCTCTTGTGCTGGGCAATAATTAGATAATGATAATTAACGTGACTAATTTTCCTCAATAAAATGATATGAAGAGTTTCATAGATGTTGGATGTTATAATTATGCATCAAATGCGGAACAAAACGTGACCCATTTGAGACACGCCACACGGATCATTTATCTACTTGGAACAAAGTTCAAACTGTCGTGCAGCGCGAGCTCACTAGAGCAGATGTGTTTACTCAGTCAAGCGAGCATTAAGCAGCGCTGTGAGATCCACTGCTTGAATTCAGCGATGAACATAGCTGACTTCTTAAAACTACGTTTAAATGGGTGAAACACTGTGCAACGACAGTCAGAAGGCTTTTCAATCTAAACATAATTTACCAAATAGTTGTTTTTACCATGGCATTGAGGTGTTATGTGTGGTTTTAACTGTGTCCATCATGATTTAAATGTATGGTACTATGGGAGACCAATACTTAATTAAAAAATAAATAAATATATATTTTCTATTTAGATGTTTATTTTGTTAAATGTATAGTTCACCCAAAAAATTTAATTGTCATTTATTCAACCTCATGTAGTTCCAAACCTGTATGAGTTGCTTTCTTATGTTGAACATAAAAGAAGATATTTTGAAGATTCCTTTGTAATCAAACAGTTGGTGGTTACCATTGACTTCCGTAGTAGGAAGGTATTACACTATGGAAGTTAATTGCTCCCCTGGGGGTATTTAATGGAGTGTGTGTCCGTAGCTTAATTTGGGTTCTTCCTCTCGAAAGATGAAATTTGGGATGCTAGCCCTCATTGCCCCAGTTGCCGTTAGGGATGCACCGATCATGATTTTTCATGGCCGATTCCGATACCGATTTTTTACAAGCAAACTGGCCGATTCAGATACCGATTTCCGTTTTTTTTTTTTTTTTTTTTTTTTTAAGCAACAAACAAGACAGAAGGAAAGTGTGCATAAACAAGATATTTGGTATTTAATAGGCCAAACTTGCTTTTGGCTATTGAAAACAAGAACTGTAACCATCTGAAATTAACAGCAGTAACTGCACAGTAAGTAGCCTACATTCAGTACAAACATAGATGGAACAGACATCAGCATTTAGCTTTTGTTTTTGAATTGTGTTGAAACTACAGAGAACTGGCCTTAAATAAAAGATTAACTGTAACCATGTGAAATTAAAGGCAAAAACTGCATAGTTTTACGATCCAAACAACACAATCAACACACATTCAATAAGATGTTTCTTAAGCACTATTCGGACGGGACTAGTTTTCTAAACTACGTTTGAGTTTCGATTCTTACCACCTGACGTCTGTGATTTTCATGTACCAATTCGGACGGGACTAGTATCTCCGTGTTTATTACAGAGGTGGGAGGGTCTGATTTGTGCATCTGGGCGTCACAGAGATGATGCGCTCTGTATGCGGGCATTGCATTCATTCAGAATGATTGCCTTAGTATTATTAAACAATAAATACTAAATGGCTAGTATAGCATGTATAGCTAGTATGCTCTTGATTTTATTATTTGTATTATTTTTTATTATTATTTATTTTCCGCTAAGCAAATATATCAAACATCTGCGCGGTAAGAGCATCTACGGTAATTCACGTTGGCCAAAACACAAGGAAACGCGTTGTGAAATAAAATATCACCGGCAATCACAGACATTCGCATTCGGACGGGATTAGTTTTCTCAGAGGATCACTGAGTTTGCTGAAAAACGGTAGGTAATTTGCTCTGGAATTATCACAGAGGTTGTGTGAGAAAAACACAGACGTGGCAGATTCGGACGGGATTAAAATCACCAAGTACGTCTGTGAAACGCAGATTTCTCTAACGACCCCCTGTGAAACTAGTCCCATCCGAATAGGGCTTTAATCAGCATTCAGTATTTGTTTTAGTTTTTAAATTTGGTTTTAAATAAAAAAAAAAAGGTCTTTACCAGTGAGACTAAATAAAAGTATGCTATATAAATAAGTTTTCCAAAATGATAAAATAAAATAATGTTGGTGTGAATAAATAAAGATGCAAAGTGTTTCATTCATCCAATTAAAAAAAAATAAATAAATAGGGTAATGATTCACATCTATATTTTTTATATTTTTACTTGAGCCAATGAAAAATAAATAACTTATTGTCTCAAGTAAAAAAATATAGATGTGAATCATTACCCTAAAATGTTTTAATTGGATGAATGAAACACTTATTTTTTTTCAGTGTGCTACAGCAGGTGATTTTTAAATCAAATTAAGTCTAATTCTAAGTCTAATTTTAAGGTAAAATAAAAATAATCATCCTAATGTAGAACTGACGTTTATGGCTATTCAAATGTGTATGCAAGTTCTAATAAAAAAAAAAAAAAAAAAGCATTTCAGTTTTGTCACAGTTTAGTCCGTTTTGTTTCTCATCCAGCGCTTGAGAAGTTGATCTGAACATCTCTTCACGGCCTACTCGTGTTCAGGGCGTGCACCGGTACAGTATATGCTCATGCAGCTTTAGTGGGCAGGAAAGGGACTCTTATTTGTGCGCCATTACAACAACTGCTGATCGCTTCCTGCTATCTGTGCCTCAGACATGAAGCTCTGCACTTCCAGTGCTGATCTGCTGCCAGGCGGCAAGGACGTCGACCGGAAGTTGAAGTCGGCTGCGAGCTGCCATCTTGTAGCAGAACTTCACTTGCATTAGCATCCCATTGACTTTGCATTCATTTTGCCGTCACTTTGACAGCTAATAACTTTACATCTGAGGCGTTTAAAGACTCCACTTGTCCATTATTTATTTCTAAAGATACACGACAGTGTATAAAGGGCTCCATTTCCTTATGTGTTACATTATGGCCCGTAGAAACAGTTTTTGTAAAAATAGGCTAACGATTGCTTCATAACCACTCGACTCTCTGTCGCACCGTAGAGAAATTAACCTACAGACCAGAGGAGTATGGAGCCAAAAGAGTATCAATAAAGATAAATGCACACACTACATTCACATATGCACACATAGGATTCATAAATACACACACAGGATACACAAATGCGCACAAAATTCACAAATGCACACACAAAATTTAAAAAAGCACAGAAGATTCACAAATGCTTACAAAATTCAGAAATGCACACAAAATTCAGAAATGCACACACAATTCAGAAATGCAAACAACATTTACAAATGCACTCAAGATTCACAAATGCACAGAACAAGATTCAGAAATGTATTTCTGATGCACACACACATATATCTTGATTTACAAACTGCTTGCGGTCTGTGAACTTCACTGCATTTGTGTGTGAATTTTGAGACTCCTCTGACTTGGCTTGACACACAAATGCCTTTTTTTAAACAGGGAATGATCTGCAACCAATCAGATATCTCCCTTGTTTGAGCCAATCACAAGAATGCACCCCATGAGGGGGATTGTTCACTTATAAGCCGGACACCCACTTTGCGCAGCAGGAGACTCACTTTCCGCAGCCGGAGAGTCACTTTCCTCTCGCAGCGAACGACTCACTTTCCTCACGAGTCATGCAGCGAACGACTCACTTTCCTCACGAGTCACACACGGAACGACTCACTTTCCTCACGAGTCACGCAGCGAGCGACTCACTTTCCTCAGCGAACGATTCACTTTCCTCACCCAGCGAAGTAGAGCGAACGATTCCCTTTCCTCACACAGCGGCGATTCACTTAGCGCAGCCGGAGAGTCACTTTCCTCTCTCAGCGGACCACTGACTCTCTCTTCATGTAGGGATCGAATATTATTAGGGCTGCAACTAACGATTATTTTGATAATCGATTAATCTGTCAATTATTTTTACGATTAATCGATTAATCGGTTTATGTACTTTATATTTTAGTTTTTTCCATTTTTTTCCCAAGTAAATTATTAATAAAGGGTCTTTATCATTCAGCATAGATTTTTAAGAGATTTTAACCATTTTGCATTGTCATATCCTCATCAAAAATATACCTGGAGTTGTTTTATTATGTTAGTAATCCTTTGTCGAACTCTTCTGCAATCAAAACACTGACCCATACTCTAGCAAAATTAACAAGGAGATTTCAAATATTGTTTTCACCATGGCAGTCCTTAGAGCTCCTAAAGTAGTTTAACATCCCAAACAAAGCTTCAGGAATTTTTGAGAACATATTTTCACGAAGTATAAGGATAAAACAGAATAAAATTGCAGTGCATTTTTTTTTACTTTCATTAAAATATTTCAATAAAATGAAATAATTGCCTATTGCAAATTTATGAATCCATGGTTAACTTTTTTTCTGCAGTCACAGTCTGGGCTATATGTATTGAGACATTTTTAAATGTATATTTTGTTAAAAATTATAAAAAATAAACCTGAATTGTAATCTAAACATCTGTATTTCCATACAATTTCATAAATAAGTAGGCTATAATATGTGCACCACAGGCATATAGCGCTGTGTGAACGCATGTGATTGGCTTATAAGTAAACAACCACGTGCGTTCTTGTGATTGGCTAAAAGAAGGGAGACATCTGATTGGTTGCTGATCATTCCATGCATTTGTGTGTCAAGTCAAGTCAGGGGAGTCTCAAAATTCACACACAAATGCAGTGAGGTTCACAGACCGCAAGCAGTTTGTAAATCAAGATATATGTGTGTGTGCATCAGAAATACATTTGTGAATCTTGTTCTGTGCATTTGTGAATCTTGAGTGCATTTGTAAATGTTGTTAGCATTTCTGAATTGTGTGTGTATTTCTGAATTTTGTGTGCATTTCTGAATTTCGTATGCATTTGTGAATCTTCTGTGCTTTTTAAATTTTGTGTGTGCATTTGTGAATTTTGTGCACATTTGTGTATCCTGTGTGTGTATTTATGAATCATGTGTGTGCATGTATGAATCCTGTGTGTGCATATGTGAATGTAGTGTGTGCATTTATCTTTATTGAGACTCTTTTGGCTCCATAGAGGAGAAGCTTGCAGGCAATTAACTTAATATGGCGTACTGGCGTTACATTTTAAAATACTATACAAAATAATTAATAAGAATACTTACTCCTCTTCACTCACGCCAAAGAACTCCCCGCTCAAGCTCGCCGTCTCTGCAAGATTAACGATGGCAGTTTGCACGCACAGCCATTTTGAAGATTTACATCTGTCAGACAGGTTGTTGACGTTATCAAGCTTAGTTTGAGTCTGCGCGTCAGAAAGGGAAGTGCTAAAAATTGCTAAAAATGGGCTTCACTTGTCTCAATCGAGTTCCAGTGGGGTCGCTGTGTCCATTTCTTTTACTGTCTATGTCGGCTCCCTGTGTCCTCCACACAAATGACATGGCGAACGATTACAATGTAGTCTGTGCACGTGAGCGCATTTCCGGAAAAATCGGCTGAAAAAAAGACCAAAAACCGATTTATGGCCGGTCAACCGGTGCCGTGCTGTCAGCTGTCTCTCCAGTAGTCACTGACCTGTTTTTGGTTGTCAACCAGCCTACTCCTGGCAGGCCCTGGCACAGCCAGAAACAATATGTGAATAATACATTCTGCAGGTGCGCTGGGACACATTATCAGTGATGCTTCTCATATATACATCAGATTAATAATCAGGACAAATATGCCATGAGCACCAGTTGAGTAATTTAGAGTTGGTTTGATTCCTTTATCTGAAGTGGTGTCCCAAGTTTAATTGATTTAAATTTGTTTCCAGGACCGTCTAAAAAAATATCAGATTAATGATAAAAAAGCCTTCTGCATCATGCAGAATAATAGGGTAATTTACAGTTGGTTTGATACCTTTATCTCAAACGGTGTCCGAGTTTAATTAAAGTAGGTAGAGTATATAAAACATGACACATGGTTTCAGTTCTGTAAATAAAAACTATAAAGACATAATCTGTAAAACTAAGCCTTGTGCATTATAGGGAATAATATTCTGAATAATTTACAGATGGTTTGATAACTTCATCTCAAACTGTGTCTTAGAGTGTAATTCAAGTTAGTACAGTATGATAAACATATCAAAAATATGGATTCTGTACTGTATATAAAATCAATACAGGCATAATCAGAAAAAACAAGACTTGTGCATTATAGGGAATAATATTTAGAGATTTTTACAGTTTGTTTGATACCTTTAGATCAAATGGTGTTGTTGTTGAATGGATTTATGTTATAGCATACATTTAATTTTTTTTTAAATTACTGTATTTTTTCCGCACTATAAGGTGCACTTAAATGCCTTTAATTTTCTCAAAAAACGACAGTGCGCCTTATATATGGATCAAGGCTTCTGTCAAAATGTTGACATTCCCTTTAGCACAGCTCCATCTAGATGCATGATGCAAACCCAGTCAACCGTTTGACTGTAGTATCTTCTATTCTATGCGCCTTATAATCCGGTGCGCCCTATATATGAAAACAGTTCTAAAATAGGCCATTCATTGATGGTGCGCCTTATAATCCGGTGCGCCTTATAGTGCTGAAAATACGGTATTATAATACACATAATGGTTATTCTAAAACTGGAGCATTGTGCAATAACAGGGATTATTGGTTAAATAGTATAATGACTTGTAGTTAAAGTGTTAAACTAATTTATATGGTTAATTAATAAAAAAATCTATATATATTATAGAAATTAAGCCTTGTACAATGTAAAGGGCATGTATTTGTCTATCGTTGAGTTAGGGGCGCACACCGAGTTTAATTGGTATAAAACCGCCAAATGAATGTCAAACTAACTTTACCGCAGTGAGGTACTGGAAGCTTTTATTGGTTTTAATGGATTTTTATTGATCCAAAATATTAGTCAACATGCATACGTACATATTTAAATGCATAATATGTGTGTCTGATTAAATTTTACTGTGCATTACAGTGTGTTGTGAAGTTTGTGGGACATGTAGTCTCAGGCCTGCCACACACACACACACATACACACTCAGATGATGCGAAACTGCTTGGATAAAACAGACTTTAGCCATTTAAATAAAATTGAGATGGCACACATCCCCTAGCATGTTTTCCTTACATTGTAACTATCTACACACAACTCCCTGCATACACAGGTTCATAGAAAACTGTAACATTGTTTAAAGTTTTGTCTCCGTCTCATGTGAGTAATGGCAACGCTCATAACATCATGGTGTCTGTTAGCCAGTGGAAGCTAAGAATGGAAAAAATAATGGACAGTTTAAAACCAAGTCGTTCTGACATTTGGGGGAGCATCATTATTTGGCAGTGAATGTGTCTGACAGGTGTCACTATAACTTTTCACGAAGCCATGAAGTGGAGGTCCCCTCAGCAGGCTGCTTACACATTGCGTTTTTCAAGACAATATAAGATTTCAAACGCTTTCGGGTATTATGCATCAACAAGCCAAACCAGTTATAAACTAATTTGTAGACAATAAATGCCAAAACCTTTGGACACGCCTGTAGTAGTAAGGAATGAATAAGCCTTAATCATCAAAAAAAATGAGTATGTCCGTTATTTATGCATTCACTGTTGGCACATTTTGAAATATTATTGAAGTCATTGAAACTATGAACTTGCCCACATGTAAGTTTGAAAATTGTCCGGTGACAAAATAGTGAACAAATTAAAACTCTCCTGTTTTAGAGTTTCATAAGCTGTGTCCAAATTCAGGGTCTGCATCCTCCTTAGGATCCTTCCTACCCGGTTGAAGGAGGATGGGTCCTCCGACGACAGCAAAAACCGGAAGTCGGTGTTTGTGAATTTGGACAGCCTACCCTTCTTTCAGTTCCCTCCCTTAACCGTTGCAACTTGCTCATATCCTGTCGCCTAGCAACCGTGACAGCGCCAAGCAAGAAGCGGGTGAAGAGCTCATCGTTCTCTCCCCGGAGCTTTATAAACACTTCTGTCTGCTCTTTCGTCCTTAGAAGCGTTAAAACAGCTTCAATCACTAACAAATAAACTGTGTGTAAGGGGATATTCACACAGGCAGTAAGGAAGAAGCTAGTTTACGAAAGTAAACGTTTTTTTTTTTACATATACACGTACACATGTAAAAAAAAAATGCTTAATGCTAAAACAAAATGCCTAACTAGAAAACCACTGAAAATATATCTTTTTGAAAAGCCAGTTTTTAAAAAAACATCGAAAATAATACTCCTCCCCCACTCCGCTACCGCTCGCTTCGTCCTGCCGAAAAGTATTATGGGATAGGTAGGACGCGAAAGGATCCATCACACCCATCCTTCGAATTCGGGGAAAAGGAGGACGCATTTGTGGGCCGCATTTGAAGGATCCTACGAATTTGGACAGCCTTCGTCGCGGCGCTGTGACGTAACATCCTTCAAATGCGTCCTCCGAAGGATGTAGACCCTGAATTTGGACACAGCTATAGTAACACACTAGGCTTTTCTCAACCAAACTTCATGAAGAGCCACCTGACACTGTTTGATTTCACTATTCAGTCCAATTCACACATTAAAATAATTCTTATTAACTTTGTCGATTTATATGTGAATACATGTATTTGTCTACAAATTAATTTCTTTAGATAATTTTTTGGTTTTAAAGGAATAGTAACCCCAAACCTTTTTATTTTACTCACCCTCATGTTGTTTTAAACGGTTTAAGATCATCAGTAGGGATGTAACGGTTAACTGTAGGCTGAATGAAAATCGATTCAAATATGTGACGATTCAAATTAGTTGAGAATGAGATGCTATACAAATCGCGATTAGATTTAGTGGTAGGAGTTTATATGAATGCATGTCTGAGGGGAACTTACTGTCTTTAGAAAAGTTTAGATGGTATTTTTTCTTTTTATCTTGTCTTTATTTTTAAGTTCATAAGTGCAGCGCTGCTTCGTTTACAGAAACCAAGGAAGGCTTTAAGTGCCACCTGCTAGCAGAGAGTGAATATGCATCTCATTCAGCTCGTCCGTTGTTTCATTCAGATTTTTTTTATGTATAGTTTCACAAAACTGAAGTCAAACTATTCTTTTTTTTTTTTTTTTTGCTTCAAAATTTTACAATTAACTAAACTGTAATTAAAAACTGCTTATGTAGCATTAATGCAGCATCTTTGTTTGGATCATGATTAAAATGCAGTGGTTGCCTCTTATTTCAAATGGAAAGAGTACAGACAAAGCCTTATTTTGTTTATATGAAGAGATTTTATTTGTGTTATTTATTTGATTTGGGGCTTGTTTTAAAACTTCAGTCTAGTTTTCTTATTTACATTTTACACTCTATGTAGTATATTACTATGGTGAAATTTAAATTTCACAAAGAAATTTACGGCATTTTGGCCAAGCAATTATAAATGGACACGTTTAATTAATAATTTGTCTTAAATGTCATTTTGTTAAAAAAAAGAAAAAAAAAGTAAATTGAATCGAATCGTGAAATCAAAATCGTGAATCAAATCGTCAGTTGAGTGAATCGTTACATCCCTAATCATTAAAAACATGAATTCAGTCAAGTGTGTCCAACTTTTTGTCTGGGAGTGTATGTATATTTAGTGGTAACTTTCATATGAATATTTGCTATTTGTTTGTTGTAGATTCCACCGCAGTGAGGAGCATGCGTACATAATGAAGCGGCGCTTGGAGGATCAGGACACCGTGATCGGCTCTCAGCGGCAGCTCCCCGGGGGTGTGGACGGCTTTCAGCACCGCGTCCTTAACTCTGCCTCCTCCCTCTACGAGACTGCACCAGACAACATGCAGCCTTCGTCCAGCATGCAGTACTCTGTCTCACAGACCTATCAGGTACAAACGCCATCAACAGTTTTGCATTATTTTGGTAAATATGACTTTGTTTTTATGTATTAAATATTATAAATAAACATTAATATAAAATAATAGTGTAAACTTTATTTAAAGAATATGTATATAAAGAATATGTGTGTATATACAGTGGCATGCAAAAGTTTGGGAACCCCTTGGAGAATCTGTGAAAATGTGAATAATTTTCAAAAAAACAAGTGGGATCATACTAAATGCATGTTATTTTTTATTTAGTACTGTCCTGAGTAGGGATGCACGATTCTGGATAAATTGAGAATCACAAATTTTTTTTGGTCTCATATGGAGATCACAATTCTCCTACGATTCTGAACTAATTAAAATTATGTGGGACAAAATGTTATTGCTGCAGTCTATTTAAAAAGGTCTAATAATCTGATTGAATTATTAAACATTTTGATATACACTACAAGTCCCAAAGTTTTTGAACGGTAAGATTTTTTTCTGCTCACCAAGCCTACATTTATTTTATCCAAAATACAGCAAAAGTAGTAATGTTGTGATACATTTTTACAGTTTAAAAAAAACTGCTTTCTATTGGAATATATTTTAGAATGTAATTTATGCCTGTGGTCAAAGTTGAATTTTCTGCATCATTACTCCAGTCTTCAATGTCACATGATCCTTCAGAAATCATTCTGATATGCTGATTTGCTGCTCAGGAAACCTTTTTTTATTATTATTACTATTAGCATTATCACAAGTATATAAATACATGCTTTTATTTGGAAGGATTCTTTAAATTGATCAAGTGTGATAGAGACATTTATAACAAAAGATTTCTATTTCACATAAAGTTTGTTCTTCTGAACTTTCTATCAAAGAAACCTGAAAAAAAATCTACTTATCTGTTTTCAACATTATAATAAAACTAATAATAATAAATGTTTTTGAACAGCAAATCAGGATATTAAAATAATTTCTGAAGATCATGTGACAAGACTAGAGTAATGATGGTAAAAATTCAGCTGTGCATCACAGAAATAAAATTACACTTTAAAATACATTCAAGTAGAAAGAAGTTATTTTAAATTGTACAAATATTTCAAAATTTTACTGTTTTTGCTCTACTTTGGATCAAATAAATGCAGGTTTGGTGAGCAGAAGAGACTTCTTTAAAAAACATTACACATCTTATGGTTTAAAAACTTTTATCTGATAGTGTATATATAATATATTTAAGACCCCAATTTTTTATATTAGAATGATGAAAAAGTTGTTTAAGTCACTGATTCAACGACTCACTCATAAACCTACTTCACTTGTTTCATTACTGGATGAATCAGCATTTTTGAACGATTCTCTTGAATGAAAATGTCATTCGTTGACAAATACATTTTTAAGACACTTGTCGCTACCTAGTGGTGAAATAATGCAATCGACACAAACTTTATTTGAAGCGCAGTACTTTCAAAAGGGGATTTTCTCCATTTTGAACGCTACAATATAGACATAAATGTTTATATATGAATTATAAACTGTATCCCAGTATTTCTGTGATAATATGAATGACTGTAAGACAGAAATAATACTTTGTACCATATTTTCCGGACTATAAGTCGCACTTTTTTCCATAGTTTGGCTGGTCCTGTGACTTATAGTCAGGTGCTACTTATTTATTAATATTAGTTTGACATTAACCGAGAGAAATTAACCAAGAGTTCACATTACCGTCTCCAGCCACGAGAGGGCGCTCTATGCTGCCAGAGATGCTGCTCAGTGCTCCTGTAGCCTACACTGAACACACAGAGCGCCCTCTCATGGCTCTAGATGGTAATGTTTTCTCTTGGTTCTTGAGTGCGACTTATGTTTTTTTCCTCATCATGACGTATTTTTGGACTGATGCGACTTATACTCAGGTGTGACTTATAGTCCAAAAATTCGGTAGTTGAAAAGTTTGTGAAGATGTTTCTTAACCAAACATGCTAACTGCTTTCTCTGTGTCAGCAGCATTGTGAACACTGATTTGAATGATCCGGTTAGAGCTGTAATCGGGCCTTAAAAGTTAGGCCCGACATGACCCGAGCCCGACAGGTTTCGGCCCGCGCCCGACAAGTACATTTTGATTGACAGCTTTTTTAAAGCCCGAACCCGTTTACAGCCCGACATTATTCAAATGTGCGCACGCACACAGCTCTTTTGCCTTTTGTCAACAATGAGTAATTTATTCATGTTTTAACATAATTTACTCATAACTAACGTAGAGACCACTTGGAAGTTGGAATAAAGAAATAAAATAAGTCCTCTGTGACATCGTAACATCTCAGCATTCTAGACATAGGCTCATTTAACCTATAAATAGACCAACGCACCAATAAAAATGAGTCATTTAAAAAAAATTAAATTAAGATAAATTTTAAATTAAGATGGGTATTTGGCAATAACGAAATTAAGATAAAGGCTCCGCCGGATTTGCTTTATTTAATAAAAGAATAATGCCAACATTAGCGTAAATACTCTGTCAACATTATGCATTTAAGACTCAATGAATATTTAGTTATCATTTGAAAAACCTTTACTCACAGAGATTAGGCTAAGCCTACATGTTTTTGTGGAGGAAAATGATTGAAATTTTGCTGTGCTGCATGCGCTGAATTAAAGTGGCAGCGCATTGTTCGCGGTAAAAATTAACATGGATTGACACGTAAATGCAATCATTTCACAATAAATGTATACTAATTAAAGCCTACTGTGTTTCACACGCAACACATGGGTTTTGGCTAGATTTAAAACAAGAAAAAGAGCTAATTTAGAGAAACAAGGCAACATTATATATGCACTTTTATAGAGGCGTTGCAGATTGTTTCAGCAACTTATTATAAAAACCTAGCAGTCAAATGCATGAGTAATACGTTGTTTATATTTGAATTTATATATGTCTATGAAAGATTGTTACAAAATAATGAACAAATGTTGTGTTTTGTGGCTTAAACAGCCGCGGATCAGTAGCGGACTGCAAACGCGTCCTGTGTGAAAGCAGAATGAGTCCGTGCTGATTCAGCACCACATACGTAACGCACACGGACTGCATACGCACTGCAGACGGATTATATGTGAAACAGGCGTAAGACTTTGTCAAAGGTTTAAAACAGACTTGGGGAATCGTTGTCATTTAGAAATGAGATTGAGAGGGTGTCTGAATCAAGATCACAATATTTTAACGATTAATCGTGCAGCTCTAGTCCTGAGTAAGATATTTTACATAAGATCTTTGCATTTAGTCCACAAGACAAAACAAATACAGAATTTATTAAAATAAACCCATTCAAAAGTTTGGTAATCCTTAGTTCTTAAAGGGTTAGTTCACCCAAATAGCAAAATTATGTCATTAATAACTTACCCTCATGTTGTTCCAAACCTGTAAGACCTCTGTTTATCTTTAAAACACAGTTCAAGATATTTTAGATTTAGTCCGAGAGCTCTCAGTCCCTCCATTGAAGCTGTGTGTAAGGTATACTGTCCATGTCCAGAAAGGTAAGAAAAACATCATCAAAGTAGTCCATGTGACATCAGAGGGTCAGTTAGAATTTTTTGAAGCATTGAAAATACATTTTGGTCCAAAAATAGCAAAAACTACGACTTTATTCATCATTGTCTTCTCTTCTGTGTCTGTTGTGAGAGAGAGTTCAAAATAAAGCAGTTTGTGATATCCGGTTCGCGAACTAATCATTTGATGTAACCGGATCTTTTTGATCCAGTTCACCAAATCGAACTGAATGTTTTAAATGGTTCTCCAATCTCCAATATGCATTAATCCACAAATGACTTAAGCTGTTAACTTTTTTTAATGTGGCTGACTCCCTCTGAGTTCAAACAAATCAATATCCCGGAGTAATTCATGTACAGTAATTTCCGGACTATAAGCCGCAACTTCTTTCCCCCGCTTTGAACCTTGCGGCTTAAACAACGACGCGGCTAATATATGGATTTTTTTTTTTTTTTTTTTTTTTTACACATTCTGTGACATGCTCAGTTTTTTGGCGGAATGAAGCTTTCATTAGACCAATGAAATTGCCGAACGGGTTAAGGTCAAACAACTTTTCTTGTTTACTATTTAGATTAAATCGAGCGCGCTCAAACTTCCCATCATTCTGATTACGGTAGTCATTTTGTCACCCTCATCATGGCAAAGACAAGGAGAAATGCATGATGCAGCTTTCAATTTGAAGGCAATTGATCTGGCTGTTGGGAAAGGAAATAGAGCTGCTGCACGGGAGCTTGGTCTTAATGAGTCGATGATAAGACGTTGGAAACTGCAGCGTGAGGAATTGACTCAGTGCAAAAAGACAACTAAAGCTTTCAGGGGGAAGAAAAGCAGATGGCCCGAACTAGAAAATGAGCTCGAAGACTGGGTCAACACACAGAGAGCAGACGGCCGAGGTGTTTCAACTGTGCAGATCCGACTGAAAGCCAAAACAATTGCCACCGCAATGAAGTTTGAGGATTTTAGAGGTGGACCATCGTGGTGTCTCAGATTTATGAGACGTAAAGGCCATCAGGGTACGGACGAGTCTATGTCAGCAGCTCCCTCCCGACTACGAGGAAAAAGTTTCAAACTTCCGCAAATTCACTGATGCAAAGATAGCGGAGCATACCATCGGCCCGTACGACATCATAAATATGGATGAGGTTCCTCTGACGTTTGACCTGCCTCTCACTCGGACTGTCAACAGGAAAGGCGAATCATTCGTCACGCTGAAAACAACTGGGCATGAAAAAACGCATTTCACCTGTGTTCTGAGCTGCACGGCATCGGGAGAAAAGCTTCCACTGATGGTGATTTTTAAACGCACGATGATGCCGAAAGAAAAATTCCCGAGAGGAATTGTTGTGAAAGTCAACAAGGAAGGATGGATGACGGAAAGCCTAATGCATGAATGGATTGGATGACA
The DNA here is from genome assembly GCF_003368295.1 of Carassius auratus. NCBI lineage: Eukaryota > Metazoa > Chordata > Actinopteri > Cypriniformes > Cyprinidae > Carassius > Carassius auratus. Next base: position 22,241,734 of record NC_039249.1, on the reverse strand, counting down.
AGTGGGGAGAAATCCTTCACTAAAACGGGCCGGATGCGAAGAGCAACTTATGGTCAAGTCTGCCAGTGGATCCTGACAACGTGGAGCATTGTCAAAAAATCCACTATCATCAGCGGGTTTCGAAAGGCTGGACTGCTGCGTGTTGAAGAGCGCTCAGCGGGGCATTTGCCTCCGGATGAAAGAGACGAGAGCGACAATGAAAACGATCCAATATCGGATGAAGCAATTCTGAGGCTGTTCAACTCCGACACCGAAGGAGATGACTTCAGTGGTTTCAGTGCACAGGAGGAGGAAGATAGTGACCAATGACTTTCTTGGTAGGCTTCTGTTTACTGCAATTTTTTTTTTTTTTTTTTTTGTGACAAGCCGGTTTTGGTTAAAGCCAGTTTATTTTTGTTACAAGCCGTGTTTCGTTAAAGCCTATTTATTTTTGTTACAAGCAGTGTTTCGTTAAAGCCTGTGTTCTTAAAGCTTATGTTCTTAAAGCTTATGTTCAAAATATTTATTTTTTTCTAATTAAGTGGGTGCGGCTTATATTCAGGTGCGCTCAATAGTCCGGAAATTACGTTACTCAAACAGTACAATGACTGAACTGCTTTGAAGAGAGAGCTGAAGGTGAACGCCGAGCCAGATAACGAACAATAGATCTATCTGTATCTTCTGTTGCTTACGAAGTGTAGAACTAAAAAATGCATCTGGAGCATCAGTGAATGTTTGAAAGGTTTATATTGAAACCTATAAAGGTTTCAAATATGCGAAAGAAGCTGGAGAACTGAAGAATCTGCAGGACCTTAAAGATTTTTCTGAAGAACAGTTCTTAGTTTAACTGTTCAGAACAAACAACGGACTCATGCACAACCATCACAAAACAGAAAGACAGTCATGGATCATCTAGGTGACAGCACACAGTATTAAGAACCAAGGGTTCCCAAACTTTTGAATGGGGTTATTTTAATAATTTCAGCATTTCTTATTGTGTTGTCAACTAAATGTAAACATCTTTTATGTACTATATCTTACTCAGGACAGTACTAAATAAAAAAAAAAACATGCATTTAGTATGATCTCTCTTATTTTTTTTAAATGATTCACATTTTCACAGATTCTGCAAGGGGTTCCCAAACTTTAGCATGCCACTGTATATATTGGACAACATTTTAAAAACACTTGGAATAACTAATAGGTTTCAGTTGTTTTTGTTGAATTGGCCTCTACAATACCCATAAAATGAACTATTGCCGGAACTACCTGCGACGGAAGGAATCTGGACAGTTTTATTGTACATTCAAAGTAAAGCCGTAAAGCACATTTTGGGATATATTGAAATGAATGAGAATTCATCACATAGTGTTAAAGGGAAATTAAATTTCACTTTATGTAAGCAGTCCTGATAATTAACCATTTCTCCTTCTGCTCTAACAGTTATCAGTGGCCCAGAGTTCTGGTGGACATGGACATACCAGCAGTTCAGCTGTGCACACTGGGCCTCATCACCATGGGCCAGCTGTCCAGCCTGTGGGCCAGGGTCATGCTCATGCTACCCCTACCCTTACCCCTGCCCCTGCCCCAACACTGGGTCAGCAGCAGTTTCAAAGGCTCAAGGTAAGAGATCTGTTTAGAAGATCATGGGAATTATCTGCATTCATTTAGATGGATTGAGAACTGAGATGTATGTAATTTCAGGTTGAAGATGCTCTTTCCTATTTGGATCAAGTTAAACTTCAGTTTGGCAATCAGCCGCAGGTCTACAATGACTTCCTGGATATCATGAAGGAGTTCAAGTCTCAAAGGTCAGTTAGAGTTTTGTTTTTGTTAGATTTTTTTGTTCTTGGGGCTTGTTTGGTTTCTGAGAGAGAGAGAGAGAGAGAGAGAGAGAGAGACAGAAGGGGAGAGAGAGAGAGAGAGCGAGAGAGAGAGAGACAGACAGAGGGGAGAGAGAGAGCACGCGTGCGAGAGAGAGAGAGAGCACTAAAGCATTAAATCAAGCAAGATGACGAATGGTACAGGTTTTTATTTTTATTTTTTTATAATTTATTTAGATAATACAAACTACAATTCACGTTTGAAGTAATAATTAACATAGATGAATCCTAAAAACTAAAAATGCATGAGCAAACATTGACTTTTCACTCTACACCTACCTTTGTCTAGACATAAGATTTAGTCTAAGATGTAGCACTACGCATAGATTGTGCAACAGGTATTAATTCTACGCACAGCTTAAAGCAGATTTTACATCCAGCCTAGTCTTACTACAGGGTGTATATCCTGCTGGTGCAACCGACCCTTGGGTGTTTTTATTGTCTGCCATCTCAGCAAATGAGGACATAAATACATGAACACCATCCTCAGAAGTGCTCTGGGAGTCACTTGATGAGCATTTTGCAGTTTCATTTGAGTAAAACTATTGTAAATCAGAGCAGAGCTCAACACTGAGCCGCACGGTGAAACAGCCAATCAGAGCAGAGTTGAACATAATTATTCATGACCCTTCCAAATAAGGTAAAAACAGACCCTTTATTTCTAGGGACAAATCCTTGGGTTTTAAATGGACATTTTTTGCCCTTACCTAAGCAACATACCTTCTATGAAGATATCAGAGAACAATTTAAAATATTGTATCAGTGCATCAACACACTTCTCACTGCTGCATGTGTGCACTTGGATGGGTTAAATGCAAAACACCAATTCCGAGTATGGGTCACGATACTTGGCAAATGTCACGACTAGGGCTGGGACAACGCGTCGACGTCATCGATGACCGCGACGCGTTGTCCCAGCCCTAGTCGTGACATTTGCCATGTCACAAATCGTCATTCCTTCACCGCTGTTGGTTAGATTTTGAATGACCAGTAATCATTCTGTCTTAGTGTAAGGGAAACGGGTCAATTTAGCTCAAAGGGAATCATTTAAGATTTTAAAAGGAATTTGAACAGAATCACTGTTTCACGGCTGATCACTGAAACGGCCAGCGATTCACTGAACAAGACGTTTGACATCAAATCTGCATGAGATTAAATCTAATGAGATTAAAATTCTATTTGATACACCAGTACAGATCAGAGTCTGGAGGTACTTGTGTTGCCTGTGTAACGGGGTTCCCCTTGTTGTCATTGAAAGGGGGGTTTCCCGAGCTTGCTGATTGGCTGGAAGTTCAGTAGTCGTTGACGTCTTGGTAAGCCCATGGTTGGGCGTCGTCTGACGATGCGGCTTTGTGGGCTGGTTGAGGTTGAACGGGCACTCGAGGTCAGACTGGAAGACGCAGAGTTACAAAACTTTACTTCGAACACGAAACTCTCAACGGAAAAGAAAAGAAACTAAAGTAAAAGAACAGAAGTAAAGTTTGACGAGACTAGGTGGTGTTTCTTCTCATCGTGGCTAAGTAGCAGCAGGCGTGCAGGACGATGCACGCTGGCACCGCGCTCAAAGAATGCTTAAAGTGATGACTAAAAGCATGACTAAAAGCAGGCTAAAAGCCGGCATGACCAATAACAAAAGCTAAATGCATGCTAAAAGCCAAATTTGATGGTGTCATGAGTATTTAAACTGGCCTTTTGGCCACACCTCAAATGTTGTCTTGACCAATTAGATATTGTCTTTGCTTGGGGAATCATAAATCATGTTATCTTATCAAGCATGTGGCCCGAATTTTCCCGCTCTTGCAGGGTATAATTTTGGACATGATTTCTATAACAAGAATATGATACATTTTACAAATAACTGATGGTCAGAAACATTTCAAGCAAGCAGTACATACTTGAAACACATACATACTAAACATGAATATGAATCCATAAACTATTCAGTAGTTATTAAAAAGGCATACACAATAAGCAATTAAAAACATGATAGTCAAATGTGTGGGTTTCATAAATTGATATAGAGTTAAGCAATGGACTGATATTCCTTTAGAACTCCTTTTGAGTTAATTTTGATACATCTATAAAAGAAAGTTCATGTGCCATTCTCTGACATAAAAGGTCCGCTTAGGAATTTTAGTCTGGTTCTGCTAGGTGGGGGGAGCCAATCCAAGGATCTTGTTTACTCTCATGGGTTTACATGTGATGGTCGGCTGTGCAACTCTTTGACCACCAATCTTGATTACTTGCCCCAAATTTGGCAATCTCTTCTCTGAATTGAAATTGTCAATAATTGTTCTAATGGTGTTAATGTTGAAAGCTGTTCTGTGAAAGAGTTGGTTGGTTATCTTGATTCTGACTTGTGGCACTAGGAATTGATTTACAACATCCTGTTGCCTTTCTGAGGAATTCGGCTCCTCATGTTTCAATGCTCCTGATTGAAATGGGAGATTTTGTAATTTTCAGCATTACATTTCTAGAGTAGAAATTATACAAAAACGTAACTTTATTATCATGTTAAAATTAAATAATAACATGATTACAAATGTTTTAATGAGGTGTTTTTAATTGCAGATCTTTAATATTTGGTGTTAAGAATTTAGGAGAAAGGAATATCCATACAGGGCTTTTCTTGCAAGCACTTTTATGATTGTGTTCTTAAACTCAAGGATACTGCAAATCAAATACCATAAATGTACTGCTCTTGTGTTGTCAGCATTGATACACCAGGTGTGATCAGCAGAGTCTCCCAGCTCTTCAAGGGCCATCCAGACCTCATCATGGGCTTCAACACCTTCCTGCCTCCTGGCTACAAGATTGAGGTTCAGACCAATGATCTGGTTAATGTGACCACTCCCGGCCAGATCCACCACATCACCCCACATGGTATCTCTGTTCAAAACCTTCCCATAACCCAGCCAGCGCAGCACCAGACTCAAACAGCAGCTCCCACCAGCACTGCAGCCTTGGTCATCCCTAGCCAGCCAACCCCTGCCAAGATTAGCAAGGTAAAACTGAGATGTTTTACCCTCTGTACATATTTACCCTTGTACATTTGCAAAGTTGTTTAAATTCACTTTATTTTCCACAGCCAGTGCAGTCTCCTGCACTTACCCCAACGAGCCAGCCTAATCCGTCCATTCCCTCATACGCCTCCCCGCGCTCGCCTTCGGTCCAGTCCCACACTCCCATCAGCAGCAGCACTGCCGGTTCAACCCCGCTGCAGAACAACCAGCCTGTGGAGTTCAACCACGCTATCAACTACGTGAACAAAATCAAGAACCGCTTTCAGAACCAGCCAGAGGTCTACAAATCCTTCTTGGAAATTCTGCACACATACCAGGTGAGAGCTGAGGCACAGAGGACAATATCTGTATGTCAGTATGCTCTGTACCGCTGTGTAATACAACCAACCTTTTTACTCACCCAAGTACGCTATCAAAAGTTTGGGTCAGCAAGACTAATTACAGTACTTTTTTTTTTTTGTTCTGTTTTTTGTTGTTGTTCAAAACCATTTAATAAATCCTACCAACTTCAAATTTTTAAACAGTAGTGTGTTGGGATGCACCTAAATATATATTTTTTTACCTCTACCTACCACTTACCTGATCATAAACCTTTTTAATGTTTTGTTGCTCAGATATTTTCCTCTTTTTGTTTACCTGCCATCTCTCTCCATCTATAGTTGATCTGCTAATATCCATCCTGTGCACTCAAAGTGCTCTCTTCTCTTTCATTACAAGACATGTCCCCTTACTGCTGATTGTCCACAAGTGTTTTTTAAAGGCTTTTTAATAAAATGAATACCATATGAGCAGGTAGGACAATATTTATGGTAACATAGGAACTGAAAAAAAAAAATGGTTTTATAAAATGATAAACTTTACAATTCAGCATTTATTATTATTTGTATTTTTTAAAAAGGTTGTCAAAAGTATCAATTACATTAATTTAAACAATTATTAATCGTCATATTAAACAAATAGTACCGTATTTTCCGCACTATAAGGTAGGGGTGCTCGGTTTGTGATTTAAAAGCGTTTTTCATATATTGCTTTGTGTACCTTTAATTATGATTTTTTTTTTAACATTCTAGCAGACATCATACCAACAAAGCACAGTTTAACATGAAAGCTAAAAAAAAAAAAGAACTTCAATTTATTCATTTTATTTTGGCGGAAACCTACAGGAAGACTGCTTTTTGTGGTCAACAGCAGATTTATTAATAATGTTTGTCACACATATCACATAGTCACATGACTTCATAAAAAGGTTACTGAGCAACTGAGGAGTATCACTGTTTCAGGGCAATTTTTTTTGGGACTTTGAACCCTGGCTTACAGGCAGATATCACCTCGAGCTTGTGGCGCGCTGCCAGAAAAGATGCAATACATGCGTGTATTACAAAACAATATTCTGCAGTTTATTTACTAATTTGTGTAAGGACGTTTCGTGATTTCAATAATCTTACAGTAATTAATGACATGAGATACAGCACTAAACAGTCTCTCGCTGTCAGTGCATGTAATGATTTTTGCGTCTTCCTCCGACAGTAATAAACACTGCCTCCACACTACTGACATGTTTGCTGCATTAGTGTGCTCGTCTACTTGATCTCGTCTTTCTCTTATTTCTGTTACCGAACATCCGGTGCATCCCTAGTGGTGTGTGTTTACAGGCCTTTATGCTGCATGCTTATGGTAAACTTGTGCTTTGTTTGTTGTACAGAAGGAGCAGCGTAATGCTAAGGAGGCAGGGGGAAACTACACACCCACTCTCACAGAGCAGCAGGTCTATGCTCAGGTGGCCCAGCTTTTCAAGAGCCAAGAGGACCTTCTTTCAGAATTCGGCCAGTTCCTGCCAGATGCTAACAGTTCAGTGGTGGGTTTTGAGATCTGGCCTGTTGAGATCTGTGGTAATAATATCTATATTATTATATCTGTAATATCTCACTTGGTGTTTCTCTCTTATCCTCAGTTATTGAGTAAGACTACAGCTGAGAAGGCTGAAGCTGTGCGTATTGATCATGGGGTGACCGTAAAGAGACCTCAACTGAACAATAAGCAGAGGTTTAATCAGAATGGATGTCCAATTCGTAGACATCCAGGGCTGCCCACTACGCCCCCTGTTAAGGTAATTTTGAGTAAAACGTGAAATTAAAACATTGAAAATTGCTGTTTGTTTTTTTTTTGTTTTTTTTTAATTGTATTATTCATTATTATTATTATTATTATTCATTCTATTATTTATTATTGTACCAGCATTATTCATCCTCTTTTAACTCCTCAACAGAAAAAGCAAAAATTGGGAATGGGAAAAGACCATTCGCTGGCTGAAGCCAGTAAACTTGGAATTGGTGCTGAATCTCTCTTTTTTGAAAAGGTGATTGCTTTTAATATAGTCTTGCAGTGGAATGCAAAAATATGCTAATTAAGTTGGTACAGTAAATATTACAAGGATTACAGTGAGTTATGTGGCATGTACACTGTGTTCCCTTCTCAGGTGCGGAAAGCTCTGCGGAGTTCAGAGGCTTACGACAATTTCTTGCGCTGTTTGGTCATCTTCAATCAAGAAGTGATCTCACGGGCTGAACTTGTGCAGCTGGTCTTACCATTTTTGGGGTGAGTGGAATTCATTAGAATTTCATATTGACATACTTTCAGTCTGATTTAATGGCTTTTATGCAGCCATCATTTCATTTAATTAATTATAAATTGGAACTCAATAAACCTTTTTACTTTCTGACATTTTTGTTATTATTATCAGGAAATTTCCTGAGCTTTTTACATGGTTCAAGAACTTCCTCGGCTACAGAGAGTGTGCCCATATTGAGAGCTTTCCCAAAGAGCGAGCCACTGAAGGCATTGCAATGGAAATTGATTATGCATCCTGCAAAAGATTGGGCTCCAGTTACAGAGCCCTTCCCAAAAGCTTCCAGCAGCCTCGATGTACAGGCAGGACTCCATTGTGCAAAGAGGTGAGTTCACCATCCTTTCACACCTAGTACAACTTGAATTTATTATTTTTTGCAGGCTTAACACTCAAGCTAAAGATTTTGCAGCTGGTGTTGGTTGATGGTATACTGGTACTAAGGGGTACCCATTTGCTAAGGTTTTGATTATTTCAGCTAATGTTGAATACATTTTCAGGTGTTGAATGATACATGGGTGTCATTTCCATCTTGGTCTGAGGACTCAACCTTTGTCAGCTCCAAAAAGACCCAGTACGAAGAGCATATATATAGATGTGAAGATGAGCGATTTGAGGTAAGCAGAAAAAGTGATATCAATTTTTTATATTATTTCAGTTTACCAAAGTTTCATTGTCTTCAGTGTAATAGGATATTCATTTCAATGTCATGTGTCGTGCAGCTTGATGTGGTTCTGGAGACAAACCTCGCCACCATCCGTGTTCTGGAGGCTGTTCAAAAGAGGCTCTCGCGCATGACGGCTGAGGAACAGGCCAAGTTCCGGCTGGACAACACCATCGGAGGCTCCTCTGAGGTCATCCATCGTAAAGCTATTCAGAGGATATATGGTGATAAAGCTCCAGACATCATAGATGGGCTTAAGACGAACCCTGCTGTCTCTGTACCTATTGTACTCAAAAGGTCAGCATAAATGTTATTGTCTGAAGGTGACTCCTTCCTAGCAAATTCATAAAACTATAAAAATGTCATGCACTGTGGGGAGAAAAGGCTCTTTCTTTGAAAGAGGACAGATTAGAAAGTTTTTGTTTTCTTTATAGTACAATTTAAATATCATATAGTACATGATTATGGAAATTATTCAAAAGCATATAGGGCTGCACTGTTTTTCAAATTAAAATTAACATTTTTATTTGGCCTAATGCAATTTTTAAACCTCAAACTTCTCCAGGTTCACTTTCAGGGTTTCTGTAGGTCTTTAAAAGTCTTAAATTTAGTTTCGCCACAGAAAGTTTTAAATGGTACAAGAAAGTCTTAATTATGAATTCAAGAGGTCTTAAATTTTTAAGGACCCACAGAGAATAAATGTGCATTTTCAGTCAGCCAAGAAGCGAATGCATTATACAAATCTAAACCATTAAGGTTCTAATTTCGCATTTCTACCGAAATTACCCGGAACTTTTTTTCCCCATTAACTTTTTCCCCCTATGAACTTTTTCCCCCCAGACCTGTTGATTCTGTGATTCCACTTCAGTCTAAAGTACTGGTAAGACTAGTCAAATGGTCTGGTGATGTAGGTTGGCACACGTTTGTAGATACAAAGTATGCTGATTTTGGACTTGCATCCTCGGTAGTTTGGACTTTAGTCTCGGGAGTGTGACGTCCGCGAGAACGGAAATCTGGTAATTCTGCAAACGGCAGCGTACTTGATAAGATCAGTCAGCTCGCCTTGCCTACTGCAATTTTCCTCACTGTATATTTACAATAAAATTAAATAGGATATCAAATACCACTGCCTCCTTTCATTTTCATTTAAACATAATAATAGCCATAAGCCATTACAATGAAGCGGAATATATAAATTTGCCTTTTTTATTTTCATTAATTGATAATTCATTGATAAATTGAATACAGACCAAAGATTACCTGTTAGATTTACCCAAAATGAATTATATTTTATGTTTAACCACTAAAGAGACCTCAGAGCCAGCAGCACATATCAGAAGGACTAGCCGGGGTGAGACTGCTCTCAGCAGCTCTATATGTATGTATGTATGTGTATATATATATATATATATATATATATATATATATATATATATATATATATATATATATATATATATATATATATATATATATATATATATATATATATTATAAGGCGCACCTTCAATGAATGGCCTATTTTAGAACAGCCTATTTTAAAGGCTTTTAAGTGTGCCTTATAGTGCGGAAAATACGGTACTATTTGATTAATATGACGATTAATAATTGTTTAAATTAATGTAATTTATACTTTTGACAACCTTTTAAAAAAATACAAATAATAATAAATGCTGAATTGTAAAGTTTATCATTTTATAAAAACCATTTTTTTTTTCAGTTCCTATGTTACCATAAATATTGTCCTACCTGCTCATATGGTATTCATATAGCGAGAGCACGGTCTTAAACAGTTCTTTTCATTTCAGGTTTTGCTCAGAGAATTCATTATGTTTGTCGTCTTAGGCTGAAAACTAAAGAAGAAGAGTGGCGAGAGGCACAGCGTGGCTTCAATAAGATCTGGAGGGAACAGAATGAGAAGTATTACCTGAAGTCTTTAGATCACCAAGGTATTAACTTCAAACAGAACGACACAAAGGTGTTTCGCTCCAAAATGCTGCTCAATGAAATCGAGACTCTTTATGATGAGGTATGAAACATTCCAAATGTATGTTTTGAATCCAAAAATTGTAAATATTGTTGTCTGATTGCACATAATGGCCTTTTCATCAACTTAGCGGCAAGAGCAGGCTTCAGAAGACAATGCCGCCCCTCCGTCAGGTCCTCACATGACCATCATGTACGAGGACAGCCAGATCCTGGAAGACACGGCTGCTCTCATCATCCACCATGTGAAGAGGCAGTCCGGCATCCACAAAGAGGACAAGTACAAAATCAAACAGATCATATACCATTTCATTCCCGACATGCTGTTCGCCCGACGCGGCGAGCTTTCTGATGTGGAGGAGGAGGAAGAAGAGGAGACCGAACCAGATGAAGACGGGACTAAAAAGCACAATGGGACGACGTCAACGAAGTCTAAGCTCCTCTTCAGCCATACAGCAGCTACCCAGCAGAAGCTGAGTAATTGTGACGATGCCTACAACCTCTTCTATGTCAACAATAACTGGTACATCTTTCTGCGGCTGCACCAGATCCTGTGCTCCCGACTGCTACGGATCTACACGCAGGCGGAAAAACAGATAGAGGAAGATGCCAGAGAGAGAGAGTGGGAAAGAAACACGTTGGGAGTGAAAAGAGAGAAGAACGACAGCCCGGCCATCCAGCTGCGTTTGAAGGAACCCAGTAAGTTTCATATTTCACTCTTGATTTTAAGCAGGTAGTCAATAATGATGTTATTGTTTACACCGTTATCAAGGATACACAGAGCGAATCTGGCCAGCCATGCCATTGTTTTCAAAAGTCTCTGTTTTGGTTCATTTACACTGAAACGCAACACCGGATTTTTCAAACTAAAAATAATCAAATAACAAATAATCAAATAACAGGCATAACCATAGAAAAAGTTATTCATTTGAAAACAAAACGCACTAGTGTAAATGGGGCCTACAGGCCTTTTCACACTGAATGTGATGAAGCAAAACGAATTTCGGACACGACGCGCTGGAATAAAGCAATATATTTCTATGCATGCTTCCACATAGGCCGCAAACATTTGCTCACCTAAATTGTGAATTGTATTTTATTTTTCTCACCAGTCCGACGAATCTATTCAGTATCGCAAAGCGAAAACACGGGCCGTCCAAAATTATTTGAGCTAGGATCAGGTGACCGGAGTAGCTGCAGTTGCACTAAAGGATGAGAATGGTGGCGCTTTTTAGAAAACCAATTAAAACAAACACAGAAGAAGAGTATCCCAGATAAGAGAGTGGATGCTGAGTTCTTGTTACCATTGGTATTTGAGAACAAATGTATTCTCACGTGTTCTTTATACAGAATAACATTTCTATTAATTGTCCATTAATTATGTGATCTGTAGAGCACCGTCCGTTTTCTTCCATGTGCACAAGTGTTATGTCTCAGGGCGTGTTCGCTATTTTTCTACACATGAAATATGAATGCAAATAAACACGATTATGACAATATATTTTTTGTATGTGTTTTGTATGCAGCTCGTGGTATATATTTTTTTATAGCAATAAAGGATGTTTATGACAAATATTAGGAGTGTAGGATTATTAAACGTACAAAGAGGGCATGAGTCTGCTTATTATAGAATCACACCATGTATCATCAACAAAAGATCAATCAGAAGTTATTACAAGCTCTCAGTGATGGTTTAAAGTAGGTAAGCAATAATATTTTCGAGTGTAGATTGATACTAATTGTACTTATATTTTAGGATGTAGCCTTCTTGTTAGCATTCTAGATAGTTTGTTTCTGGTGTAGAACCTTGTTTATCCTAATTTAATGCATTTAATGCTTTATATCATGCAGGCATGAATTAGCAGAAGGTGAACAATTGTTTCAAGCTGGTGTGAAAGCACCGTTCGTCAGCGATTTGCCTCCCTTTTTCTCATCATGCTCAGTGTGGAAAGGCCTTAAGGCTGTAATTTGTTTATTTATGATGCTGTAGTTGGAGATTGATTCATTAGAAATGCCCTGGTTGTTTTTGCAGTGGACATCGATGTTGAAGACTACTACTCCGCCTTCTTAGAGATGGTGCGAAACCTCCTGGATGGCAACATGGAGACATCTCAGTACGAGGACCAGCTTAGGGAAATGTTTACCATCCATGCCTACATTGCCTTCACCATGGACAAACTCATCCAGAGTATAGTGAGACAGGTAGGGTTTTAAGTAGTGGTTTTAGCAAGCATTTTCAGTGTTTTAAGATCTCATCTAACAGTTAATCTTTTTTTTTTTTTTTTTCACAGCTCCAGCATATAGTAAGCGATGAGGTCTGTGTACAGGTGACTGATCTTTTCCTTAGCGAGTTTGCCAACAAAGCCACCGGTGGGTCCCTGTCCACCCAAGCTTCTAGAGGAAGTGCCGAATCAGCCTACCAGCGCAAAGCTGAGCAGCTGATGTCTGACGAGAACTGTTTTAAGGTACAACTATCTCTTTTAATTTACCAAGACTCACTTGCTGAATGTCAGAAATCGCGTAGGTACTACATTTGAATTTGAACTTGCTTTGCGACCATTAACAAAGATTGTTCTATAGAGTATGAATATGGGAAGTGATGATGAAATTTGGAGTTCCCTTTCAAAGGAACTTCAAACTACGTCCTCTAGGGGTCACTATGAGGAACACCTCGTCATGACCCGTGTCTGAAGCATACATTGAAAAAACACCAAATTGTTGGCTGGCTACAGCCTCTGACGTCACTACAGTCGCGGCTATAAACAAGCACCGGGAGAACATGTCATTCTCTTCTTCGTCTTCACTGACTGTTCTGTTTGAAGCGTGTATCTGAAAGAACTGGTAAGAGCGATCTTTCTCTGTATATCATGGCAACTACTAGCAAGTGTTTAGACAATGTGTGCATCCGTGTCGGCGTTATTTGACACCCGATATCTTTGCGTCATTTGTTTGGATGAGGAGCGTGTTTTCACGTGATTTCTTTGAGGAGACAATCTGCATGCATTGTGAGCATTTTTTTTCAAGGAAGGCTTGAGGCTGAGGCTGAGCCTTCTCAATTCTCCTGCCCTGCGTATGTAGAGCTGTTAGAGGTTATCGATCGCGCCAAAGTTGGACTTGCCATGAAAATGCGCTAACAAGGTGATGATTTAAGGCCGTTAAAAAAAAAAAAAAAAACTAAAACATTTAAATAAAATGTCTTTCTGAGGGCGAGACATCTTCTTTTAAGCGCCCTCCTTGCCATCTAAGCTCCTTCAGAAATTAATCTGGCTTAAATGGCAAGGCATACACAGCAGCAGGTCAGGCTGTGGCTTTGTTATAAACAATGGTAGTGCTTCAAGCATATCAAGCTGATCTGCTAAGAGACCTGGATTGAGGCAAGGGCCTTTCTCCTGATCAGGTAGCGGCGCCGCACCACAGACCTCTCCATGCTACCAAGCAGGCCGCCTCAACCATGGGCGGGACTATGGTGGCCATGGTGGCAGCGGAGAGACATCTGTGGAGATGGTGATCGAGAATTTCAGGGAGACGAAGGCGTGCTCTGCTGCCTTCAGATCCTTTGTTCCACGAAGGTCCAAGCCTGAGCCCAAACAACATAGAGGTCCTGGTCTGTCTCGATCTGAGGATCAAAGACAGCCACAAAGGCTATTGTTACAACTCGCGCTCCTCCCCCACCTGCGGGCAGGGGTGAGAGGAATCGTAGGTCATGAGCAAATAAGCAGAACCTAAGGGATGTGATCCAGACGAGGCAGCGTTCTTGTGTAAGTGTGCACGCAAGACTCTGTGCACTTTCTGAAATCCTGTACGGTAAGGGTTACGCGCTCTGCCTCTCTTGAGATGATTAGACCTTGGTACCTTGGGCTTCATTCAGCCACTTTGTTTATACACTTCAAGCATCGCTTCCCTCAACATAAGGGGCTATTTGTGTGATTCTTGTGGTAGTTTAGCAGCACTCCCCTTTTTCCAAAAAAAGGGGGCCTATGAGCATGCTACTCTGAGCTCAGAGTTCTCTGTTTTTCCCAGAGCGCTCCAGTATTGTTTCCATAGATCGAGTTGATGACTCTTAATCATACTATTTTTCCATCTGTGAGCTGCTCTATCATGAAAACCCCTCCTTAGAACAGTATTTGAAAATCCATGTTATGGTAGGTGTGCACGTGAAGTCTTTGCACACTTTCTGATATCCATACTGTGATAATTTTGCACTCTAGTATTCTGCGTTCTTTCTAAAATCATATACGGTGAGGGCTTTGCACGGTTGCTTCGTGCCCTTTCTTGAGTTGGTAAAAGCCCCGTTCATCTTGGGCGCCACTCCATCTATTTATCCTCAGATACCCATCAAAACAGGTTGTTGCTACTAGAGAACTGTTCAGACAGCTCTTTCAGCAAGCTTATGCTTAAGCTAGCGGTAGCCCCTGTTTGACAGGCAAGACTTGGTAGAAAATGCTAGGTTCTTAGCAGTATCCCTTTTTTCAGGGTTGGAGCTAAACTCTGCAGGGACACAGGCCCTCCAGGATTAATGTTCCCCACCCCTGCTTTAAAGGGATCTTTCCTAATCCAAGTCTTCAGCTCTACCCCGGGCCGAGGCCCTAACAATTAAGTTGGGTATGTAGCTTAGGCCTTTGGCAATAAGGGGTACTGTCACAGAGAGCCGTCTTAATGTCCCAGGGGCAACTCCTGTGGAAATGGTAGAGTTGGTACTTGGTGCTTGCCATGATTCTAGCCTGCACTCCCTTCAGCATGGAGGCTTGGGTATACTGTTCCCCATAGCGACCCCTATAGGAAGTAGTTCAAAGTTCCTTTGTAAGGAAATGTCTCAGGTTACGATTGTAACCATGGTTCCCTGAGTAGGGAACGAGACACTGCGTCCTCTAGCTCCCTGCCATGCTTCGGACGCAAGCTTCAGACGAAGAAGTGAATGACTTGCTCTACAGGTGCTTGTTGATAGGCACGCCGGAAGTGACATCAGAGGCTGTAGCCGGCCAACAAGTTGGTGTTTTTTCAATGTATGCTTCAGACACGGGTCACGACGAGGTGTTCCTCATAGCAACCCCTAGAGGATGCAGTGTCTTGTTCCATACTCAGGGAACCATGTTAACATTCGTAACCTGAGACTATCTCTGCCATGTTACTGTCATGTGACCTATCGGTTCACTGCCATTCATAATCCTCTCTCGTGGCCTCATGGGATAGTAAAGTTTCCATCAAATGCACACTTCAAAATTTCACTGCAAGTAGAAGGTCATTTTGGTACTATACTCAGACTTTTTTGAAATACCCTGAATTTGTATATTTTACCATTTCAGCTTACTGTTTTTCAAATACCATATAGTGGGAAAGTTTTTGATTTCAGATCCAGCAACTGTGGACTTCTCTCTTTATTATGGAATTGGTATGGTATGGATAAAACTACCAAAGATGTACATTTAAAGCTCAAAGTATACTGTAGTTTTTATGCATATTCTAGGTAAATATTGTCTTAAATAGTATTGTACACATGCTCTACTGTACACATGCAGCCTGATTCTTCTTACCGTTTTTTCACAAGTTGGCAACACTGACCCAGACCACTGTTTCAAGTCAAAAAAGAAAAGGCGTAGTCAGAATAACAACTAGAGAGTATTAGAAGTACTACAGGTGGTGGCAACAGCAATAGATGTCTTTGTTGATGAGTTCTAGTGTGAGGGCGTTAAGAGACAATCCGTTTTAGTTTAAATTACTACAAAGACATGTTTATAACTTAAAGGGTTATTTCACCAAAAAATGACAATTATGTCATTAATAACTCACCCTCATGTCGTTCCAAACCCGTGAGACCTCTGTTCATCTTTTGGACACAGTTTAAGATATTTTAGATTTAATCCGAGAGCTCTCAGTCCGTCCACTGAAACTGTGTACACGGTATACTGTCCATGTCCAGAAAGGTAATAAAAACATCATCAAAGTAGTCCATGTGAAATCAAAGGGTCAGTTAGAATTTTTTGAAGCATCGAAAATACATTTTGGTCCAAAAATAGCAAATCTCTACCTTGTCTGTTGTGAGAGAGTTCAAAACAAACAGTGTAGTGATATCCGGTTCGTGAACGAATCATTCGATGTAACCGGATCTTCTTGAACCAGTTCACCAAATCAAACTAAATCGTTTTAATCGGTTCACGTCTCCAATATGCATTAATCCACAAATGACTTAAGCTGTTAACTTTTTTAATGTGGCTGACACTCCCTCTGAGTTAAACAGACCAATATCCCTGAGTAATTAATTTACTCAAACAGTACACTGACTAAACTGCTGTGAAGAGAGAACTGAAGATGAACACCGAGCCGAGCCAGATAACGAACAAAAGATTGACTCATTAAAATCACTTATTTTAAATAAGTTTTTTTTTTAAAAAAAACAGCCTGCTGTGCTTATATAATATATATTTTTTTTTTAGCACAAAATAGATTTGATAATTTAAATGAAAATGTAGCCATGTGCAGTAATTTTGAAAACTGTGATTGTGACGCATTGTGATATTGAGTTGATAACGATAATGATAATTGTAATTGAATTATCTCTTCCTCTTCCTCTCTTGCTAATCTCTTCCTCTGAACGTCATCTGGAAAAAAAACTTTGCATTATCTCACCAGATTTGTAACGTAAATCATTTATAAACCTTTGCCAACACAGGAGAATACATCAACCTATGTCTAAATATGTCAGGAATTGTACATTGCGATTTCAAAATAAACGTTGCTGCATGTGGCCAAATATTAAAATGTAATGGATTTTAAACATTGTTTAATCACGCTGTAAAGTGAAATGTCACCAGGCTGTTGGAGCCTTCTACAGGTATTTGTTTTAATACATGTACTTAAGTCGATTAGTTAATATTATGTATTTTAACAGTGTTGTTCAATACAATCATGTGATTTCTTGGTTTTGATATTTTATTTGAGCCAATTATTATTGCCTCATCATTAGTTTATATAGTAATAGTCAAAGTAAAACCTGATTTTCGCTTCATCTATTTGTTACAAAAAAATATATATATCAGGTTGCTCAGTTGTCAAAATAATCAGTAGATTAAAATAATCAATCAAAAACAAAGTAAGTTTGAATAAAGAAAGCAATAACTTTGCCATAGTATCCTTTTAAATGTTAAAGATGTCACAGTCACTGCTGCCCTGCAATGTATAAGTAGAAGCAACATTACATGACTGCTCAATCGAATGTTAACCTAGGGAAATGTGTGCTGTTCAAGCGTCTGTGTGGAGTGTGGATGCTGAACAGTAGCGCTCACCTCAGGACAGATGGAGGCGCCGGTCTAACTTGCTCTTAAAATACTTCATAATTTTTTGTCCTACAGATATGAGTAATACATCTTTAAAATCTGTAAAGACTCTACGCTTATTTGTGTGCACTCACAATAACAACAAAATTTTGTAAAATAATGAAATCAAACAGGTTGCGCTTTCTGTCACCTCGATCTGTGAACTTGAGTGAGAAACGGTGTATATCTTTGCCTTACAAATGTTAAAAATATATCGATAGAGAGTGAAATGTCTACTTTTAAAATTAACCAATTCAAATGTAAAACAAATATTCTCAGGTTATGTAATGGTCTATGTGGAACATGCATACAGGCTTATCCGCTACTGTGGAGATGACGAGAAAGCACTTGTTTATCAGTGTATTACTAAAATGTTAATGCAGCCTCCTTACCGTTTTTCCCCGACATGTTCATAATCATAGCTTTATGGACTTTGTAAGCAATGAAAGGATCATTATAATGATTTAAATGGTTTATTAATAAGCGTGCGATTAGTCAACTAATACTTAAAATGAACAACTACTAGTCGACCAGAAAAATCCTTAGTTGAAGGCAGCCCTAGTTATTTTTAGTCCAGTGATCCTGCTGTAGTATTTCTTCTGTCTGTATAACAAATGAGTGGGTGGGGCTTAATAGGCAATGATGAAGTTGTAGGTGTTGATCTGTCTGTGCAGATAGTCTTGTGCTGATATTTCCATCTCTATTATGTAATAAAAACCTGGAAGCAGAAAATGAGTCATTTTGGCAGCTTGGATTCAATATACTTGTGTATATGTGTTCAGTTGTATGCATATGCCACATTTTCACATCAAAACTGAAGTTTACATTTGGACTTTAATTTTTATGCTTTCACTTTTGAGAAAAGCAAAAAGGATTAGATTTTTATCAGTAGTGTAGATGAGATATTATGGTGTGTTAAAAGAAATAAAGTGCTTTTTCTGTACTACAGTTGTGTTCACAGTTAGAATGCTGAAGTCACAGTAAAAGATGGTTGTATAGGAAATGCTGATTTTCAAGCAAACCAATTGACCATCCATCAAGCTATCAGTCAAAGTGGCTTAATCGGCCAAAATCACTGCTTTTTGTTTTAATGACCACATTTTTCAATGTCACGCTCTTATCTGCTTCCTCTTTTCATTACCTTTTCTTTATTTAACTACTTTGTTAACCACAGTTTCATCTGTGTAGATAGATACGTATCTATGGAGTCTTTTTCTCTAAACATTTTAGGTTAAATCCTGTGAATTTATAAGGGAAAATGTACAGCTTACATGGTATACCTAGCATGACTCCTTATTAAATATTATTTACAAATCAAAATATAGTTCAGATTCCATTTAGTCTCTCTATTTATATGGGTCTGCTACCCATGCACATTTAAACAGGACTTTTTTTTTTCTTTTTTCTTTGCAGTTATTGTTCCAGAAGTCTAAAGGGACTGTGCAGCTGGCCGTAGAGCTTTTGGACACAGAGGAGGAGAACTCGGATGGACCTGTGGATACTGAGGTACATGCCTGATACTTTGCTAAAGATTTTATCTCGATATTTAAAATATATCTATATATTATTAAACCCGATTATAGATTTTGACATCGTATATATCGATATATTTATATTTAATTCTGATTCCGCCACTTTGCTTGTTTGCCTTCTCTGTGCTGTGCTCGCCCCTGCTCGCTCGCCCCCCGCCTCCTTGCTTTTGTCCCCTCTCCCCTCGCGTGTACAGAACTAGTCAAAAAAAAAAGGACAACTGGCTCCATTATATGGAGATACTTTGGTTTTCAGACGTCGGGCGAACAGCAGGCAGATGTCTACTGTATGGCCCAATGATTTCCACGATGCAAAAAACGTGGAGGGAATCGCGGAATCCAGTCATAAAAACGGAATTTACAGTTTAACGCGGAATGTATGAATCAAAAGTAGGTCATTGCACTTACATCAAATCGTAATGGACTAATATCTGCAAATATTAAGCCGTAAAGGTCTATTTAAATATGAATCCTGCATGTCTGTGTTGATGAATGGCGCAGAAGCGCGTCTTCATTCATTAGGCCGGCGACACACTGGATGCGAGGCGCAAGCGTCTCAGCCGCGTGGCGTGTCTGTTTTTAATTCGGCTCCCATGTTAACAGGTTAGCGCTTGTAGACTGCCTGCGTGAGACGCGCGGAAAACGCGTGCATGCTAGAAATAAAACCGATGCCTATTTTTCACGCGGCCCGCATGGGTGTTGGAAGCGTTTCCAGGCAAAATATAATAGGAAAATATGTTTATATGTCATTTTGTACACAAATACATATTAATTCATGACATTTTGATATTTGAAAGTCTATAGGTTGACATAAATTCAGATATAAATGTAATTTAAAGAATAAATAAATAATTATTGATTTTCAAATATTGCACCAGTCAAACATAGTCTATTTTGCCGATTTAATCGATTAAATCGGCGTCCCTCAAGCAGCAGCAGCGCGCCAGCGCCGCGTCAGGCCCAGTTCTGGTGTGTAAAGACACAGAAAACGCAAGGCAGCCGCCACGCTCCTGACACGCAGCAGAGACGCCACACAGCCAGTGTGTCACAGGCCTTAAACACACGGAAGTGCGTGACGCTCGCTGTGATTTCATCTTCTGTCATCTCACTTAATCAGGACATAAACACATGAAGATCATCTTCAGAACTGCTCTGATAGTCACTTCATGAGCATCTGACCATTTGATTTGAGTAAAACTAGCATCATATATCACATCAAAGACTGTAGTATCACATACACATAACTGTAACGGTTCGTCAAAATAAAAGTATTTGACAGAAATCTATTACTATTGTTCAGCAGAATGTAAATAGCCCACTACTACTACTATTAAAAAGAAACAAACATAATTTTTTAAAGGAATAATCACACAACATTTCTTCCATGTTTTATTTTTAATAGTAAATCCCTTTTATTTACCAAAAAATAAAGTTTGCTTAATTTTAAATAATTAAATGATCAATTAAATGAACGTTTTATGCCTTCATTTGATAACCAGAAAAATTTAAATACACAGAATTTCTAAAGGCAAAAAACATTTCACATAAGGCTGTTGTAAGAATTTGTGTAGAATTTTTAAGAACTAATTAAGTTGTTTTTATGCATTTAAATAATTACACATGCTAAAACACTGAATTAGGTAACAATAAAACATTTGGTAAAGAAAAAATAAAAAAGTTTCATAGGGCCCTGAACATGTAATATTTGGCATATTTGTTTTTGCAGTAGTTTTTGGGGATTATTTTTCCTGTAAAGATATCAAGATATATATCGTATATTAGGGCTGCACGATATTGGGAAAAAATGACATTGCGATATTTAATTTTTCTGCGATATATATTGCAATATTTTTTTCCTACAAACAATAATGGGGTGAGCACATTCTCATTTTAAATGATTTAAACATCGACACTATCGTGTCAATTGATTAATTATGCCCGAGGGAGAGAGAGCAAGACACCTGCTCGTGTTGTTTGAAAACGGCTCGCTCTCGGTCTCTCTCTCTCTCTCTCTCTCTCTCTCTCTCTCTCAATTCAATTCATATTGCTTTATTGGCATGACATACAAAGGTACATATTGCCAAAGCATTGTAC
This sequence comes from Carassius auratus, assembly GCF_003368295.1. Classification (NCBI taxonomy): domain Eukaryota; kingdom Metazoa; phylum Chordata; class Actinopteri; order Cypriniformes; family Cyprinidae; genus Carassius; species Carassius auratus. The sequence continues at coordinate 22,220,643 of NC_039249.1, read as the reverse complement.
ATAGCAAAATAGAAACAAACAAAACAAAAATACATATATATTCATAATATTTTTTTTTTACATGCAAAATAAATCCATATACATTTCTATAAACATTGATGGTACTTCTAATGTACTCTCTGTCTCTCTCGCGCGCACTCTCTCTCTCTCTCTGTCTCTCGGTCTCTCTCGCGCGCTCCCTCTCTCTCTTCCCTGTTAAACTTGCATGTGGTTTTCAGTCCTGTCAATGATAAACTTTCACTCTATGATGGTTAAGCTGTGCAATTAATCCGCAAATCACATTCGTCAAGGGCCGGGGAGCAGCTGGCGTGTGTAATGTTCCTTATTTCAATGAATAACGGATCAACTATGACAGCCTACATCGCACATCCTGCGATGTGACTATCGTGGATTTGTACATCGCGATATAGATGCTTAAACGACACATTGTGCAGCCCTATCGTATATCGAGATATAGCAAAATATATCGAGAGATATATTTTTGCTCCATATTTCCCAGCCCTCTGTTAACCTATTAATCCAACCTGGACTGCTGGTGAAGTGTTGTGGCAAAATCCTTAGCCAAGTTTACTTTGAAATGCAAGAACGCTATTGGTATGAGACTATTGGTGGTGGGACAGTAGTGTGATTGTCTTCAGCAGATTTTGACAAACTATGTTATTTTAAAGCTCACAATCTGACAACTTATCTTGATGTTAGTGCGAATTCTACTTTTTTGTGGGGGAAGCATTATTGGAGCTCTATTCCATTGTGCTGCTTTCTGTGCTGTGCAATAGGCATTCTGCTGACTCGTTACTTGAAGGCTGAAATCCATCCTTTAGATGAACAGATTTTGTCATTCTGCTGCATCGCTTTATCCGACAACATCTGCTACATCTGTGCCACCTGCTGCTGCAAGAGTTGTTGAGGGGAAATGACGAAAATGGTGTCGTTTCCTTATTGCTCTTTCTTGTAGCACCTCAGAAGAGAGGTGACAAAGTTCATGAACCAGATATTAAGCCAACAGATGTTTCTGACTTGTAAGAACAGCTGGGAACACACTAATGTCTAAATGGCCCCAAATATAAGAAAGAAATGATGTGCCATGGCAAGACTTTGCATTGAGCCAGGTCTGCTCAACAGACTATTGTAGGAGGTCTCTTCTAGCACAAATCATGTCCTGCACAAGATTCCTGTCTGGTTTTGATATGGTCTGTATAACAGTATTCTGAAGATGGACTCCATGAGGAATGTAGGGATGCCTGCAAGACGACTTCTTGCTTTACAGATCATTGCTGATGAGAGCTGTACTTCAACCAGCATCAGAAAAAAACCCACAAAGGTGAACAAGAAAACATTTGTCCTGGCAGACTCCATTTGTGCTTGGGATTTTGGAGGGAACATCTCTTTAAGCACATTGCATTTTGAGTTATTACTCCGTTACAGCCCTTGTGGATGAAAAATTGTTGGACACACTGACTACAAGCTTTTTTTTGACGAATCTTACACCAGTTCCTCACTCCTCAGGGACTTCCTTAATTAATTGGTTCAGGCTTGTGGCACTGTTTGGGACGCAGGACAATGTGTCCCGAACAACTGAACCAAGGAACACTCCCTGCGGTAATATCCGTTGGATCAGAAACAACAAGGTGCTGTTTAATGAATGGAGGAATATGTGGGAAATACTGATCCTTCCATAAAACCTACAGAGATAGTGACAGACAGTGGACCCTTAAGGATTGGATGCCGTGAATATCTACATTAAATCAGACAGTGGTGTTGGATTCATTGCCATTATGAATTCCTTCAGCAAACTGCCAAGTTTTAGAAGACCCACACAGAATTCTAGGGTACAGTGGTTGTGGGTCTTGCAGGAAGATGGTTGTCAAAGTACATTCGCTTCTGCATCAGCTCCCATGGTTCTTCAGGATTTTCTATATTCTGAAGCCCATCAGCCCGTCAGTAGCACAACTGGACGGCAAAGGTGCAGCCTCAGCCATCAGCCTGAAAAAAAATGTGTGTGTGTGTGATATTGCAGTGTGTTCACAACCGAAGTAATATTTGATTGATCTGTGCATGTTGTTAAAAAAAAAGATTGGCTTCATTGTAAAAAAATATATATATTGTAAAGAAAAAAAAAACAATTGAAACAATTTTTTAGTTTCTGCAATTTATATATATATATATGTGTGTGTATATGTTAATAAAATAATTCTAAACACCTATTCTGTCCTATAATTTTTAATAAAAATGTGTTTAATACTATTTTAATAATCATGATAATTTCTCATTATTATACAATTATTTGTTTTATTCATTAAGTTTATTTATTAGGGGCCAAGCACTGAAGGTGCGTAGGCATCTATTGTATCTGTTGGCGTTTTTTATTTATTTTTTTCTGCTTCTTCTACTTCCACTATTGAGTCTATGGCAGCCAATAGAACTGCTTGCTGGAAAGTTGGTACACTGATGGAGTAGAGTCCCAACAATAACCATAGCAAATGGTCTAACTCGAACTCTTTAGCGCCACCACTTGTCCAAGTTTGCACTCATGTTTATGCTAATAACTTTTGAACTATAAGGCATAGAAGGAAAATTCTTTCAAATTCTTTTCAAATTAAAAAAAAAAAAAATTCTAAGGTTTAGTTTTTTCCTCTAATTTCAATTGTTCGAAAAACCTACTTTTTCTCACATTTTTTAGACTGTTTGTCTGATTCTCAACAAAATTGGCTCAAATCATCTTCAGACCATGCTGGAAGAAATTTATGGAATTTCACTTGATTCGTCCAACCGTTTTCGAAAAACTTGCGAACGGATTCGACGAAACGTACAAAAAAATGGATTTGAGGCTATATCTCCACATTTTGGCTTATTGTGACCAAACTTGGTGTATGTAATAGCAAGCATGACCTGAGACTACCTGTTGTGTTTCGGTGCAGTGCCACCTAGTGGTCAGGAGATAAATTCATGTTTTTGCTTACTTTTTATAGTTCTTTTATTCTGCTCATTTTACATTTGACTGTCAGTTTTGGTCTTGAGCTTCAAAAACAGTCAATTTTTCAAGAGGTAAATACATGAATAGAGCTGTTGCATTATATATGAGATTCATTAAAGAAATGAATCTTTCCAAATACAACACACTAAACTGCCATGCAGGACATATCCTGAAGGTTATTTTCATGTATTGAGCAATATTCAGTAGTTCCAGATGGTATTGGTATTAACAGTGACTTTTACTTCTGTAAAATAACCTTGAATGTCTGCCTGTGTTTTTCAGCGCTGGCCCGACTACGTGGAGCGATATCTGAACACCAGCTCGGCATCTCCAGAGCTGCGAGAGCATCTCTCCCAGAAGCCTGTGTTTCTACCCAGGTGAGGCTCAGCCAAGTACACCCATCTTTAGAGCCGCGAGTCCTTTAAACTTCCCATGAAGCTTCATCTCAAGACAGGAACATCCCAGGAATGCTTTTGGTAGTCTTTGGAAGTGTCTGGGAGTCAGACTGTACAAGTGATGCCTGTATAATCACCTAACCTCTCTGCTTGCTTGCATTTGCACTTTATTGAGAATTTATTTCATGAAAATTAATTGTTAGACTGTTTATCTTTGCTCAGATGTGGCCACCTATTGTTTTTTTTACGCTTATTTATAAATTGTAAGTATGGTGTGTTTGTGGGGAATGTGTGCAGAGGTGTTATCTAAAATTATGTGCACCATTTTTTCTTGATTGACACGTTTAATGAGGTAAAAATTCCATTTAATTTTTAATAATTGTTTTTCATCTGAGAATATGGAAGATGTTTTTATATGCCTGCTTTTAACAGGGTTCGGTTGAGACACCATGTTCTTTGGAAGAGCAACTTTCTAAAGAGGCTGAAGACATTTAGATAAGAAAAAAGCCGAGTGCTTTGTTCAAATCTGTACATTCTTTTGAATAGATTTTCATAATCTTTTTTAAAGTAGCCCACTTTTGGGTTTCAGAAAACTTTCTTGCTTTCTCACGTAAAGTGTGCTGTGGTCTGTTTGTGTAATTCTGTATGTGACCTGATTTCATGATTGTGTATAAATGCTTTTATAGTCTGTAAGATTTGATGCTGAGATCTCAAAGACGATGTGTCCTCCCATTGCTGGGTTCAATTGGGGTTGTCAGTTTACAAAGTGGTGTCGTGATTAGAACTTAAACTTAAACTCACCATGGTCTGACGGCTGTATTTCAGAGAGGGGCTTTTCAATAAAACTCTGGTCTGAATTTTATCCTCAGATGTGCGTGCAGTCTATTTCTTTCCAACAGACGTTTGAGCTCTAGCATGGGAGGATGATTGATTTGCTTGTTCTTTCAGTTTTCATAATGCATGTTTTATGTGCAGTGCCCGAGAGATGCTCTTCATGTCTCCATGTTCATCCACAAACTGACAGTCGAATTTGTATTTATTTTTGGATTGATTCATTACTGTTTATGTGCAGTGCGAGGTTGAGAAGCTGACATTTGCACCACCCACTGTTTTTGCTAAGAAAATTAATGCAACAAACACTTCTAGTGCATGGTCATGCAATGCATAATGCTCAATGTCAACCCATATCCTGGCCATTTAACCTTATTCCCTACCTGGTTTCTTTTTTCTTTTCTTTTTTTTTGTGACGATTGGCTAGTTTCTTTAAGTGAAGTCCTGAATTCAAAATAAGAGTCATGGTTTCTATGCCCATTCACATCTGTAACCTTTGGTAAGTACACTTCTAATTTTAGTCTTTAATTGAAGCAGGGAAATAACCTTCTTTCTTTTTTTTTGTTATCCAGTACCTTGATTTGGCACTTGATCAATACGGTTTTGCCACGGATATGAGTTTTCAGTGGAGATTATCACTTTTGTTGATAATTTATCATATCTGTTGAGACCCAGGTGCACTGTAGACAGTTGCATTGGTGCATAATTTTTCTTTTTGATTAGGATGTCCCTCTCTTTAGGCTGTCAGATGCTGAGCCTTAACATGTTTGTTAGCATCTGTACTAAATTTAAGAAAGATTAAATTTTTTGAGAATTGAACAATGTGCCTTTTTCTTTTTAAGGAACCTGAGGCGAGTGCGGAAGTGCCAGAGAGGTCAGGAGATGCAGGTGAGAGAGGCCAAAGAAACAGCCAAGAAATCCTCCGAGGGCGGCGAGGACTCAAAAATGGAGTGCATGTTTAAGCTCAACTCCTACAAGATGGTGTACGTCTTCAAGTCGGAGGACTACATGTACAGACGCACTGCACAGCTGAGAGCGCATCAGGTATATAGATGATGGATCAATGGTTCTCAAACGTTTTGATTCAAGAGCCGCCAATTATCCGATGCAATATAATAAATATAAATACATTTCTGATCTTTCTACTGCATTTATTATGGTTATTTTTGATTAGCGGAAATTGGGATTGTTGAATGAATAGTCCATCCAAAAATTATTTCAGCATTTATTAATACTCAAGTCATTCCAAACCTGCATGACCTTTAAGTTCTACTAAAGAAACAGATATTTTAAACCATAATCATAATGAAACGGTTTCGGTTCACATTGACTTTTCTTGTATGGACACAAAATACTAAATGGCAATTGGAAATGTTTGGATGGCAATATTCTTCAAAAACCATAGTTTTTAAGAGGAAAGTATGATTTCAGCTTGAATCTTTTTTTCATGTATTAGCATTTTAATTAAAATGATTTACCCCGCTTCAACTTAATAAATTAACTTACCAATGCACTGTCTGTTTACTAACACGATTGATTGATTTCTGTTTATCTTGATGATTTTCAGTCACATCAGAGAGTAAGCACTCGTCTGCATCAGCGCTTTCAGTCGTGGCTAGACAGGTGGAGGAAAGAGCATGTGACCAGTGACATGGCGGCCGCCGCTTACACGTGGCTGATGGGCGAGGGCCTGGAGGGGCTACTGCCCTGCAGAACCGTCTGTGAACCCAAGATCCTCCACTTCCAGAACATCAACAAATACAAAGTCACCTACAGCACTACGTTGTAAAGCTCAAGTTTTTAAGAGAAGGGAGGGCTTTTCCCTCCATTTTATGTTGTTTTTACGATGACTGAAGTAGCACTGAAATTAAAATCTGACCGCTGTTGAGTTCTTTGAAAAATGCTCAATTTCTTTCCTTTCTTTTTGTTTTTTTTTACCTTTTTTAAATTTTTGATTGCCGTCTCCCCCCATCCCCCCTGGACTTTATACTCCGTTGTTTAGTGACCTTCAATCATGAGGGCAAGAAAACACTTCTTGCAAATGCTGCAGCTCTAGTCAGACTTGTATTCGATTTCCAAGAAGACAGGAATCGGTTTTGTCTTTTTGAGCAGCTTTTTGTGAAAAGGATGGTTTACAAATGCAGGTCAAGATCATGCCCAATTTTTTCTCTGTTTTTTTTTTTCATCTCTTCAAGGTGAATAGTAGTTTATTAGCAATATTATGTCTTCTGTGGTTCAACTGTTCAAATGAGAGAAAATCACAAATCGGTTTTTAAAAAAGTCTCCATGTTTGAGGCTATGCAGCTAAACCACGACTGGTGATGTGAATTTCCCAAGTGTATTGTTCGCAATATACATGAAATGTAATCAAGGTCTCTTTTCACAGGTTAATTACAGCACCATTAATGAAGGTATTACCATTAATTAATAGACATCTAAGATACCAGCCACAATGTGTCAATCAGGAAAACCAGAAATAAGTACAGTCACGAAAGCTCTTGTGATGTAAATACGATGTATATATGCCAGACTGTTTATATTCAGACAACATTCACTGTTACGTAGTTCAGTTTTTAGGCTTCTTTATCAGCTTAGTGGAGGAGGCTAATGCTGGGATGTTTAAGAAAACACTTTATGACTATTCTTACCAAAGGGAGTACTTGTTTAAAGTGTTTCGTCTGGTCACTCTGTCTCCTCTCGTTATGTAGTCATGAAAATGTTCGTTTTCGACAGCTTCAAGTTTGTCCAGAACCTGAGATGTTGAATAGGATGATGCTATATTTGGCCCCTTATCTGAACATGTATTCAAATTTGTGATATCACTGCCTGTGTTCTGAGTAGAACTTAGAAACAAACCTGTTTGGTCCCATTTTGCCCTCTTGTACCGAGAAGTCTGGAAATGTAACTTGGGGCACATTTGTATGTGCTTTAAGGCTTTGGTTTATGCTGACAAATATGTAAAACATATTTAAAGAAGGCAATGACAGCATGTTTCTATGTTCTCATGTACAGCCTTTTATATTATTCATTATTGTTTTAAAGATTGAAATAAAACAGAATTGTAGTAGATTACCCTGCTGTGTGTCGAGCTGCCTGGAACTATAAGGATCAATAATGCATGTGTGTTTTCTCACTGAATTACACTCATGTCCTCTTGAGTATTATTGAGAATGCATAATTCATGTGCATTGAAACCCACTGTGTAGTTTTCCCACACTGGCGCAAGAGGGAGTGTTTGGACATTCTCCTGGGGTGCAGTATAATGTTTTACACTCAAATGTGACTATAGAGTTAACCTTTAAAACATTAGCCAAACTCTCATGATCACATTGAGGCATGTAGTTATTAATTTGCAATGCTAGAGCTCTTACACTAAATCTCTACGGTTTTTATTAGAAAATGCAATTAACTCTTAACAGTCTTTAGAGATTTTTTAAATTGTGTAAGTTTTTTTGTTATTTTTTTTTTTTTTTTTTTTGCCCAAAAAAGGAATAAGCGTTTAAACACCAAAGAGAGTAATAAAAGTCTACAGTGACATCTAACTTACCAGGAGAAAAAAAAAAAAGGAAAAGTGTTCGATATGGTTCATTATTTAATTAGGATTTGGCCCCATATTATAATTAAGCGGTCCCTGAAGAAATGGGTCATTAAAATATGCTCTCCAAGTCCATAACTTAAATAGCACAAAATGGAGAAGGATGATGGCTTTTCCTCACAGATGGAGAGAAGCATGCCAACACGTTCTTTTGACCCTGTTGATTCTTTTGACCCTGTTGTTAGCCATGCAAGATACTTGTCTTTTGCATGTGACTGTGAAGACTGGAGTAATGGCTGCATAAAATTTGAGTTTGCCACTACAGGAATAAATTACGTTTTAAAATATATAATGATACGTTTTAAATTGCAATAATATTTCACATTCTAAGGTTTTGGGGTTATTTCTTAATGGGTTATTACTTCTTTAAAAATATTACCGACCCTCAAATATTTGAACAGTAATGTTGTCCTCTGGGAAACCTGCATTTTATATGTCTTCTAAAGGGCAGTACTAAATGATGCGTCACTGTAGGATCGTTAGCTAACTATGGTTGTGAGCTCCATTGAACTTTTAGCAATGACGGAACTTGCAACCATAGTTGCTTTTTGGAAATGCACTCCAGGACAAACAAGGGACTCATAAACAACTATCACAAAATTATATATATATATATATATATATAAAACACAGATTCATTAACACAAGATTCAAGCATATATACCGTATTTTTCGGACTATAAGTCGCACCTGAGTATAAGTCGCATCAGTCCAAAAATACGTCACGATGAGGAAAAAAACATAAATCGCACTGTCTTTAAGTCGCATTTATTTAGAACCAAGAACCAAGAGAAAACATTACCGTCTACAGCCACGAGAGGGCACTCTATGTCTTCAGTGTAGATTACAGAAGCACTGAGCAGCATAGAGCGCCCTCTCGTGGCAGGAGACGGTAATGTTTTCTCTTGGTTCATTTCTCTCAGTTCATGTCAAATTAATTTTGATAAATAAGTCGCACCTGACTATAAGTCGCAGGACCAGCGAAACTATGAAAAAAAGTGTGACTTATAGTCCGGAAAATACTGTAAATGTAGGTTTCCAGTGAAACTTGCTGGTTAAAGAGATTTACAAATGCACAATCATATCATTAACAACCATATGTCTTTATTATTTCATGCACAATGACTACAAAAAAGTTAATAAAGATTATTAGACAATACTGTAGTAAACCATTACAAATGTTTGTCAGATATAACCATGAATATAACTAACACCAGGTCTTCTCAATTCCTCAACTGTCCGGCCCACCTAAAGACATCTTAGCGCTTGAGCCAGGCCTGACTAACACTACATTATTAAAAAAACATTATTAAAATGAATCTAATGATTAAATTGAATAAACATAAATGGTGATTAAGTCGTAACAGAAAAAAGTATCAACTAACAACAGTACAAGTTAATCACAAACAAAAATGTTATTCCTCCAAAGCTGCAAGTGCTGGAATATCCCTCCATCCAGTGCTTATTCACGTACATAAATCCGTGTGCACACCACGTCATCGGCCCCAAAGGTCTAAGCAATAAAAATAAATAAAGAGAGAACGCCATTAACTCATTCATTCTTTCAGTGTTATTCACAGTTCATTTTGTTCACCATGATTTATTTGCGGTCATAGAGTGATTATATGTGACACTCCTAAAATGAAGACATGTAGCTCTGACGTAAACAATTTGTTTGTAGCTTTTTGGAATTGTTTATCACTCAAGTGCTTTGACTGATGTATTGATGGGATTGAGAGGAAGTGCCTCTGACTTCTCAGTGCTGAAACGTTTGGAAATCACATCAAAACAGAACTAGAGCAGTTGACAACGCCATAGACCATCTGCGCTCCAGAGCTGGACCACCTCACGCACTCTTTTGAAAAAAATGGTATTAGGACGGGCCATCTGCTGTGTGCGCCCGTGCCGTGGGACACATTAGAAAGAGGAGTGTCAGGCCCTTACACACCGCCAGATTCCTACATGTAACATGATCAATTAGACCCGTTTGCAAAGCATTTTCTGGGTCACTGCCAGCAACTTTGTCCCTTGATGCCAGTTTTATTAAAATGTGGCCACTTTCACAAAAAGCCACCCACATTAATCACTAGAGTGAAAAAAACAGGCAAAAATTAAGTAAACTTAATGTAAACCATTTATAATGAATGACAAATGGTTTCAAGTGGTTAATTTCAGTAAACAAAAAGACAGAAAGCAGCTGCCCTTATATTAATATGCAACTAGACCTTTTTTTTTTTAATTAGCTGCAGTTGGTCATGATTATTCAGCTCATGACAAAACAGCTGGTCGGGAATGAAAAGACATGCATCACCATCATGCATTCAAAAGTCTCTCCTCCTCATGAGCCTGAAGGAGTTTTGATGTGAGCCAGCTGCATTACCTGTTCACTGTGATGCATCACATTTTCTGCTGTGCCTAATAAGACACAGATGTGACTTCGACATGTCTTTCTTGTCCGGCATGCTGTAATGCCACCAACTGTGTCAAGGTCCATGAGCGCATTAATGTGGACCAAAAATACCACTGAATGCAAGTTGTGCTGTGTTAATGGTTCAGCGTATTTCTCTGTTGAGCTCATTTATTTAGCAATAACTTTCCATGAATAGAGCACACAGGGTCTGAAATGGCCTGGTAAATAGTTTTTTCAACAAATGTTATATGAATGGCAACATAAAACAATGCCAAATAAAAGAATAAATGCATGCAAACTGCACAGTTTGACTATAGTTATCACTTAGTAGCAGATACTGCTAATTTGGAACCAAATGTTGGTTTGTTGTCAATAATATAGATATTTTTCCCCCAAAAAAGCAAGATTAATATTTGTTTTGTCAAAACTTGAGTAACAAGTCTTTGAATGTTTGTTCATGATGGATGCCGTCAGTACTTAAAAAAAAAATGTTAAAACTATGAAAATGAAATGGAATATATTATAATAATATTTACTTATTTCCTCTCAGTGTGTATAGTGTCAAAATAATGTTAGATTTTAGGTCTAAAAAAGACCTAAGAGAATGTCTGAGAGGTCTCTGGGTTGTACACAAAATTGGTAACCAAAACTTGTTAATTTATATATACATATATATATATATATATATATATATATATATATATATATATATATGTTAAATCAAGTATATCGATTCAATAAATTATATCAAATGAATGTTATTTGTTGTGCATAGTACAAGTAACAACATCTTAAAACTTCTCAAGCAGGACAGACTTTTAAGGGGACCTTTCATGCTAAGCCAATTTTATGCAAGTTAACACTTAGTTTATATATAAAAAATATATATACTTATATATATAATATATAATATTTATACTACTTATAAATAGCATGAACTTTATCAGGATGCATGTGATCCAGAGATGAGTGCCACACAAGGTTAGATGCTACTGTAGGTTGTATTCACTTGTTATGCATCAGTTACCTTAACTGAATGCTCATGAGCAGCTTTTTATGGCACATATTTTCAGTGACCCATGTGAAGAATGTGAGCGAGTGTGAGTGTTTCACCATCACAAGTCTTTCCCAAATCTTTTTTAAAGTTTATAACAGATACTTGAACGAGAGAGGAAGACATTTGATGTCCCTCAGGGGCAGCGAAGCCAGTGAATAAAGCCAGTAATAAACCTCCTCAGTTATAAGACCAGTTTACTGTTGTCCATCTGGCCTGTAAAATGGAGCAGGCCAGATGTTTACCCAATCCTGCTTTTTTGTAAAAATTCCAAACAAATCCAAGCGATCAGTTTCTCACAAAACACACAGTGACAGACACAGAAACTGTCAAAGCTCCTCACCAGAATGAGTTCGTTCCCTCTCAGCTCTCGTGTCCAGTACGTCTTGGGGCCGTTTCCATCCAGAAGGGTTTGCCTGCAGGTCATCTTGTTCTCTGTCTCCCATGTGACCAGGCTCTGTGGACAATTACAGGCAAATGGCAATTCCACAAAACAGCCTTTTGAAGAGGAACATCTGTATCTACATGCACTGCACACTGGAAGAACATTTTTTATTTTTCTCAGAGGAACTCGTCTGTCCATATGCACTTGAATTATGATGTCCATTGAATTTTAAAAGCTTTTAGGACATTGATTTGAGAGAATGAATCATAAGTAATGGAGTGAGGACAGATGACCACCTCAGGTGACCTGCGACGTCATGCCAATGAGTCATAGCTATATATTTTACCACCCTCTGAGCTTAATCTTTTGTGCTGCGATTAACTGAATAACTAAATACACAGTTTTCATTGTGTTCATTTAATGTTGCCCCTGCCAAATAAATAAACAGTAAAATGAAAAATGCTTGGGTGTCCATTTCTGAAAAACAGATGTTTATTTTGTGCTAGGCCTGTGGTTGCTTTTATTTGCTTGTAAAAAGGCAGCAGTCATAAAGGCTAGCTTGTTAAAAAGGCTTTCTAGCACATGACAGTTCGGCCTGTCGCCACCCATTGCCCTTTCAGCAGCCTCAGATGGGTTGACAGGCTCCGAATGAAAACACATCCTGCTCATCGGTCTTTAGTATGCACACATTATCTTGCACGGTGCTGGGTGTGATGAGAGCAGCCGTTTGAGCAGGAATCCCCTCAGATCCATTCAAATCCGGGAGATTAAAGGTGGAAGGCATAAGGGCGACTGTAGCTAGTTTAGATAAGCCTGCAGTGTTGCTTTGATGCACTTTGTGTGTCATATTATCTATTTTACCAAGCTGTCTGTGACCTGCCTTAGAGGTGAAAACAGATTATTACAGTCACAAACTGTCTATTTAGCTTTAGTGATATTCTTCCATTTCGTATTGTGCTTATTACTTTTTTAGTTTTAATTAAGAAAACTTTAAATTTTAAACATCTTGTAAGTAATTTAATATATTTTGCACACCTCTGCACCACACACACACACACTGGTTTCCATTTTTTTATGGCAACATTCTATAGATGCAATGATTTTTTTTCTGTATTATACTATATTTATACTGTACTAAATACTGTATTATACTATATTTTATACTGTATTTTCTAAACCCTTACCCCTAAACCTACCCCAACATTTTCTCATGGGGACCATAATTGTTCCCACAAGGTCAAAAATTACTATCATTGTGGGGACATTTGGTACTTATAGTGAATATAAGACACACACACACACACACACACACCCATAAAAGTAAAACAAAAATTGGGTTGGTAATACCTTAAAAATATTTGTGAAAGAAATACAGCATTGTGGCAAAATTAGTACTATTGTGAAATATTAGTAAAAACATACTGTTTTTATAACCGTTTTTTAATTTAATGTTTAAATGATTTCTTCTTCTGATGTTAATTTTCAGCAGCCATTTCTCCAGTCCTCAGTATAACGTTTTTTTTTTTTTTAACTTATATTGTATTTATATTATATTGCAGAAGCCATGATACATTTTATAGGATTCTTTGATGTACTGTACAGACTGCAATTTTTTTTATCAATTTATTGAGTCCTGTCTGTGCAATTTATATATATATATATATATATATATATATATATATATATATATATATATATATGAGGTATGCAATAAGGTTTGACATGCTACTTTTTTTAAGCAAGTACGTTAAATTATGTCCTTCCGATGTAAATATATATAATATTAAAGAACGAGTGAATAGTACTATATATATATATATATATATATATATACACACACATACATCTCTGTATTCTCATTTCTAAAGAATAAAGATACTGATCAAAAAAAGAGAAACCTTGCACTTGCGCCCATCTACGGTCTCCTCGTTGAACTCTTGTCCTATCTGGAAGTTAATTTCGGTGGTCCTCACGGTGGTGGAGGTTTTGATGTAGAACTGTTCTCCGTTCTGGCGGATCTCCACGTGGGGTTTAGAGGCTGCAGCACAGGCCACCTTCCTCAGCATAGCGTTCACCCCTGCATTACATGAAACATCTCATCACGAGTTATGTCAAATTCACCACTTTGCTTCTTCAAATGTTTTCAGTTTTATGTCACTGAGGCAGAATGAAGCAAACAAAAGTCTCCAAATGAAAAGATTATTATATACAATAAATGATTGAATAACCCCACGAAGCATTCATTGCTCTAGACTGTGCTGTAATTATACACTTGTATATCTCGCTCTAATTCCCTCAAGATGGCTTACATCATTTATTTGAATCTGCTGCAATAGATACTGAGGCAAAGGGAATATCTGACCTGCTTTCACTTGTGTGGCTTTCATGTTTATAATGCGACTGACGTTAATTTTTCCTAGTCAAAAGTAGGGCAAGTTAAGCATTCATACAGCCACGGAATGCCATATTTTCTGCATAAATAGTTATTAAAGTGACCACAGAGTAGATTGTTATCAGCAGATGTTGAAAATAAGGAGTTGCAATGACAGGGTGTTGACTGGAAGGAATGCCACGGCTCTTGGACTTGTGTAGTGCCTACATGGACAATCCTGAAACTACAAGCGCTAACTGCGTGTTTGTGGCACAGCATTGTAGTGTAAACTCTAACCACTTTCATAAACATTTCACTACTCAGAAATGTCTCTTTATGCTTAGCAGTTTTCTGGGGAATTGTTGTCGTCAGTTTCACTATGATATATATATATATATATAAAAAAAGAAGCTCACTACCATTTAAAAATATGGGGTCAATATAAAAATACTTTTATATTTGAAATAAGCACTGTTCTTTTGAACTCTCATTTAAGAATACTGAAATCATGTATCACCGCTTATGCAAAAATATTAAATACTGTTCGACATTGATGATAATAATAAGTAATGTTTCAAATAAGCATGTTTTTTCTCAAGGATCGTGACACTGAAGACTGGAGTAATGGCTGCTGAAAATTCATCTTTGCCATTACAGATATAACTAATATTTATAAACAAATAAAATAGTTTATATATATATATATATATATATATATATATATATATATATATATATATAATATTTATATATATATATATATATATATATATATATATAATATTTATATATTATATTTATATATTATACTAAATCATTTTCTACTGTAGTTTTGATTAAATAATTGAAGCCTTCTTTGGCGACTTTTTTCAAAAACAAAAATCTTTTCCCAGACTTTTGAACCTTAATGTAAAAAAATAACAATAATTTTTCAGACATTTTGATCAAATCATAATTTCTGGGCTGCACAAAACTTGTATTATTATTCTTGGTATGAAACAATTACATTTTATTAAAAAGAAAATGTAAAAAAAAATCTATTCCACTTTGTTGGTGCATTTTTGTGCCCTTGCTAAATCTCTGTAGTCTCTGTGGCTTTGAGAATTTGAATAAGAATCCAGGCAACTCATGCTGCCAAAGAAACAAAAGAGACTGAAGACGTAGTCCAACAGCCCGAAAATAATAGTGATTTACTCTTCACACTAGTTAATCCATGAATATGCTATTGAAGACTAAACAGCAGAAGAAGAGAGTATTCTGGACGGGGCCTAAACAACAGGATAAAACAGTCTATAGTCATCACATACTACACTTAGTGAAGGATGAAGTGAGTGAATCACTTACCAAGCGCTTTGAGGAGTTCTTCAAAATTTTCACTGCTCTTCATCTTCCAGGTTCCAGCGAAATTAGGCATCTTGACCTGGTCGTTTTTATCACTCCGGCTTTCAAAAACTTGACTTTTAATTCAGAAACCCAGCGAACAGATCTTCGACCACTTTTTAGATCTAAGAGGCTGTCCGATTCTTCTTCTCTTTCTTACCCTGTCTCTTCTAGAGTGTCACCCTCTCTTTCTTTCGGTCTCTGTGTTACGCCTTCTGGACCACTGCTGATAGCAAGCATCTGTGACGTACGTCAGTGGTCCCTCCCTCCCTCTCTCTCTCCCACCCAGATGGATGTGATGGCTTACAGGAGCTTCTTATTCATCTCACATCCTTGAATTCATTGCTTTAATACTATCCGGGCTGTCACATTTATTCTCATATAAAGCTCCTAAAGACTTTAAGTAATCACTTCATACTCTTCTATGGGGCTTTTTTATCGCTTTGCCAGTTCTTCAACTTTTGGATTAAAGTGAAAGTAAATTACAGTTTTCATTTTCCGCCAGCGTACTTTTTTTTTTAATCTATTCAGCAGTGCTGTCACAATATGAATTATTTTTACAAATACACCCGGTTGATGAAATTAGGAGAATGATTATTGGAGTACATTTTATAAGAAAATACTTTTTCAGTTTTTCTTCTTCAGAATGTCATCTTTAATTCAGTGTTGCTTGTAATTTCTTTGTTATTTGTTTTTTTATTTTTTTACATTTAGCAGCAATTTCTAAATGAACAGTGTCTCAAAGTTAATTCTGCACCAGTCTGCATGCACTCTAGATATACATTATATCAATTTGAGTCAATTTTCTTGTCTTTTAAACAACCCGCAGCACATTAAGAAAACTGCCCCCGACACATTTCCCATGAAGACCCATTCATCCTGGATCCTGCCTCCCAAGAGGAGAAGGACAGGAGCCCCAGGAGAGAAAGAGGGGCCCCAGGCCGAACTCCCCCTCCCCTCCAAGGCAGTCTGATTTGTTCCTGTCCCGATGTTGTTTCATTTATCTCTTTGACAAAGTGCTTTTGGGACAGCAGTTGATAATTAATGTAGAGCGAGGGCAGAGAGCACTTTGTCATTTCTTCAGGAAGTATCCAGGAGAAGGAACGGACCCATCCACTCGCTAGCGCACCCTCATCAGCCACCGTTTGTCCCATCAATCAATTGATTTGGTATGGGCCTTCAGATGTTGCCGTGTGTGAATGTATCTTTTCTCTCCTTTGTTTTTATAAGGGCCTGGTGAATGTGCCAATGTGTGGTCCATGAAATAGACTGTGCCATGCCAAGACCATGATGTGGAGGACCATTGTTCCTCAAGAACATGCAGAAAGGTTGCATTAACATACTGTACTGTATTGCATACAGTTATAGCATTAACAATGGACTAGAAAATGGAATGTTGCATTTAAACACTTTTGGGTAAAATTTATAATTTACAGTTTCTCTTGCTATAGTAATAACAGTAAACTATCCATAATTACAAGCCAGGTCCCTAAATCAAACCCCATATAGTAAATACATTTAATTAGTCAATATTACTCCGTACATTATTGTTTAATTACATTGGACGCCTTAAAAACAAGGACACCTTAAAGTGTAACCCTATGATAATGCATTAATCAACATAATGCATACATGAATCAACTAACATAACTAACATGAATCAACAATGAGTACAATATTCTTATGGCACTTGTTAACCTTAAATTGTGTAAAAAAAAAAAAATAATAATAATAATAAATACAAAAACCCCTGTTCATATCAGTTCACAACACACAATTTTCGATCTGAAAAATGTATTACTAAATGTTGAGATTAAGATTAATACGTGCTGTTCATTGTCAGTTCGTGTTACCATGTTAACAAATCAAACCTTGCTGTAATAAATTACCAACGTATGCCTCTTTCTATTTGTCTTTCTGTAAACACTCTGGCACTTTTAAAAATGGAGGTTCTTCATTGGCATTATGGTTCCAAAAAGAATGTGTGACATCCATGGAACCGTTTCATACCACAAAAGATACTTTATAGTGCAAAATGGTTCTTTAGATTTTTAAAACGTTCTTTATACTAGGAAAGCGTTTCACTGCAAGTGCAAGACTCTTTAGGGAACCAGAAAAGATTCTTCGATGACATTGCTGAGAAAACCCCTTGAGGAACCTTTACTTTTAAGAGTGCAGATGGACCTGGCTTGAGGTCATACCAGATTAAATCACAAATCACCGATCGACATACACTAATGGAGAACATCCATCAATGTCCAGCTCTGCAAAAGAGACATGGCCCAGTGTGACAACACCCTGTCCACTGATATCACAGATACAGAGACCCCCAGACTCGTTAGGACATCTATTATGCTCAGTCATTTTTCACTCAGAAATGTACCTAATGGTTGTCACTCCCAGTGGGACAGCACGCGTCAATGCCCTGAGCGTCTGACTATGAAGAGCAGTGCTTCAAACTCCAGTCCATCTGATCTTTGCTTGATCATTTATCTGCATTGACCTCAAACTAATCAGCGATTGAGTCATCAGACCTTAGCTCGCAAGCTTCCCATCTGCTTATCACTGAGCATTTCTCTCAACAGCATTCTTTAATAGGGATTAAGAAAATTTAGTAACAACAAGGTGTCATATGTTTACATTGAGTAACTACACCAGTAAACATAGATGAGCACGGAACAATACTTCTACTATTTGTTCAACTTAGACTGCATATGAAATTACATACTTCTCCAAATTCACATTATTCATACAATGTTAGTAGAAAAATACCCAGATGATGCACCACTTCCAGTGGGATTCTGTACGGATCAAATGGAAACTTTACCATCCCAGGAGTCCACAATGACAGCATTGCAACTGAAGCTGGTAGGTCCCATGACAATGAAATCATGGCGCATGTAGTACGCCAAGATTATATTCATACGACATGTTTTCATACTATATAGAACAAAACTTTTTTAACAGTCGCAGAATAATAAATTATTCAAAATTGCCTAATCAGAGAGAATGGGATTTTGGACGCAGCCATTTTTGGTCATTTTAACATTTAGCTTCGTTCATCTTTGGAACACAATTTAAGATATTTTGGATGAAAACCGGGAGGCTTGTGAATGTACCATTAACTTCCAAATAAATTATGCTATCAAAGTGCAGAAAAAAGCATTGTCAGAAAGTCCATCTGCCATCAGTGGTTCAACCGTAACATTATGAAGTGACGAAAATACTATTTGTATGCAAATAAAACAAAAATAATGACATGATTCGTCTTCTCTTTCTCTCCCCATCACTGTTACGCCATTTTGGACAATAGAGCTGAACGCAAGCTGCTTACGCTCTTCTGTGTAAGCCGCGCCACAAGGATATGTTTTCTATGTGTATTTACGCAATGATTTGAAAGAAAACAGCGCATTTGTGTTCCAAAGACGAACAAAGCTTTTACGTATTTGGAACAACATGAGGGTAATTTTGAGTTGGAGTTGGAGTGTCCCTTAACTACACTGAAAAAATAAAAACCTTGTATCAACTTAAAAAAATTGAAGTAATCAATCACACGAAACATTTGACATTGACTCAATGTAAATAATTTAATTTAGTTTAACTTGAAAATTTTAAATCCATGCAAACCACTTTTTAAAGGTTGATCAATCTAATTATTTTAGGTTGGAACAAACTAATTTTTTTAAATTAGAACAAACCAACTAAACTAATATGTATATGTTAAATTAAATTAATTATTTTAGTTTGGAACAAACTAATTTTTATAGGTCTGATTAAATTAATTATTTTATTTAATTAATGATTTCAATAAATTTTAATCAATGACTACTCAGAACACTTTTCCTTTAGAACACATTTATTGTTCAATAAACTCACAACATTGAACATTTGCTTCAAATGTATGAAGATTGACAGCAGAAATACTTGAAACATTGCAATCAGTCTCTTCAGTTGTTCATAAGACTTGGCCTTATTCAACCTTTGTACCTGGTAGCCATCGAACTTGGGCAGCCACATTTGTAAATGCTGCAGTGAAAATGCAGCCTTGTTAGTACAACCTTTTTATTAAAAGGATCTAAAGTCTTGGCTGTAAAAACACAATAAAATGTAACAATTATGCAATTATACAATTAATCCCTGTACTAGTGACTTTTGGGGTCATCTTTATTCCATCAAGCTCCATCAGGACATTTTGCACAAATTCAAAGGTGAACTGTAGCCTTTTTGGATATTTTAGGTTTAGTGTATATATGAGCCCAGCAACCGTCTTTAGGTGGATGGAGAGGATCCTCTTTCCCAGTGATAAAGATCGCCATGGTTGTCCGCTCCAGTTCTTCAACCTCATTATCCTGCACAAAAAAAGAAAGAAAATATGTTATAATTTCAGAAAATCTCCCGATTTCATGTTAGATCATAATGTGCCAAGCTCTTATACAATCTAAACTTTCAAAACAAAACATTTGATTAGCAAATCAAAATCAAATGTTCATTACAAGGGATGTGACTAAATTAAAAGTGATGATCTAGTTTTACTTAGTAGATCTGGTAGACAACTTCCCAGATGAGAGAAAATTTTACACTTTAGGATGCCTAATTATCACAAACGTCCTCATGACATTGGAAATAGAACTTACCACAAGCAATGATCACTGGCAGGAGATTCCAAATAATTTGCACAGCAGGAACAACTGATTGGTGGCTGCTTCCCTGAAGCTGAAAGAGAAAACATGATTTAAGTTTCAGCCATCAAAGTGTGTTAACTACTAACATCATACACAAATTAAGAATACCCAACATTTAACATTAATAGATATATACTTTATTTTATGATTTTAGAAAAGCTGGCTAACATTTTGGTAAATTTCTACCACATGTAAATGCTGTTAATAGTGTAGCAAACTAACATTACCAGATACAAATAGCTGCGCCTTGTAATATTATGGCTGATAAATACTGAACACAAGATAATTAGGAGTGTAAATAAAAGATCACATAGGACCTTTAGCTATTGATAGCATAAGTAACCATTACCATTAGTCAAGTTTCAGAGTTTCAGGGATGCAAACACATGTAAAATGTAGTCAAAAAGTATTTTGGGCAGTTCGATTCAATAAACCGGTTGAAAAAAAAACAGCATAGGTCTCTGCAGGAATGTAATGGGAGTTACCAAATCAGGGTGTTTTTACACCATGATACCTGATTGGCTAATGTCATAGTGATGTTAGGTTTAGGGCTGGGGTTGGGTAAGGGTGATCATTTTAATTGCATGATTTAGAAACACCCAGCAGTTTGAAACCACTCACAAGGTAATAAACGCCCACTTTTGCTCTGCAGAGACCCAAGTCAAAAAAAAAAAAAAAAACAGTCCATCTGTTCTTTTATGCTCAACGTTTTGACGTCATTAGAGAAGTCTATCAAATATAAAGTCCTTAATCATAACTTTAGTCAGTTAAAAACCTCATAATCATGGAAAGTTTACAATCAAGTTTTGCAACAACACACGGAATAAAGTAACAGCAATAATGTGCATGAGGATTTAAGTCTTGAAGATATAAAGTAAATAAATTAGATGTCATGAGGGCAGAAATCGTAATCCACTTACTATACATAATTTATTGCAGTGTATTTGTTATGAAATAAACTTACGTTTCGCCAGGTCAGAATCAATAACAAAAGAACCAGTTCGGTTCAGACGCTCTGTGTGTCAGTCTGCTTCACACTGAATCATGCATGCGCAGTATCATCAGCTCATCGGTTATCAAATCGGACGTGTCCGACAGAAACGATTCTCGGTTCAGTGTACGTACTGCTGATCGGAAAACTGATGCAACTGGCTCTTGACTCGAGAAAGAGAACCGCTCCAGCAGTGGGCGTGTTTGTTCGTTATCTGGCTCTGCTTGGTGTTCATCTTCAGTTCTCTCTTCACAGCAGTTCAGTCAGTGTACTGTTTGAGTAAATGAATTACTCCGGGATATTGGTTTGTTTGAACTGAGAGGGAGTGTCAGCCACATTAAAAAAGTTAACATCTTAAGTCATTTGTGGATTAATGCTTATTGGAGACGTGAATCGTTTCAAACGATTCAGTTCGATTTGGTGAACTAGTTCAAACGGTTCACTAAGAAGAACCGGTTAAATCGAACGATTCGTTCACGGCACAAAGCTAAGAAATGTCGAGCGCACAAATCCTCGTGTATATCTGTCCAACAGTTTATCGATTATTTGTTTGTTCACGGTTTTAAATTCCATTTATTGTTGGTTTGATGCCAATTCATAGTTCTTGTAATGTGTGATCTAACAGACACAGCGTGGCGAGTCGTTTAAAAACAGCAAAAAACTCCAACAAAATAATAATTTTATGCAAATCCACAGCCCTTTATCCACAGATCAAGCCTCATAATGTGAATATATCATATTGGAGAGAGTTTTACCCGCTCGATCCTGCTGTAACGGACGAGGCGCGCGGTTTGAATATAAAATGGAGAATGATTGACAGCCGCAGGGAGAGGGAAGACGAGTTTCCGTAAACTGTAATTTAATGATCTAAATATAATTCTGTCCCTCCGATTAAGCTATGGAATGACTTCAGATGACTTTGTGAAATTATAATCAGAACCTCTCAGAACTGCACGATTCACACAAGTCATGCAGACTGACGCGAAAAAAGCGGGAGGTGTCGAAAAGCGCGCTGTTTGCATCCATGAAGTTTGAAGCTTGAACCTGGGGATTTACTACTGCATTTCAAGTGTCAGAAATTGAGCGGAAAAAAATGTCTAGCATAATTATGCATTTAGAAATAATAGTGATATCCTAGTGATAGTTACATACTATCGAGCGTGAATGCTGAAATTACGAGTCAAGGCCAGTCAGGTAAAACGTTAATTGAAAAAAATAAAATAATAAACATTAAGGGTATACAAAGTTGATTATTTTACCTTCTTCAGAGTTGCTCGTAGTTCTTCTGTGTCTCTCAGCCAGCCTGGAGGGGTCTGTTGAAGTATAAGTTACTGCGGCCGCCGCTTAACACACAGTTCAACTATAACGGACGTTTTTTTTAAAAAATTCTTTAAATAAACAGGTCAGGTGGTCAGAGAGCGGCACTCCAACTCAGCAATGCGCATGTGCAAACCATGCTTAATTTAATAAAATTGCTTTGATCAAATGAATAAATTCAGTTTAATGTCCCGCTGCAAATCATATTGTATCCATGTAAAAAAAATGGATTCAACCATAAATATAAACTAAAACGCTTAGTTTAAATGAAAAAAACAATAATTTTAAGCTATTTCAACGACAAAATACACATTAAACGAATAACAGCAATGTTAGACTTTTTTCAGTGTAACTTGGAAGAACAATGATTAAAAATTAACAAAGATGAATAAATACTGCAAATTATGCTGCTCATTGTTAGTTCATGTTAACTAATGAGGCTATATTATAAAATCTAACCAACAATTGAAGTTTTTTTAGTGCTGTTTTCTTAATAAATGTAAATAAACCTAACATTACAATAAACATGTAACAGACGAATATAATTGAAAAATATATATACATTTTCAGAAAATGTGAGTTTTATGGGAAAGGAGAGTAATGCTCTTTTCAGTGGACCATAGCCGTTGTGGGTGTAAGATAGAGGTTTTGGCCGCAGTGATGAGGTCTGTGCCATCGTCCTCTGGCTGAGACATGGATCACTGGCAGCACTTTCTTGGGCTGAAGGCTGAGGCCCTATCACAGCACCAGTTAATCACAGCTGCCCATCACACCCCAACACAAAAAATTGCAGCAAACACACTGACAACAGGCCATTGTTCTGTTACGATTTAATTATGTTGCTTAAAATCTTGTGCAGCGTGAATTATATAAGAGGAGCAACGGCATATTCTGTGTGCTTTCTTTATTCTCTGTGGACTGTCCCAGTTTTATTTATTTTGATTGTTTTGTGGTTTTTCTCAGTTATGATATGGCATTTGGTATATAAACAGAAACTATTTCACCTGCATCCCAACTGAGTAAATACATTTTGAACTTATGTTTAAACCTATATTAGGTTATTTTTTTCCCCCTTTAGATCAGATATTGCTTTAGCAGAATCCGTATCATTTTAAAGCTTTCCTACTGACAGAAAAGGAATGATGATTTCTTGAGATTTGAAATGTAATGTTTGAATGAGTAATATCTTCCCTTCCTCTCCCCAAAGTTCTGTTTGAAGCGCAACTAACCATCATATGAATGTAGCTACAGGGAAACATTTGTCTCATCTCTAACCTCGGGCTTTACAGAAGCACTGCTCTGGCACTAATCATTAGATCAGAGCAGAAAGAATCTCCACTGCCTAAAGACAAACACACTGTAGGGGGCAGCGCACTTGCCCTGAAATATAACTAATGAATATACTCTTCTCAAACAGTCTTCAGTTTCATCTTCTGCTGCAGTGTTGAAGACATATATCAATACAATTCCTGCCACTGCTTTTGAATTTATAGTTACTATATCAATTTATACCTATTATGTTGTGTTTTCTGCAAGAAATCAGTGCAAAAAGTTTAGCACCTCTTCATATATCCGAAGCATGAAGAGGAGCTGAACAATTATATCCTTAAAAGAAGAGGTTTCAGCCTTTTTTCAAGCCCCCATTAAGATTACATGACTTTTACGTTTGTTACATTACAGTTGCAATTTAAAATTTAAAATACAGTTAAAATTTTTTGTTTGGAAAACATATTAGCATAGTACAGAGAAATGTATATTCATTATAAAAGTGCCCACAATTTATGATTATATTACATTAATTGACTTTTAGAAATCACACTATTAAAATTAGAGCTAACTTGTATCTCATGATTATTAATGCCATTGTTAAAGAGGTAAATAAAAAAAAATTAAAAAAACATGTGTGTGTGTGTGGCACGTCCTGATTTTGCTGAGTTAGATGTGTTCCAGGGTCAACATATTTTGGAACATGTCTCACTTGGTAACATTAGGTTCTGTGTGTGTGTGTGTGTGTGTGTGTGTGTGTGTGTGTGTGTGTGTGTGTGCTTTGTACTTATTTTGTATTTATGTGGAGTAAGTTCTCAATTCTTGGTTCAAGTTTTTTGTGTATTTTTTTATTTTTTATTCCCATGAACTATTAATTTGTTGATGCTAACAAAAATAAAAACAGATTCCTCTATGTACAAGTTTAAATTATTCAAAGCTAACTATGGATTTGCTGTCTGTTTTAGTAGTCTTAGTGGCCGGGATGAGGTTAAAGTGAAAATGCAAGGAAAAATACTTCAGAACAGCAGCAGTTGCTAAATATATAATTAGTATGACTGGAATAAATGTATCTGGCTTATCTATGAGAGCAACTAGATTACACTTTTTAATAATTGGCTGCACCCTAGTGGTGACAAGTAGAGTTACACAGCACGGTATGTTTGATCTAAAAGCTTTCCTTCAGGATACAGTTACACTGTGGACGCAATATATTAACCAGAGGTGTCAAGTAACGAAGTACAAATACTTCGTTACTGTACTTAAGTATAAATTTGGGGTATCTATACTTTACTTGAGTAATTATTTTTCAGCCGACTTTTTACTTCTACTCCTTACATTTTCACGCAAGTATCTGTACTTTCTACTCCTTACATTTTAAAAAATAGCTTCGTTACTGCTATTTCATTCCGGATTGTTATCGTTCAGAGAGAGAGAAAGAAAAAAACCCTATCCAGATAAATCGCGCCATCAGGATGGAGTGAATTTGATTGTGGTTGGATGAGAAGTATAAACATATACCGGACCGACACCCTATTGGTCCATACGCGATCCATTACACCTGCACATGACACAAGTCACATCACACTGCATAGACAGTTTTGGGTTCGTTTATCAAAAAATATATTTCTTAAAAGTAGGTTGGAACCAGTAGTATCCGATCGCCTCAGAGTCAGTCCGCTTAAATTTCAAATGAAACCGGCGTCAGTCCGGTCTCCTCCCGTCTTTCAGCGCGCTCTTCAATCCGCCAACCACGGTGGAGCAGCGCGAGCTCAAACAGAGACAGAGGACACAAGGTGTGTGTTTACCGATAGATTGTTAGAATATCTGTATCTGTGAAGTTCTTTGTCATAAATACAGTTTACAAAAGGTCACGATCAGTCGGTTTCTCATCTAGTGTAAAGTTTTCGCTTGTCACCGCTAATCACGAAACAGCTGTTTCCTTACACTTATTTAAATATACTTCATTTAATCATACGTACATACACTACTGTGCAAAAGTCTTAGGCAGTATTTTCACTTAAAAGAATGGTGTTCGGCCAGTTATTTATATATTTTGCTGTAGAGTGTCACTGTCAGTATAAAATATCAGTTTACAATTCCAAACATTCATTTTGCCATCGTCAAACTGCTTGTGCATTCAAAATCGCACTAGATTATTATTAAAATTAATGGCAAACTACTGTCCTACTGACACATTGCAGCAAAAGATATAAATAACTGGCTTAAAACCCTTTTTTGGGGTGAAAACACTATTCTTTCTTTTCCATAAGACTTTTGCACAGTACTGTATTTTAAAAACGAGATTGTTGCTACTTTATAAAGAATGAGCATACAGTCATTCACAGAACTGATTTAAGACAGTAACAGACAGCACTCATCTTAACTAAATATCAGAGTGAGTGACAGAGATACAGTAGAAACATTATGTGTACTTTTGTATTAAATAATGACCCAGATTGTGAAATACATTTATTAGCCTTAGATTAAGGGAAGCATAACTTGGGAAATGAGAGCATCCAAGGTGAAAGCTATGGATTTATTTTAAATATTTGTAATGTTCTTTAATGTTATCCCTATTTTTTTTTGTAGTTCTTTTTTTTTTTTTTAAGTATCGGTTCAGGCACGTTGAGGCGCCAGTACCAGTTTAAAAGTATCGAAAAGGCACTGGACCCTACTTAAAAGTTATTATTTATTTCTCACTACTGGCTCATTTGCCAAATGGGTGCTTTCTCTTCGTCCTCCACAAATTAAGCTACTGTAGGTAGTTGGGTAGTGAGACGTTTTAATAAATTATCGTTTGCGATTAATGACGCAGATGACAATGTTGTGATATCTAGGCTATAGAGCATCACAGTCCCACCCACAGCTGGTGCCGGAACTAAAAATTCAATGCAATTTCTGCATTGACATTTGGGGTATAAGCCATTAAAACGTAACCATACATGGTAGACTTAAAACCAGCTACGGCTGTACTTAGCAACAGTATATGCTCATATAAACGTAAAAAGATCATGGGGGCACTAACCTTGTTTTGATCTAAATGCCTTTTATTCGCTATGTCTTGGCTAAGTACTTCATTACCCACAATCCTGAACAATCCCACAATCCCACAGTGATGCATCTGATTGGTGGAGCTCGTATAACCGTCTGGTTAAACCCCTCGAAGGTCCGTGAAGACTGAAGATCATTAATAAAAAAATAAAATAAAATAAAAACCTGTATTGCGTTTTTGCACGGTAGACTTATCAGTGCAATCATGATCTCCTTGGCTGCCATTGAGAGTTTTGCAGGGAGGTTGGTAACTTTAGTTAGCATTATCGTCCACTTTAGCTAGGCTACTGTAGCCTCCATATGAAATGAGTCATATCAAGCATTTTATAATGCCACTGTCAAAACAATATTTAGCCTAGGCATACCTTTTTGTGCATTTACTGAACATTTGTGTAATGGCAACGACATGTGTTGACAACTGAGCAGTGATTGCAGTCAGGTACAAAGCACTGCACCATTGCTGACGTTATCGTTAACCACTTTCACACACGCACACAATATAAAATACACGATGATAAAATAAAAATCAATACACAATACATATATAAAACACTATTTATTTACACGATTAATACTGAAAGAACTGCTATTACTGCACATTCACTATATAAAATAAAATTCACTGGAGGAAAAAGTTTGCGCGAGCGGCCGTCATCAGATTTGGATGTCGCTCAAAAGGCTCGTTGCCTCGTTCGCAGTTGTGGCTTCAGTCGAATTCAATGGGGCGCGGTGGTTTATGGGATGAGTAGTTCCTGCGCTCGAAATGAAAATATGTACACATATTTGTACCTTTGTCTTGTACCTTTGACTTTTTTTGGATTTTGTCTTAATTTTTTCACTTAAAATGATATGTTATATGCTTATGAGTTCAGCCGTAGCTGGTTATCCTCACACATGCTCTAAAACTCTTTAGATACGGATTTTTCCGAAAGTGAATGGGAGAAATGAATGGGAAATTTACTTCCGGCACCAGAGCTCTCTCGGGCTGTGGGTGGGACTGTGAAGCTCTATATCAACTTTGTAACTCGTTACCCTCCGAACACTGGACATAGCAGACGTATGTACCGAATACAAGAAGCTATCAATCAAGAAGGTATCAGGATTATGAGTTATTTTTCATTTTTAGTTTTTGAATAATCACTTAGATTAATCATTCATTTTGACAGCACTATAATGTTTATTGTAAATAGTCAACCACACAAGAGTAATTGTTTCTTAGCCTGCACCAATGTTCTTGTCCATTGCCCTCACAGAGTCCTGCAGCTAAGCTTGGATGTACATTTACATTCCATTCAAGGTTATTGATGACATGCCTCTGAAGTTTGACTTTTTGCACCATAACAATACTTATTGGCAACTAGTCATCATATCTCTAGCTCTTTAATGTATTTGCATTGTACTAAAATGAGTTCATTTTCAATGGGCATATATGTGGCTGAAACAGGTAGCCTAGTGCCTCCCAAATTTTTCAACATGAACATTTTAATACAACATTATAGTCATTATGGCCTATGGCCTTTAGAAAATTTTTTTTTTGAGGAGGTGGGGTAGTGCACAATAGGCCCTTGTGGCACGGCCCAAGCTTTTGTTCTTAATGGCATTTTTTTTTCTTACATTACTTTTACTTTTATACTTTAAGTAGTTTTTTAAACCAGTACTTTTACACTTTTACTTGAGTAAAAAGCTTGAGTTGATACTTCAACTTCTACAAAAGTCTTTTTAAACCTTAGTATCTATACTTCTACTTGAGTAATGAATGCCAATACTTTTGACACCACTGATATTAACAGGTACATTTTCCATACAAGATCTCACAGCTCCTCCACGAACAGCATATATACGGGGAATGGATTATAAACTTGTTAATATTTCCACAATTGAATCATAAGTTATCAAAAATTAACATTGCGTCGTCATCTCTCATTTCTACGGTGCCCGTAAAGTGACTTGTTCAGTTAGTTTTGTCGTGGCCACGAAATAATAACTCGTGGGAACGTGATAATAGGTCGTGGCCACGGGATATTAATTTGTGGGCACGTCATATTAACTCGTGGGAACGTCATATTATGCTTCCATATATTATGTCGTGGCCACGAGATCATTTTGTGGAGGTAACGACATCCTTATGTCGTGGCCTCCAGATGCTATGTTGAGGGAACAACATCCATTTCTCGTGGCCACGACTTCTTATGTTGATGGAACGATATGTTTTTCTCCTGGCCACGAGTTTAGGCAAGGCAAGTTTATTTATATAGCACATTTCATACACAATGGTAATTCAAAGTGCTTTACATCAAAGAAAGTAAAATAATCATGAAAAATAAGAAAAAAATAAAACAAGCAATTTTAAAACTTAAAATGATTAAAACGTTTACTTAAAATCAATTTAAAAACAGTTAGAAAATGATTTTATATAAAATAAAACATTGAAAATATAGTGCAATCAGTTGGGACATAGCACAGTGCTCATTCAATAAATGCACAACTAAACAGATGGGTTTTGAGTATAGTTTAAAAGTGACTAGTGTTTTAGCACATCTGATCTCTTCTGGAAGCTGATTCCAACTGCGGGCAGCATAGTAACTAAAGGCGGACTCCCCTTGTTTTGTGTGAACCTTTGGTATTTCTAACTGACTCGAACCTAGTGATCTGAGTGCTCTGTTAGGTTTATATTCAGTGAGCATATCTGAAATATATTTCGGTCCCAGGTCATGTAGTGGCTTATATACAAGTAAAAGTATTTTAAAATCAATCCTAAATGTAACTGGAAGCTAGTGTAAGGACCTGAGGACTGGTGTGATATGCTCAGATCTTCTGGTTCTAGTCAGAATCCTGGCAGCAGCGTTCTGGATGAGCTGCAGCTGTCTAATGGTCTTTTTGGCAAGGCCGGTGAGGAGCCCATTACAATAGTCCACCCTGCTGGTGATAAAGGCATGAACTAGTTTCTCCAAGTCTTGGCTAGAAACAAAACATCTAATTCTTGTAATGTTTTTCAAATGATAGTATGCTGATTTAGTTACTGCTTTGACATGACTACTGAAACTAAGGTCTGTGTCCAGAATCACACCAAGATTCCTGACTTGTATTTTAGTTGTATGACCCCTAGGGTCAAGGTATGCATTCACCTTGAACACTTCATCTTTGTTTCCAAATGCAATGACAGTTTTTTCCTTGTTTAACTGAAGAAAGTTCTGCACATCCAACTATTAATTTCATCAATGCATTTGCAGAGGGAGTCAATGGGGCTGTAGTCATTTGGAGATAAGGCTAGGTAAATCTGGGTATCATCAGCATAGCTGTGATAGGCAATTTGGTTATTTCTCATTATTTGACTCAGTGGAAGCATATACAGGCTAAACAAGAGTGGTGCAAGAATTGAGCCTTGTGGGACTCCACATGTCATGGACGTCCATTTAGACTTATGCTCTCCTAGACTCACATAATAGCCTCTCCCTTCTAAGTATGACCTGAACTATTTAAGTTCCACCCCAGAAAGCCCGACCCAGTTTTCCAGTCTCTCTAGTAGTATGTTATGATCGACAGTGTCAAACGCAGCACTGAGATCTAGCAATACCAGCACCGATATTTTGCCAGAGTCGCAATTTAAGCGAATATCATTTATTATCTTAATGATTGCTGTCTCTGTGCTGTGATGCGGTCGAAAAC
Source organism: Carassius auratus (assembly GCF_003368295.1). Classification (NCBI taxonomy): domain Eukaryota; kingdom Metazoa; phylum Chordata; class Actinopteri; order Cypriniformes; family Cyprinidae; genus Carassius; species Carassius auratus. The sequence goes on along the minus strand of NC_039249.1, from coordinate 22,190,275 downwards.
CAGATTGAAAATTGTCCAGGTATCCATTTGAGTTTAAGTATTTGTTCATCTGATTAAAAACTACCTTTTCTATAATTTTGCCTATAAAAGGAAGATTAGATATTGGTCTGAAATTGCTCAAAATTGTGTTATCAAGATTGCTCTTTTTCAGGAGGGGCTTAACAACTGCAGTTTTTAGGGAGTTTGGAAATGTCCCAGAAAGAAGTGATCTTCTAAAAGATCTGCTTCTAAGCAGTTAAGCACACTTTTGAAAAAAGATGTGGGAAGTGTGTCAAAACAGCAGGTTGATGATTTTAGGTCCTGCACTATGTCTTCCAGAATTTTTCTATCAATTGTTTCAAAAATAGACATAGTAATCTTTTTGATATTGTGGCCGAATCTGTCTGACCTCTACATTAAATTATATATCTCACTTGGCATTGAACTTTGAGCTTTAGAATTTTACAGGTATTATTTATACTCTAACAAAAACATTACACACTAACTAAAGTTTGAAACATGGGATTACGAAGAAGGGGACCTTTAAAAATTGTATATATTGTGTTCGGTGGAAAAAAAAGGTTGTGCTTTTACCAAGACATTTAAAAATAACATATTTTAGAGCTGTAATCACAATACCATGAAACCGTGATATTATAAGGTTCTAAGGTTATCATACCGTCAGATTCTCATACCGGCCCATGCCTACTGGGGGTCTTCACAGGACCGGTTTGAAAACCACTGCTCTTCTGATTCAAATAACACGAACCACTTGCACACTTTCATGTGTCACTCACGTCTTTTAAAAGAATAAATCATAATACGAATAAACATTTGCATGTGTTGTTTTGTGCATGTTCATTTTGTATTAATTCCTGGTTCACAGACACTTTAACTGACCATGATAATCTTGTTATTTTGATCATAGCATTGTTTATTCAGACTTTTTTCATATTGTGTAATAACAATGACTGACATGAAGACTTATTTATATAGACTTCATATTACCTTTGCTGTATACAGGTTTTCATAGCACAAACTAATTATAATTATTTCCTGAAATGGCTGGGTCGTCTGGGATGCAAAGGCAGCTTTTTCCACCTTTTGACCACAGGATGTCGTTAGTGTGCACAGAGGAAAAAGAAAGCCCCGGTGCTTTGCAAAGCTTCCATCATTAGTTCACACCGTCTCTGTAACATATTGCTGTCTCAAATCATGCTCAGATAAACACTGCCAGGGTCAATGATTCAGAGAGTTCAGCTGCTTTGTAAATGCACAAAGTGATGATCTGTAGTGGCTAGTCAGCACAATACTCATGGGGTTCCGCTTTATCATCTGTGATCAGCCACAGCAGTCTTATCGTACAGCAGAGATGATTCAGTGAAATGCCATATTTAGGTTGACATTGGTCTGTATGTTCAGGACAGGATAGTAGCAATAGCTACAACCGCTCATTGGGTAGTGAACACATAGACAGTAAAAGAAATGGACACAGCGACCCCATTTGGATTCAACGGAGACAAATGAAGTCAATTAGAAGCACTCACTTCCTGGGGGTCGAGCGTACAGCGCAGACTCAAACTGAGCTTGATGACATAGATGTCAGGTGAGCAACCTGTCTGACAACTGTAAGTCTTCTAATAACAGCTGTGCCAAGAGAAATCTGAATCACCTACCGAATCTTGCAGACGTTGTTGAATAAATATGTCCCGTTGCCTTTATGGACTCTCTATGGGCTTCTCCCTTGACTTCATGTCTCCACGTCCCCCCGATAGCCTCATAGACAGTAAATATTTCCTGCGAGCTCCTCCTCCTGTCTATATGTTAATTTCTATACTGTGCGACAAAGAGTCGCAGGTTATGACACAATCGTTAGCTTATTTTTACAAAAACTGCTTCTACAGGGCCCACAACGTAAGATAAAAGGTAATGGTGCCTATTATACATTTTTGTGTTTCTTTAGAAATAATGAATGGACAAATGGAGTCTTTAAATGCCTCGGATGTAAAGTTAATCGCTGTCAAAGTGACGCCAAAATGAATGGGAGTCAATGGAATGCTAACAGCAGGTGGGGATCCGCTAGCCAATGGCAGTGACCAGGGGTGCTTAAATAAAATATGAAACCCTGCCCCCCTGAGTGAACATGGTAGGGATCTGTGACGATTTCTTCTTCTTCTGACTTTTTATGGTGGTTGGCAAACAAACTAAAAGGTGCATTCCCGCAAACTAATGAGCTGGAACTGTTAAAATAATTCTGAGTAAGCCCATGGTGAAGTCTGGTAATGACTGTGTCTTCTCTTCTACTGCCCAGACTTCCTCTTTCACCACCAAATTTTATTTCGAATCTGATAAAGATGTCTTCCTCTTTCCTCCTCATTCCATTCTACTACTTGCCATTTGCCTTTTACAGCTGTTCGAATTATACCCTTAACTTCTTTTTTACAAAGTGAATTATTCAGTTCTACAGAAGATCATTTCAGTGCCTCCTTTGCTAGATGATGCACTTCCTCGTTTCCATCTACTCCCACATGTGCTGAAACCCACAGGAAGCATCTTGCTTCCCAATTTATTTAACCTGTGCATAGCTACTTCATATCATATATCTCTCACTAATTAGACTTGATGATGTCGAGAAAGAGTCTGAGCATATTAACACATTCATTGGTCAAGAATCCTCCATCCACCTGGTAGCTAACAATATTGTGCCTTCTCCTATTGTGTAAACTTCTACTTCATCAGATACCCTTTTACCAATCTTAACTTATTTACTGCTGCTCGCCTGTTGTGTAAACTCCCACTTCATCAGATACCCTTTTACCAATTTTAACTTATACTTCTGGATATTTAGATCCATCAGTGAAAACTGTAATCATTGATCTATAATCCTGCTCAAGATACTGCATATCCGTTGCATCCTTAGTTATCACTCTATTTTTATCATTAATATTGTTTTTGCAAATGAAGATATTTGATGTATTTCTACCTGTAAAGCAGGAATAGGAGAAGACCTGATAGCATCACAACATATTCGTAATCCCTGTGACTGAAAAATTTCTAATTTATGCATGTAATGTGTTGAACGCAGACCCATACATCCATAATCTATGGTTGACCTAATTAGTGCATAATAAATTCTCTTCAGTGAATGACTTCTGTTCCCCCATTCCACCCCAGCTAAATATCTTGAAATATTTGCAACTTTTTTGCATTTATCAACAAAACTTTTTTTATATATGAGTTGCAAATGTCAGTTTAGTATCCAGCTAAATTCAGATGCTTTCTTTAACGTTCCGGAAAAAAAAAAGTCATTAATCATTACATTTAATAGGACAGAGAATAATATATTTTGGAGAATGATGATCCCACCCTGACTTGAATAGATCTATCAAAAAGGAAACAGTTAAACATTCTTCTACCAATACCCATCTGATCCAATTGAATTAGAAGTCCCTCTTTCCACATCATGTCGTGGGCTTTCTCCACACTGAAAAATACTCCTACTAAAACCTCCTTATTGACCTGCAGCTTCCTTATATCAGACTCTAGACGTAGAACCGCATCCATAGTGTTCCGACCTTTAGAAACCAACTCTGGTAAGGAGAAAAATATTCTTTATTTTCCAGAACATGATTCAGTCTAAATATAATCATTCTCTCCATTATTTTACACAGATTAGATGTTAGGGCTATAGGCCTGTAACTAGATACTAATGAAGAGCTCTTTCCCGGTTTTGCAATTGGAATAACAATCCCATGTTTCCAAACTAACTGTACTAATCCTCTATGAACTAATAATTCTGGATTATCTCTTAAACAGTTATGTCTATGCCTTCTTAAACTGTCTGGGATATTATCATTACTATGCTAAAGCTTTTTCGATATCCAAAACAGCTGGTTTATTTCCATTTATTATAACTGGAATACTATTATTTATTTTGTATTCCATTCATCTTCTTGATAATTCCCCACATATGACTTACTTCAGTTTCTTTCCCTATACTTTCACGATATTGTCTCCCATCATTTCTTTTTGCATTTTTGATCACCTCACCTTGCCTGTTTTCTCTAACACTCAGTAAAATCATTCAAAAATTTAGTTTTTCCTATAACCTTTTTCAGATCTTTATTCCGATGATTAGCTTTATTTCTTCACTACACTTAGCATTCCACCACGGGACTGGCTTCTTCCTTCTTCTTGTTTTACTTGTTTTACCAATGACTCGCTTATTATTATATTCTTCAACCTCCTCTACTGAGTTTCCATCATCAATGTCTCACTTACCTCCTAAAACGTATCCCAGTCAGCTGAATTTCCATATCTATTCCTATTTTACAAGGAATTGGATAATGATCTCGGACAATAGAGTGTGCTCTTCTCCTTGCCAGATTTCCTGAAACAACGGTTAACTCTTAGTCAGTTGACTTTCCTTTTGCTAAATCAATTCTTTCATCATTAAAACAAATTATTAACACTTATATAACATATCCTCTATAATATTTCCATTAAAATCTTTTTTTTTTCACTTCCTCATAATATAGCCTACTGTGTCCATAAAAATCTCCACACCAAACCAGTCTATGAAATTTCTATCCCCTATAATTTTTCTCAAGAATATCACTACTTAATCTTAATCTTTTATGGTAATTAATTATTCTCAAATTCTGATCTCCAGCCCATACGTCTACTTCTACTTCTTCAAATTCATTACCTAATAAACTGTACCCCTTCCTTTACAAAAGTAGCCACTCCTCCTCCTCCTACTCCATATATTTTGTCCCTACGGACACTCTTATAATCTTGCAATTTAAAATCCAAATGAGATTTAAGCCTTGTTTACTGAATGTGAACTACATGTGGTTTATTATTCTGTTCTGCAACAATTATTATTATTATTATTATTTAATCTTGACCGTTCACTATTATGCTCATTGCATTCCATTGCAATATCAATAACACAATTAAGATCAATCACAGCTCTCTCATCTGACATTCTAATAAAGGTTCAAGTTCATCGACCGGGATGTTAGAAATACTGTAGGTGTCAAAATTTATACTTAAACTAATTGAATTTTTAATTTCATTTAATATTTATAAAAGCATGCCAGCTACTGTAACTGATTGTGGGCATATAGGTGAGAGTCTATGTTGCAGCTCTTGTCTACCTCCCCAAAAAAATTGCTGCTAAATGACCTTGATATGTACAGTATGCATTTGACATTCAGTTTGTTTATTCCTACATGGTTTTGTGACGTTTTTTAGATAAAAATAAATAAAAATGCCACGATAATGCACAGTTTCAAAAACTTAAAAAGAAAACTGATGCTCCTTTGTCAAAATATTTACTAAGATTTCATGCTTCATTTCATTCTCATGCTTCTTTTATAGTTGTTGGTTGTTTGTTTGTTTTTTGCAGTAAGTGAGCCTATATGCCCTGTCTTGCATTGTAAATGTATAAATTGTATAAAGAAAGAAACAAAGAAAGAAAGTCTTTCTATCTGTTACTAAGACTATCTATGAATGCCTTTGAAATAAATTCTCCATACCCATACCTTTCCACAATGCGATATAAATATGAATACATGTTCCTGTTGTTATATTACCAAAAGCACTGCAGATATTGAAGCTAGAGTGGAAATTTATTAACAATTTATGCATTTGTGAAAAGGCTTAATTAAATTTCCATTATGTTCATTTATTAAGTTGTTTTATTTGTAGTTTCACTGAGAGACCATGTCAATTACAGATTCACTGAGTGAAATAAAAATTCCCATTACATTGCTATAATTCAGATTACATTTTTTTTTTGTCATAAATACAATTTAGTCAGTGGATGAGATAAAACTCATCAACTGAAAACACAAGGATCACTCTTCAGTGCATATATCACAGGCATGATATGTGAGTTACTATCAGCCATTTACACACACACAACAAACCAGTTATATTGCCATTTTGATATTTAAACACATTTAAATGTTCAGGTGTGTCTCTTTAAATGATCAGTAAGATTAACATTACTCTATTACTTTTTTCAGTCACTGAATTACCCTGAATGCGCCTTTACAATGTTAGTTTTGAACAATAACTACTGCTTACTGATTTAGCATTTAGTGGATTTAGCAACAGTCTACAAGAATTATGTGTTTTAAAGGCCTTGTAGTCATTCTTCTGATGGGTGAGTTTGTTGTATAGTGTAGACCATAAGATGCAAATCTCCAGCAATGGATGCTGTTAGATGATCTTGTTTTACAAGCTCAAATCCAAGGTAGCAGAATGTTCTGGTGAGGAGCACTGCGGAAGAGACAAGAAGAAGTCACAACTTCTCAAAAATGCATTAGATTTTATAGAAGCTAGAAGATTTATGTTAACCCCTCTGGTGAAATGTGAGTAATGTTGTCACGATAGTGTCTTAAAACACAGTTGATAATTGAGAATGGTGTAATGTATTGTGGTTCTTTGTAACTGTTACTGTAAGACCCGACCCAACCCATTCCCAGCAAATCAAAACCACTCATCCTGAACTTACATTTATCAGGCCTGTTCTTCATGAACCACACAAATACATGGTTGATCTTCAGTTTCTCCTCTGCAAACTCCAAAACAGCAGTGAGCCTTCGGGATTAAGGAGAATAAAGAAAACATTCTTACTAATTCCCTTTAAGGAAAGTAAGTTCAATCTGACACCGTATTTGCAAGGCCTCCTGGTTATTTCGGACATGCAAGACTAACTCCCATCTCAAATGGGGAAATACTGAGATCCCAAAAAGTGCTGGACAAACTCACATTTTAAAAACATCTCTCAAATCAGTAATAAAACCTGACAAACTTTCCAATAAATGTTGTTTCTTTTGAACAAAAATTGTTCAAAAGTGTGTATTTCAGGTTGGTCCAGCCAGACATGAGCACACGTCACATGACACTGACTGTTTCTATGGGAACTGGAGCTTCTAATGGTCCTGGAGTGACGTAACTAGTGCTTTTATTTAGAGAGCAGAACTTAAGACATATTGTGCATTGCTGTTTCTGCCAATCTTAGTGATATGAGTGAACCGCCAATGCCCTCCACTCAGCACTCACACATCTGGACAAAGAAGACTCATACATCAAAATGCTGTTCATAGACTTCAGCTCAGCATTCAACACAATCATCCCTCAACAGCTCATTCACAATGACATTTCTACTTGTATCTTCAAAGGTGTTTGGCTGTGAAGAATCTGTTCCTTTTGGGATACAGTGAGAGTGCAGAAAGTAGTTATTCAAGACCTTTTAGGCCAGGATTAGAAGGTTTTGATAAATGTATAACCTCTATTAATATGACAGTAGTGGGGCTTACTGATCCATTCTCAGTGTCTTTTTGCTAAAATAGGTCTTATAGTTCAGTCCCTACTAATCGCTTACCCTTCTTTGGTGCCTTTAAGAAGTTCTCCATTTGGTAAACCAACAAAGAGGCTACGGCCAGAGAGCACAGTCTGCATACTCCATGACAACTGCTCACTTAGCTGATACTGAAAATGCAGAATTGATGATTTGTTGTCCAGTAAGGTCACCTGCTGTTTCACAGTTAACTTCCCATCCTGCATCAAAGGAAGACATAAAAATTATATAAGCAAAAATGACTTTACATTCATCTATGCATAAATAAAGTAACTTTCATCTCATAAACCTGGAAAGAAACAGGTGCTTATCTTTTGAACCACTGAAGCATCGCATTAGATTAGATATTTTTAGATGTGGCTGTAGTAGATAAGCATCTCCATTGTGAGGTTGTGATGCCCTCACCTTATGAAGGAGCACATCTTGAGTCAGATCCCTGCTCGTGCTAAGCCCAGCTGTGTTCATCATCTGTGGGTGAGGAGCATCAGGAACACCACTGAGGCCCTGGAGCTTGCTGCCTGAGCCAGCGGAGCACACAAGCTGAATCCACAAGTACAGCTCTGCACAGACACAAGAAAGATCTTTCAACTTTGAGTTTATGGTCTTGAGTAATTCATGTTAAACAAACAAGACACAATACATGGCCAGTTTGACACAAACTCTCATTTGGCTGCATATGGCATATACCTATTATGCTTATATGGCATATATTCTCGTATTTCTTTTTTATATTTATTTATTGCGTAACGGACGCGCTCGTGCTTGTCTAATAATTGTGCAAACTGCTTGACACCGGAGAAGCAGTGCTGCATTACAAACTTTAGAAATAATAATACAGAAAATAAACGTAAAGGTCAGACACACAATGATAGAGAAACGATCTGATAGGACAAATGTGCGGTACTGATGATGTAAGAACATGATGTACTCTACACTGTCACGACTCTAAATACACTGAACACACTGAGTCTTAACCAGTTCCTCAACTATAGCTGTTGGATTTGCAGACACTGTAAATCAGATATGAATCATTGCGTATTATTCACCTAAATTCCGGATTACAGTTTTCCTGTAGCCTTTTTACAGGTAGCTGTTCATCTGCAGAATGTCAGTGTATTTTCATTTGGACGTAATGCACATATTACAAAAATAATATAATAAAATAAAACGGGTATTAGGGTATTAGGAGACAATCATTTAGTCTTTTCCAGCACTGACTGTTTCTATGAAACGCCAAACCATGGCTGATGCTCGAGGAGGTACTGACCTAACCAAGGAAAAAAGAAAGGAACAGAAAAAAAAAAAAAAACACGCGACTATTACTTACCTTGCTTGGGTGTTGATCATTTCTTCTCTACGCAATAGATTCGGGTGAGTTGTCCTGACGAGTCTCGGGTTTAAGAAAGTCCCTTTGGAAGATGACAATTATGATCCTTTGTTAGACCTATTAGAACCAAAGACAGAATAGATCACAATCGGGGATTAAATAGACGTTATGACGCTGCGTCCTCGCGCACGCCCTCTTCAGTGGCTCGAGTGCTGCTGCTTCAGCGTCATTTCAAGAGGTTGGATACGGTTCAAAATGTTCCCTTCACGGTTCATAGTGGGCGACAGGCAGCCAGTCTAAATCACTTGTTATGTCCTAACATCACCACTAGATGAAGCAATAATCCTCATATCTCAATCCTGTCCTCCACTGTCGCCTCATGAGTCCTTGCTTAACGCTGCTCTCTTTAGTGCAAATAATGTTTAATTAATTATTATAACTATTTTTAAATCCATACATTTAATAACATTTTTGTAATATTTCAGCATTTACTAAATTACTATACAACACAGAACTATTAACACACATACACATATAACTAACTATAAAACCTCATTATAAAACTATGTTTTACAAAGTAGTGTCAGTAAATTATGAAAATCTATATTTTATACTGCTTTGGTGACTGTGTATGTATCAACAGAACTGGGTCTATTATGTGCTTTGACTTTCTTAGGTTGTTTCACGTTTGAACTGCATTTCATGTTTTTGTGTTGTAAATCAGTGATTATTAAGATTATTGTCTTCATTCATCTCTAACATTACCAGAGTGAATTTAATAAGACGTAACATATTATTAACACAACCCTTTTATTGATCTCTCGCTACTAAAACTACAACTCCTCAAAACTACATAAAATATGTATTTACCTTAAGAAAACACAATGTTTAAAACAATGTCCTGAATGAAGGCAGAGGTTAAAATATACCTTAGCTTCACAGCTGTCTGTACTTTTTGTCAGTAAACTGCAGAATAACAGTTAGGGGTGTGTGTCTTTTTTGCTTACTGGAGGTTTACTGAGTAGGTTTAGTTTCTCTTAAATAAGACACATGAATCAAATCATTTGGTGATTATATTACATATATATAAGTATAAGAACACAACCCTGTCTAATATTTCAAAATGATATGACCTCACAAAATGACTCAGTACAAAAACATGATCCTCCTGCTAGTGGCAGTGAGAAAGAGGCTCTTGGCAGCGCAGACTTTGCCTCATAGATAAAGAGGCATGAAGCGGAGGCTGGTCAGTCTAAGGGGAGGGTTGTCTAATCTTCCTCAGTAAAAACATGACTCTGGAAGCTTGTGGAATGCCTCTGCTGTGGGGGCGGCAGAGGGTCAGGCTGAGGTCAAGGCGGGTGGTATACATCAGCTGACAGATGACATCGCCTACCCCCACCACCCTCAAACACTGCCAAATACTGCCCACACCAGAGGACATGTTTAGGGTGTATGTCTATACATTAGTCTTGTTTGAAAAGGACAAGTTAAACAAAACTTTGGATGATCCTGAATTTAGCTTGCACGTGTAAAAAAAATGTCTGTCCTTTTGATTTTACAGTCTAAACATGCACCAAAAAAAGTGGGTGTATGATTAAGTTGAAAAAAGCTAGTAAACACTTTTTACTCAGAAATTGTGAGCACATTTCACAAATGTTTATAAAGAAATGGCAAGGATAACATTGAAATAAGTAGAAACAGTATAAAAATATAACATGTAATAATCATTGTTTTACTTACAAGTTAGAATTTATTTATTTAGATTTTTTACAGTGATGTAAATGTAAACTCAGATGTGCCATTGGAGAGATCATAATCTGAAAGCTGTTTAAAAATATATAAAATATTACAGCAATTTTGACAGTAGTTTTCAACAATATCAAGACCTTATGAAAAAAGGGAAAAAAAAATCATATACAATATTCAAATAAAGTATACAGAGATAATAATATTAATATATTTTTATTACTATAACAAATCAAACATCAACTACAAAAAAAAAAAAAAACACACACACACAACCAAAGTGACTAAAACATTAAACAAAAACTAAAATGTATATATATAAAAAATTAAACTAATTAAAACTTTAATAGTCTGAGCTGACACTTAAATGAACTATGATCCCACAATATGTCCTTCATAATGAAGTAAATATTTGATCATTATCTAGTGGAAAAAATAATATTAATAATACAAATGTTACAGATAACTATTTTTCCATTTACTCTCTCAGGGACATTCATATTAGCTGAATTGTATTATTATTATTAAATTGATTAACACTGCTTGACCTGAGCAAGCAGCTGTCCTCCTGGCGGCCTGTCAGTAGGCCTTTTGTTCCTCATTCTTAATCCTACCACTCCACACACACTGTGTCCACTTCTCTGGGCATAACTGTGTCCCATATTATGTAAACAACAAAGGGTGAGCGAGGTTGTGTTTGAAAAACTTTTACCACTTGCAGTTTTCGTCCTTGCGGCTGAGTCACCACTGAGTCTGGTACAAGCGCAAAGTTTCAAAGCTGTACAGGCAAAAGCGCAAGATGCACATTTCTGATCCTGTAAATGTATGGTTACATTTAGGCTGCTTTATTTATCATCCCATATGGCGCCGTTTTTTAAAGCGACATAAAGTGCACAGCATGGAGCGTCTGAATAATGCACACTGTACCGTCCTCTTAAGTCCAGAGAGAGTGTGTTGTGCAGTTGTGGAAAGAACAGGAGCTGACAGGCCAATACAGGAGGGAGGGTCATTATCAAATATTCATCTTTCTTAGAGGCCGAGACAGACTTCAGTAGATGTGATGGACAGCTGCGTAGTGCCCAGTCCCTTGCTCTATTTAAGTCTGACTTGTAGCGATTTCATGTGATTGTCCTCACTGTCTACAAAAACACTGATTGAACTGAGATATAGACTGATGTTGAGAAGCTATTAGAAATGTTTCAAGAGAATATAGTATCTGGTGTCATTGCATGTTCACATTTCTGGAATACCATAATGAGTCAATACCAAATACCAATACCAAAACATTAGTGACCAATTTCATTTTCAAAACCAAAAATGAGTTTACTATTACTTTCATATCTAATATTGAGAAGGTAAATCTTAGCATATGCATGCTCCATCATGCACGCCCCTTATTCAGCCCTTAACAGTCCCATGCATCACTGAATCACTCCCCCGACTTCTGTTTAATATTTCATGAGATCAGTTCCTCTTGACTGGTTTTTGTGTGTCTCTGTAGTTCTACTTTGCAGTCTGTGCTGTGTGAGAGGTTTTAAATGGTTATATGAAGTTCTGCTTGCACCATCAGAAAAGTGGGTCTCAAAAGCTGTTTGTGCTTGATGGTAAGTCTTAAAAAAGCCTTGCAGATGATGACCAGCCTCCTAAAATCAAGTTTCAAAACTTATTTGCTACATAAATGTTAATTTAATTTAAGACTTTAGACTTTAATTCGCACACTCTTAGACTGGGCACATAGACTTTAGGGTAGCACCATACTGAACTTTCAGCAGACAAAAACTGCATAAAACTGATTTGAATGTTACCATTGAAAAGACTTTAAGCCTGTCCGTCACAGCCTTGTTTTCATCCCCATAAAATTCATATGGCATCTTCCCTGACTAAGGTCTATACAGTGATGTTGTAACATATGACCTAAAATATGATTAAATATTGTATTAATTAAAATAACCCACTTTTTGTTGAGGCTCAGCATAGCACTCTTCCAAAACCCTTATGGAGAAATGGTCAGATTTTTTATTCTTGTGCATTTTCAAATTGTCCTTATGGTTTACTGTATAATTTATTAAAAAAATAAATAATATAAGTATTATTAAATATAGTCATCCTGTCGTTTCATATTGGACAGCCTCAGTTCAAATTGTCATTTGTCTGAATACACAGTAGCTCACGTTTGTTTCTCTCAGTATGAGCTAAGCCCAATTATTTGAGATGGAGCACTGAAGAGACTCATTGAGGTTATTTTTTTATTTTTATTTTTTTGTAATTTGTCCTGTTTGGCAGCCAGTCTAGGCACAAGGGACAGAGCCTTGATGTTCCCATCCAGTTTCCAGAGTATTTACTATTTCAGTCCTTCTTGCTTTTTGTTTTTTGTTTTTTTTACATTATACATAGTCTTCATGAAAGTTTGGCTGGGATTGAATTTCCTAAATGCATGAAATGTTTATGTAAGACAGCGTCAAAACGCCAGCGTTCTGTGCTATCAGATCCCAATTTGTCTCTCTGGGAATGTGTTGCCCTTTGTTTTAGCAGTATAACCTTTTATGTGCATTTTCCAAATTTAAACAGGAAACATGGGATCACTTGTGAAAATATGAGGGAGTACATAAAATAAATAGCTCTTTAATCAAGAAGACATAGTAAAACTTTAACAAATATGTGAGCAAAAAAAAAAGAAAGAAAAAGACATTTTTAAATATATTCTAACTGCTTTGAAAAAAAAAAAAAGAAAAGAAAAAAAAAACGTTATTTATCATTTGCGAGTGTCTTCGTAGAGTTGTTTGCTTTAATATGAGAAAAAACAGAAGGCAACAGATAGAGGAAATGACAGATTAACACAAGAGCTTTTGTAAATTCTGATTTGGCAGTCCAAGAGAAAACAGATGCAAGAGAAAGCTAAAGGGCATACCAATATCCTTTGGTCACAAGGTCTCATTGCTTCAAGAAGCAAAAGAGGCTGCAAACAGGAAATACACTGTATTGATGCAAGCAGAACTTATCATTATTTTGGTTGTGTTTGTTTCATCCGGCTCTGCATCAACAATTATTCCAGAGATTCTACACCAATGGTTTGTTTTTACAGTGGCAAAAATGTCCCTGACCATGAGGCAATGAACTGTGGTGACTGTGTTTTAGGTGATGGCCGAGTACGAAGGTTTCTTTAGACAGAGAGCATTTTCCCAAAATGCCCGGCTGAAATAAACTACACAACTTTTAAAATCGTAACAGATTTTAAAATACTAGGCATCCTAAACTTAAATTAAAACTGAATAGCTATGGATCACACACCACCAGACTTTGAAATCATTCTGAATACAACAAACTCATGGAGAAATTCTACAATTGTCTTAAAATATCAGTCATGTTTAATCTCCTCCGACTGGATGGAATCATATATTCTGAAGCTAAAATGTCTGTGTCTGTGCCCATCACAAACTATGCAGTTTTCTGTCAATTCTGCAGACTTTTGGCAACTAGTGACTCACTCAGACTGTAAATTGGGGCAAAAATCAAAAATGAAAAAGCTGTGTAGTATATTCCAGCCTTTACACCAGTGCAATCCTGCTGACGTGAAGGGAAAAAAAAGAAGCCAAAAATTATATGTGTCTTATTAATGTGGATGCATTACTGAGTATCATCACTCACAACATGAATCACAAAACTAAAAGAACTCTCAATAATGTCACCACTTATACATCTAAAGTGTGAAAGCCTTTCCAAAAGGAATATTTTTTTTGACTTGAACGTCTCTTCTGAGCGGAAAGAAGGAGCGCTGTAAATGTTGGATATGCAGTGAGGCACAGAGGACACGGGGAACACAAGCTAAGTGCTGTGGAGCTCTATGACGCCGATGTGATGGGACGGGGCCAGTGAGGCGTGAGGAGGAGGAGTGTGGATTGAGGTGGCTTTTGGGACAATGGGCCTGCTCTTCTCCAATAAAACATGAAGGCCTCATAACAGCATTCTGACCCCACTGTACAGGCTTTGTGTTGGGGAGCTCACCACTAACAAGGAGATGACACGAAACGGGATGTCGATTAACAATACGCCGAGAATTTGCAGGGATGAGCTATACCTGTCACTTTGATGATAATATGTTGTGTTTTTTTTTTTTTATAAAGTAATAGAAAGAGTTTAAATAATTTGGTCTGAATGTGACTTTGCAGTGTAACGTGTCAGACGAATGCCAGCACCCTTCTGGCTGTGACATGTCTGCACTCAGCCAATCTGTGCACTTGTCATTCTTTAAGAGCCTGGCACTGATACCTTTATCAGTCTGTAAGCTTTGGCTCTGTGTACCTGTGCTCTGTTTGACTTATTTTTAAACCCCTGAGAACAAGAGGAATAGGTTACTGTTAGAATGAGTGTTAATGGAAAAACGCACATCAGGGCAGTTAACCTTTCATTTAATGTTGTTGCAAAAGGTTTTTCAAACCAATTTGTATTTGTAATCGCAATGAATCGCAACCAAAATAAACGTTTTTGTTCACATATACTACAGGAGTGTGTCCTGTGTATATTTATTATGTATATATAAATACACACCTATGCATGTATATATTTTTTTTAAAAAATACGTTTATATACAGTACAGACCAAAGGTTTGGACACACCTTCTCATTTAAAGAGTTTTCTTTATTTTGATGACTATGAAAATTGTAGATTCACATTGAAGGCATCAAAACTATGAATTAACACATGTGGAATTATATATGGAATTATATACATAACAAAAAAGTGTGAAACAACTGAAAATATGTCATATTCTAGGTTCTTCAAAGTAGCCACCTTTTGCTTTGATTACTGCTTTGCACACTCTTGGCATTCTCTTAATGAGCTTCAAGAGGTAGTCACCTGAAATGGTCTTCCAACAGTCTTGAAGGAGTTCCCCGAGAGATGCTAAGCACTTGTTGGCCCTTTTGCCTTCTGTCTGCGGTCCAGCTCACCCCTAAACCATCTGGATTGGGTTCAGGTCCGGTGACTGTGGAGGCCAGGTCATCTGGCGCAGCACCCCATCACTCTCCTTCTTGGTCAAATAGACCTTGATGCCTTCAGTGTGACTCTACAATTTTCATAGTCATGAAAATAAAGAAAAGTCTTTGAATGAGAAAGTGTGTCCAAACTTTTGGTCTGTACTGTATATATATATATATATATATATATATATATATATATATATATATATATATATATATATATATATATATATATATATATATATATATATATATATATATATATATCATATATATCATATATATACAGTACATATATGTATATGATTATGAATATAATATTATATATATATATAAGATTATATTCATAATAATATACATTATATGAGTATAAATATATACATGTAAATACTTGTTATTATTTTAAATATATATATATATATATATATATATATATATATATATATATATATATATATATATATATATATATATATACTGTATTTGTGTGTATTTATATATAAGCTACATAGATATACACAGTACACACAGAAATATCATGCAAATTAATCACGATAAAGGACTACTTTAAAGATCCAGTTTGGAGTTTGTAACTGAATTAAGCAGTCACTATAAGACAGGCCCTCAAACAAACTGCAAGTCTGTGAATAAACATCTGTAGGATTTATAAATAGTTCATAGCTCCCTTATGCACAATGGAATTCGAGAGGCCTGGCAAGAATGATTTTGTCTATAATTAGACTTAGATTTGTAAAAAAAAAAAAAAAAAAAAAAAAAAAAAAAAAAACCTTCTCAACCCTTACCGCACCCGCAGGCTTCAACAATGCTCATTTACTTTGTGTGACTACACAATGTCAGGAAACATGACAGAAGACCAGCTGAAGGTGCAAACAGTTTAACATAACATTTATGAGCTTTACAGTACAGGCCCATTTTTACCAGACGATTGGTTCCCTGCATTGTGTGTCTCGCCAAGTTTCAAGAAAAGTAGCTTTCCTTTTA
Source organism: Carassius auratus (assembly GCF_003368295.1). NCBI lineage: Eukaryota > Metazoa > Chordata > Actinopteri > Cypriniformes > Cyprinidae > Carassius > Carassius auratus. Next base: position 22,173,870 of record NC_039249.1, on the reverse strand, counting down.
AACAGATGTTCCCATAATTAAATGCACTCAAATGTCAGGGTTATTTTTAGAATAGCTCAGTTTTTCAACAAACAAAAAGATGTATACATCCTGACCCTTTCACAACTGCCACCCATAAAGAAACTTCAAAGTTAGTTTTACAAAGCTTTTATATGCCTCGAGTAAACGAATTCCTCTCTTTTATTTACTCTCCTCCCTCCTCCTGATACAGTTGATATGAGATGTCTCCAATAATAAAAGGAACGGTTCCAATTGGTCCGTACTTCCCCATGAAGGCGATGATTCACTAATGGAGGGGTTGGCTTCACCACCAGCTGCAGCGCCGCTCTCGAGCCTGCCCCATCTCTCTTGATGACCTAATTGGCGAGCAGGTCAACTATGGAACAGGTCCTACCCATGAGATCTGCTTTCTTTGAAATTTAACATTTAAAACGAGGTAAATGTGAGGTGGCAGCGTCGTTTCTCTTCCCCTCACCACCACGCACTGCACTTCGTTTCACCGAGTCACCTTCGCGTCTACGGTTCACCTGGCACTTTTGACACGACCTCAGTGTCCCGCACGAGTTCTGCTGAGTCCCGCACGGATCGCCATCAGGATCCAGTCGCACTTTAGGACGCTGAAAAAAACGAAACTTCTGCCGGTCCTTCTGGGTGTCTCAAGTTTACGTTCAAGATGAGTATCAAGTCTGACTCCGAGCCGAACAACAATGTCCCAATAGAAGAGGAGGTGAGAGTTCGGAGTTTAAAATTAGTCAATGAGGTGTTGTATTAAAAAAAAAAAAATCTGTCTAGGTCGATGTACATGGTTTTTTGTTACAAACTTTAGAAGTGTGAAGGGGAGCCTCAGCGTCTCCCATTAAGTGTGTGTGTGTGTGTGTGTGTGTGTGTGGTGTCTTTTTTTTTTTTTTTTTTTTTAGTAAGTAAGGAAATAATCACAATTAAAAGACGGTGGTTTAAAGTTAATAATTTCAGATTGAATATAAATGGTTTTGCATTAAATCAATGACTTCCTTTACCTTGACGTTATGATTTTGTTGAGCGGTATGTGATTGGCGCTTCCTTCAAACGTTTAGGGAGTTACGTCAGGTGTAAAGTTTGTTTGTCTTTGGGTTAGCTTTTTTTGGCCAGGGTCTCAATAAAATACAAAAAAGCCGCTCAGTAGATTTAGTTTGTTGTCTCAAACTGTCACACAGACGCAAATCACCGAATTGTTTGAAATTTGCTTCAGCGTCACTGACCTTTAATGGTTGTATACAATTTTGTTCTGGTCGTAATGCAGCACTGCGTAATATTTGTGTGGTTTCTTCCTAAACCATGCTTTTAAAGATGCAAACAGTTAAAACTAAATAAAATAAATGGCTTAAAGCATATTTCAGTCTTATTGGTGTCTGTGTATACGTGTGTGTTTTTATATCCCTTACAAACCGCAATAAACCTGTGACATGTTAGTGTGTGTGTATATGTATGTGTATATATATATATATATATATATATATATATATATATATATATATATATATATATATATATATATATATGTATGAGCTTTTTTTTGCACATTATTATTTGTAAATAGACACCACTGCCTTATGCAGCTGTTTCGATCCATTAATGAATGGCATCTCAAATAAGAGACAATCAACTTCGAAAACGGTTTTGGATTGTGGTTGTCAGTATCACTTGAAGCTACTGAAACCTGAAGCTATTAATTTAAACTGAACCTTTATACATGATCATTAAAACACAGAGGTGGTGCAGAGGTGAGGGGTTGAGGGCCGAGGAATGGTGTTGCGCCGTCGGGGTTGTTGTTGTGGGTCAGAGGAAGGAAGTGCGGTCACGCTGTGCGACGTTGTCCATCGCTGTTCCACTGGCAGTCCATTGTGGCTTTGAACCCCCCACCAAGTCAAAGCGAGTGGATGTGCATTTGTTTATTTCTGAAGCTGAATGTGGCCATCATGTAGCTGAATGCGTTTTTCATGAGTCTTTGTACTATAAGTTTTGAGTGTGAAGCTGCCAGGCTTTTTAAAACCCAATTCATGGCTTTTTGTATTTTTCAGGTCATTGCAAACCATAAGCATTTAATTTATTTTAGTTTTTTACTTCATTAAATAAGTGCTGACTTCGTGTTCCAAGGGTCATTGATCACTTCATTTCTGTTCTGTGTCTAAACGAAGTCATCTCCTTTTGTGTTATCTAGAAACTTTGCATGTATTTTGTATTTTACAGGTACGGACACTATTTGTCAGTGGTCTGCCAACAGATATCAAACCTCGTGAACTTTATCTGCTATTTCGACCATTTAAGGTAAAAACAGAGGTTTTAGATGGTAAATCTCATTGACGGTGTTTAGTTAACTCTGCTTCTAGCTCCTAATTGTTGTGGTCGCCCAATCAACAGTTAGAAATTCTCACTGAAACAATGAATTGACTGGAGGGGAATAGTGAAGTTTCTAAATTGAGTTTTAGAGTTGTAAGAATTGGAATAATTCTTAGCAGCAGAGATGTTCCAGTCGCACAGATTAGCAGTGCGGTAAAGTGCATCCTCTCTGACAGAGTTGGCCTCTTATAGGGAGTGCAGCAGGAATTTCTTTCTTTTCAAGCATGTGACTACATTATGGTAATTGGATTAATTTTCCTTTTCAGGGTTATGAGGGTTCACTTATCAAGTTAACATCAAAGCAGGTGAGACATTTTGATATTAGCTGACCAGACCTGTGTGTTGTATTAAAAACATTTACTTTTGCAATTGTGTTGCGGCCATGCCTTTTTTATTTTAGTGATTTATAAACCTATATTTAGGACTGTGTAGTGAGCAATCACATTATTATTATTATTATTATTATTATTATTATTATTATTGTGTTTTTTTTTTGGTTCGTTTTCGCAATGAAAGTTACACTTACCATGTCTCTTGTGTGTTTTTGATAAATTACACCATGGCCATTGACTTGTTTCCTTCTTTTCCAGCCTGTTGGTTTTGTAACCTTTGATAGTCGTTCCGGTGCTGAAGCGGCAAAGAATGCATTAAATGTAAGAAACCAGTTATCTGTAAGCAATGGCTTGAAATATTGATAATCTGTTGAATATTATCAGCTAGGTTCATACTTGATGCGGTTTAAATGCATTATCTACTGTATATACATTAAGAATATTTTCTGCTGTCAATTTGTACAATAATGGCCATAGCTTGCATCTCATTTGACCATTAAAACATGGTGAGCTTAGAGAAATACTCAATCCCAAAATGAAAATTGTCATTTAATCCCTTACCCCCATGTTGTTTAAACGTGTAAAAGCTTTGTTCGTCTTCAGAACACAATTGTAAGATATTTTGGATGAAAACCAGAAGGCTTGTAAGTTACACTGTCAAAGTTCTGAAAAGTATGAAAAGCATGGTCAGAATAGTCCATCTGCCATCAGTGCTGTCATGATATTAGATTTTTTTTAATATCATGGTTATTGTGGCCATACGAATTCACAATATAGATAAATTGTGATCTCTATAGAAACCTTGGGGGAGGATATCAAATTATTTTTTTCCTTTTTCTCCCAATGAGCAAAAAAATACTGATAAACGCAGGTCACAAGTTTTCTTTGAAGCTCCTATGAAGTAACAGGAAAATACTGTCAAGTTCAACAGTATGATGAATCAATATTAATGGTAACACTTTACAATAAGATATTAACTATCATGAACCAGGAACAATACATTTATTACACAATTTATTAATCTTTGTTAATGTTAATAAATAGTCATCCATTGTTCATGTTAACACAGCATTGTTTACAAATACAACCTGTTATTTTAATGCATAAGTAAATGCTGAAACGAACAAACTAAGATTAATAAATGCTGTGGAAATAGTTCATTTAACTAATGTAAATTAATGAACCTTATTGAAGAATGACCATAGATGACCGTTAAGTGCATGGCACTGCGACCTACTTAACATTTTACAGAGTTTAATTTAGCAATGTGGTTGCTCTGTTATTCAAGATCAAGGTTGTGGGTTCGAGTCTCGGGCCGGAAAGGCACTAAACCCCCAACTGCTCCTTGTGCACCTCAGCATAAATGGCTGCCCACTGCAAGGGATTACTAACAAAAATTTCATTTTGGGATGGAGTATCCCTTTAAAGTAGTCTCATACATTGAAATGTTCCAATGCATTACAAATAAATGCATAATGTTTATTTCAAAAGTTACTGAGCACCATGATGGCCGGAGAAGCCACTATTCAGTAGATTACCAGTAATGTGTGTGGTTTTTTTTTTTTTTTGTTGTTGTCTTTAGTGTGTAGTATGTGTCCGCTTCTGTTTAGGTAACCACTAGCTTTGCTGTTCAATCACTATTAGAAACGTTCACTGCATGTGGGCACCAGCTTAAAACGCACTGCACATTTTGACCAGGGTCTGGCAGGCACAACCCATCCCCATTACTCTGTCCCCCTCCCTCCCTTGTGTCTCCAGGGGGTTCGATTTGACCCTGAAAACCCGCAGACCCTCCGGTTAGAGTTTGCTAAGGCCAACACGAAGATGGCAAAGAGTAAGCTGATGGGCACTCCGAATCCCACAAATATCCACCCAGCTCTAGGAGCGCACTTCATAGCACGGGACCCATGTAAGTTGGCCAACACAGTAGTTCACAGTAGTTCACACACTGCAGTCAGGCATACACATCTATAGAGTAGGTCTTAGGAAAACAAAAGAAGAGACTAATCCACCTCCACATGCATGTGTCATTAGCAAATGGCCTTTTCTGTTCTCTTAGTTCTATTACACTTAAGTTGAGCCTTAGCACTTCACATCTCATTCAACCGCTCTTCTGTTCCAAGTCACAGAAATGACCAGAGATCACACAGGTATCAGGATTTAGTTCCTGCCTCTGTAAGAGTCTTTAGGAGTGTTTGTGCCTCTGACTTGAACAATGTGTCACTTGGTTTTGAAGTGGTGATTTCAGTCATGTCTGAGATACTGAACTCAACTGGCCTCAGTCTCAGGTGATGGTTTGCTCTGCTCATCCCAATCCTCAGATGATTTGACAGGGGCAGCACTGATCCCAGCATCTCCAGAGGCCTGGTCTCCTTACCCTTTCTATACCCCAGAGCTCAGCCCCGGCCTGCCCCACACGGCTTTCACCTACCCAGCAGCGGCCGCTGCAGCAGCAGCTGCACTTCATGCTCAGGTGAGGCCATCTGTAATTTTTTTTTTTTTAATCTTTTTTTTTTTCCCTTGCATGTCGTTTTTTGGTGTGTGTGTGTGGTATTTGTTTTTTAACTTTAAAATTGCCATTTTAACTCTTTAATCGTTTTTTCATTACTGTACTAGGTTCCAGATTCATATACATAAATATTATGCACTAATTCATGGAAGGCCATGTTTCACAAATTAAATCCTGCTAGTCATGTCAAAATCAATGGATTTAAAAAAAAATTTCCATAAAGAAAACAAAGCATTTTAATGTAAAGATGCATCATTATTATGATTTTGTTGGAAGATCTTTTAATGCACCATTATGAATGTTTATTAAAAAAAAAAAAAAAAGTGTATAAAAGTTTGTATTCTTTCTGGGCAGGAAGTCAATGTAGCAAGCGTAATTTAAATAATTTCAGACATTTAAGTCTTTAAACATTGTTGTGACTAGTGGGGTGGGTCCGAGAGCAGTGGGAACCGGAGCGAGGCCGGTGGAGTGATTTGGAGATGAGCGACACCTGCTCGACCCACCGGTCTCGAGTCCCACGGAGGAGATGGAAGGATATAAAACAGGAGCGATGACAGTGAAGGACGAGAGAAGCCCAGGTGTCGCTCATCTCCAATCACTCCACCGGCCTCGCTCCGGTTCCCACGGCTCTCGGATCCGCCCCACTCGTCACAATTGTTTTGTGTATTATTTACATGTTTTACGACCTCCAAAAGATAATTTCATGTTTTGTATGCCAGTCACCTTTTAAGTTATGTTGGTTACGTAAATGAGTTACTACTCTGTTCAATGCTGTAACGATATTCACATCTCCATATTCATCGGGAAGAAGGAGGCGGGAACCGGCGCACAATCAAAATAAAACTTTAATTATTCAAAATAAACACAAAACAGCGTGTCAGCCCCTCACGGCGACTGACGCGCACAAATAAAAGTCACAACATAAAATAATGTCCCAGGCCTGGTCCTCTCTCGTCCTTCACGGTCGTCACTCCAGTTTTATATCCTTCCATCTCCTACGTGGGACTCGATACTGGCGGTGGGGCGCAGGTGCAGCTCATCTCCAATCACTACACCTGGCCTCACTCCTCGTTCCCACGCCCCACTCGCCACAAATGCTAACATGTTTTCCTATCTCGGATAAGTAGAGGCTGTCTCAATGTCAAGTAAAGGCTAATGATCTGGTCCAAAAGATGTTCTAATTATTCAAAGAAATCAACTGTCAGCTGTGACTGCTTGGGTCACATGCTAATGAATTGTGAAGATTTCCTTGGCTCTTTCACAAAGTCTGAAGGTGTTAACTTTTTTTATATCGTTTTATTTTTATTTCTTTATTTTTTTAGATGCGCTGGTATCCCTCCACATCAGACTCATCCCAGCCTGGATGGAAATCACGGCAATTCTGTTAAAATCTAGTAAGGCCATTCTATTCCTCTCCCATGCAACATGTGATTCATAAAATGTTCTCTTTAATATTTTTTTCTTTCTTTCAGGTTTCTCTTGAAATGGTGTCTTCCAGCTCCTGTTTAAAAATGGTTCAGTGCATTTGAACTTTAGGCTTTTGGATGTATTAAAATCCTTTGGAATTAGGCCATGAAGAGATGAAATTTGCTTTCATATTGCTCATTGAGCCTGTATTGAAATTAGTTCTGTCAAACGATTAATCGATTAGTTTTTGCTTGCGTAATGCTTGTGTTCTGTGTATATTTATGTATACATTTGAAAATATTGACATGTATTTACATGTCTATCTATTCATAATTTATATTCTAAATATTTAATAAAAAAAAAATCTGAAATGTATGTGTAATATTTATTATCATACAGCACACATGCATTATGTGCGATTTTAATCATTTGACAGCACTAATCATTGCCAACAGCACAAAAATAGACCTTAGCAGTTCTTAATGGATTGGTCCCTTGAACTTTCTCTCCCCCCCCCTCTTTTTTTTCTTTGTATTGAAGAATTTAAGATAAGATACTAATTTATTTGTTCATTGAGATTTGCTCTGGATCGACATAAAATGAGACCATCAACTGAAGCTGACATTGAGCATGTTAGTTTTGACATGAAGTGTAGCTCTGTGTGTCATTGTATGTTTGTTGCTTCTATGATCTGTGTAACCTTTTTCAGTTTGTCTTGTTTGGTAGTATGGTCTTTTAAAGTTGCTTATGTTATATACAAAACTTTGGCCAACTTATTTTGGGTAATGTGATGTCCAGACAGTCATATGGTTCCCCCCCACTAATGTCCACTGTAACACATCACAGAGGGTCTGGTGACTTTACAAAATATGAGACCACCTCAATCTAGAGTGTGTGACTGGGGAAACAAGAGTTTGTGCAATTGAGATGAATAATCTGTACACGTTATTGGTAACCCTTTCTTTGTGTTGACATTTGTTTTTGTATCCATGTCCTTTTATAGCAGTTTCAGAGGTTAAGTTGTAGTGTGTTTTTTTTTTTTTTTTTTTTTTTTTTTTTTTTTATATAAACGTGTCAGTGTGGCACAAAACGAACAGTATATGCACAGCAAATTTGCTGCTAACATGAAATCGCTGTTTCACGTTAATTCTCTGAATATAAAGAGATGCTACAAGTGTGCATGGGTTTTAATGTGGGTATAGTAATGGTTTATTCAAACATTTGAAATGCATTTGTAAAGTGTTTGGTGTACAAAAATACTACTGTATAAAAGTATTAAAATGGGAATGCATTAAAATGTCTTGTGTGTACTTTTATTGAACTGTGCACTACAGTTATGTTTCAATTGCAGCAGCTTTCATGCGTCTGAAATTAGGTTCATAATTTACAGAAGTAGGCTAAAAATATGGTCATCCATAGTCATGTTTTCAAATATGCGTGACTTTGTAGCACAAAAGGGATGTTAGACAGCATGTCTAGGGTCTCGCCTTTTATTTTTGGCATAATAAATCTGAGACTCTCATGCCCAACATATCCTTTTGTGTCATTAAAGAACATCAAACAGGTTTACAACAGCATGAAACTTTTACTTTTGAGGTGAACTGTCCTTTTAAAGTGAAGACCCTATGAAACAATGTAAGTGCTGCCATCTAGAGGAAGTGAGTCGGTAGTCTGTCATTTGTTTTAAATCCAATGCCTGCCCTGAAAGTATCTGCTGGTCTCTCTTGCAATGTTCCTGCTGTTAATCACTATTGTATTTACTGTATTATAGAAGTCTTTAGTCACAAATTGTGTGATTTGTCTTGATAAAGACCTAATTTATAAATGCTGCTCTCCATGGTCCTGATTTATGTCAATAAAATACATTTTACACGCGACGTGACTCATTACAAATATCAAGGCCGCACTCGCACTGAGCAATTTAGATAATGAAAAAATAAGTAATAACATTTATGTTTAGATCTAAATATATTCAGAAACCTGCAGAAGGCTCTAAAATGCATAACACATAAGACGCCACGACCAACTATAATATTTGTTGAATAAGAAAAATGAACTTGTTTGAGAGAATGACACCTCGACAGGAATCAGAAATATTGTCATACATTATATAATAATATAGATAATTTGGGGACATTTAAAAAAAAAATTACGGTAGTTTTGTAAATTGGCCTATGGAAACTGACGTCACGACAAGTCCCCGCCCCTCATGAATAAATATCAATATGCAATCAGTGATTGGTTACTCAAGAGAAGAAGTGGATCCCAGGAGAGAAAGAGGCGCTTGTCTCGAGCACAGGTGTTGTGAATTAGGCCAAAAGTTCCCTCGAAAGGTTTAAGTAGACTTAAGAGACTTAAATAAGGTGTTGTTTTCGATAATTTTGGTTGATAGTCCTACGATGGCGTTTTCTCTGGTGAGTTTCGGTGTTAGTTCGGGTTTAAATTTTGCGCCACTTTTATTAAAGTTTTTGTGAGCGTGTTAAATATTTATTTTGCGTTTGACCCGCGTCTACTACCTCAATAAAAGTTTGGGGTCATTTGGAAATGAAAAAAGAAGTGTTCCACTCCATTTTTGGTTGTTGAGCATGCAGAAATGCTAGTTATTATGCTGGCCTGTATCTGTCATCAGTAATGGTTGTTTACAGTGCGGTATGGGTCCACTGATTTGGGCTTGTCAGATTTAATAATTGGCTGCTTTGTTCAATTTAACAGCAGAAGTGGCAAATTAACTTATAGGCATATTGTTTACCATCACTCTACTGAAAGTGGCCTCCAAATAAATTCTCCTTAACTTAAAATCTTATGGCATTATACTGTTTTGCTAACTGAACCTAAAATGGTGTGGAAAGGGTGCAAGGGACGAATCAGGCCATGTTTTACCATTTGTGATGTCTATCTGTGTTCTGACAGAGCGAGAACCCCAGACTTCTTAACTGCCTGGATTCTGATATTCCAGCCCTGTCTACATGTAGCAATGCAGACACGTTCTCCAGGATGAACACCATGCTGGGAAACTCACTGGATCTCAGTGGGGTTTGCACCACTCCCACTGCCAAATGCAAGCGAGACCCTTTTAATGGTAAACCCTAGTTTGTGTACAAAGAGATTCACTTGTTAATTGAGCGCTAGAATAAACCACAAATGCAAGCAGACAATTCTTGTGTGTGTGTGCGCGCAGGCTCTGTAACAAGAGCTTTTTTTGCTGCCCCTGTTCATGTGCGCATGCTGCGTTGCTGTCCGCACCTTCAGCCTTGGCCCTGCATTAGAGCTTCATGTGCGCAGGGAATCATTACAGCACTGGTCATGCGATGTCATGCAGATAAGACGGAGGATGCTGAATCAGGGCTGGAGTAAGCAGTTGGATGCAGTCCAGCTCTGCACGAGAAGCCCAGATTGCTCATTCTTCAGCTACTTAGCCAATAGCAATAGTGCTGTGATTCACTGGAGTTTTCGGTCTCTTAGCCTGCAGCTAGCGGCGAGCTCTCTCTCCCTGCCACCTCGAGTGTCTGAGCCAGAGGTGGGAGGGGGTGCTGTCTCTTTGCAGGGGAATTTGTCAGGAATGCTCTGTGGTGTGGCATCGAGGAGGCCAGGGACTGATGTCATTAGCAAGGGGCTGTGAGGGCAGCAGCGCCTGGGTCACATGCAGGGTGGGTCGTCTCTGCAGAGACCGCTGCTCCGGTGTCATTTAGCCAGACAAAAGGAGGCGAGCTGTGATTTTCTATCCGTCTAGGGAGCCGATGTTTTCTCAATGTGTATGCCTTTTTATTTCCACTGCTGATGCAGAGTTGCCAAAAAGTATGTTTGTTTCTGGACTCTGTTAACAGGTCGTCCCGACTCCGACTTGTCTGCAGTCCGGAGCAGGATGCTCTTCCCCAGCGGTGGCCAGGACTCATCCAGGGGTCTGCCTGACGTCAGTAACTGGGGTCTGGGCCTACAGTCCCTCAGCCTGTCTGACTGGGAGAGACCATGGAGCAGCCATGACTCGGATCCCTCTGCACAGACTAATACAGCCTCGCGTGAGTGGAATGAGTAGCATTAAAGTAACCGTATACACTTTAAGCAACCCTGACTTATACAGTATTGATTTATAGTGAACGTTTTCAGTAGGCTTTTTCTTGTGGATTCTCTTTCTGGGTCTTTGGCCTTATCCTAGCTAGAGCATGTTTAAACCATTTTCACTTGGCCTGTAACCGTAAGTCAGAGCCTTTTGTTGACGATGGTCACAGATTCTCGGCCTGCCTCTTGCACTAGTAATTCTCATTAGTGCTCTAATAGAAGAACTGTCCTCTTCAGCTGTACTTGTGAGTTTTGTAGTGCTCCTTTTATTCTGAGGGTTTGAGTAATACAAAAATCTATTCTTTTGGCTTTTCCTTGCTACTTTTTTTTAATTTTTATTTTGTCTGTTACTGTAACCATTTTTAAACCCATTTATTTTTCAGTGCATGGGATTTTAGGGACTCCCAGCCATCTCTCCAACAGGCTTCCAAGCTACTCTGAGCCTTCCATTGGTGCCACAGACTTCCTGGAAAGATTTCCCGGCATGGCACGCTTGAATTCTCAGTCTTTCCTGGACTCTCACTCCATTAGCCCTGTGGACTCTGAGACCAGCGGCTTCAGCTCTGGTTCTGATCACCTCTCAGACCTGCTGGTAAGCGTTTTGGGACTGTGTTATGTGTGGTTTCTGCTGAGTCTTTTTTTTTTTTTTTTTTTTTTTTATTTATAAATGTATAAACCCTTGCGATTGGTAATCATGACTGGTTCTACTTAAGCTTCATTGACTATACCACTGTGCCACTCTTATAGCAACTGCACTAAATCCAAAATGGGAAGATCTCCATTCAGATTATATTTAAATTCTATTTTGCCCATCCTAAAACTGCTGTTAAACCTGACACCGTAGTATGACACTTCTTGTAAAGCTCCTCAAAAGTGCAATACTAATTTGACTTGACTATCAATTAAAGCAGCTGAGTGTGGAATGGTGTTTTAATTGAGGCTAGTTTTAGAGGTAGCTCACCTTTTAATGTTCTTCTTGGTAATGCTAACACTTTTCTCTTTCCTCTTTGTAGTCTTCTTTGAGGATCTCTCCGTCTGTGCCCTTCCTTATGTCCAGTATGCAAAGGGATCCGCTCAAGCTAGCTCTGGGCTCTCGTTTGGACCACAGCAGCTCCCCTCTCACCCCACCACCCAGTGCCACCTCAAGCGGTGGTCTGTCCCACCGCTGGCCTGGTGCCTCCATCTGGCCCAACTGGGACCTAATGAAGACCCCTGAGAGCCCCTTCAGCATTGAAAGAGAGGCCTGGCTTCACCGACAGGCAGCCTGTATGCCCATTGCATGCTACTGTAGTGCATGAATTCATAAGCTATCCCCCACCCCTTCACCCTCCCACCAAAACCTATTGGGGAAGTCGTGGCCTAATGGTTAGAGGGTTGGTCTCCCAATCGAAGGGTTGTGGGTTCTAGTCTCAGGCCGGACGGAATTGTGGGTGGGGGGAGTGCATGTACAGTTCTCTCTCCACCTTCAATACCATGACTTAGGTGTCCTTGAGCAAGGCATCGAACCCCCAACTGCTCCCCGGGCGCCGCAGCATAAATGGTTGCCCACTGCTCCGGGTGTGTGCTCCCAGTGTGTGTGTGTTCACTGCTCTGTGTGTGTGCATTTCGGATGGGTTAAATGCAGAGCACAAATTCTGAGTATGGGTCACCATACTTGGCTGAATGTCACTTCACTTTAATGTCCTTTAACACTTCCATTTAACCGATTCGTGCAACCTTGTTGCTGCTGTTTACGGTGTTTTTCATTAATCCATAATGCAGGTGCATTGCTGTTGTTGTGCTCATCTTGAGAATTTGTGCTCCACAGCCATCAATGAAGCTACCTTCACATGGAGTGGACAGTTGCCCCCCAGACACTACCAAAATCCCATTTATTCCTGCAAGGTCTTTTTAGGAGGTGTCCCCTGGGACATCACTGAAGGTAGAATAACTGCTTTTATACAATATGTGAATTGGTAGTTGGTTTTGAATTTTTATTTTTTTTATTGCGTTGCTTGGAATAGATTACTAGCCTACTAACTGAAATAAAGTTTCAAATGACTACTTGATTAAAATGTTTGTGTGCCATGTTGACTCGTGGTCTATTCCTGTAGGAGGTGTGGGATCTTTGTTTCTGCACCTAAGAAAATGTTAATTGACTTGTGCCATTTTGCTTTTTGTTCTCCACCTTTTACTGTGTGCTGTATCTGATCTGTTTACACTGCCATTTAAAGTTTGTGGTCTGTAAGATTCAGTAAGAACAGCAAGGATTCATTAAATTGATCAAGAGACCGTAAAGGCATTTGTTACATATTTCGGTTTTAAATTTACTCATCCTGTTCAAAGAGTCCTTGGAACCAACTTTCACCATTTTAGGCTGCACACGTTCCCAACGTTAATGCAGTAACTTGCTTTGGAATGGTCCTGTGACGCTAAAGATTTGAGTAGTGGCTGCTAAAAATTCTGTTTAGCTATGAACTGGAATTGCCATTTCGGGCACAGCTGGTCTCTTGGATTAACTCCAGTTTCTTCACTGAACATGGATCCAAGCTGAACCATTAGGTTTAATGTTGAACGAGTAAATTCGTAATCCTTTCATTACTATTATTGCTGTATCCAATCAATACAACTTTTTTTAAATTATTTCCAACACCTAAATCTTACTAATCCCAAACTTTGAAGGGTAGTATAGATCTGCAATAGCCCTGTTTGCTTCTAGACTAATCGCTTCTCTGTTTTTGTTCCCAGCTGGTTTGATAAACACTTTTAAATGCTATGGCCCTCTCAGTGTGGAGTGGCCAGGTAAGGATGGCAAGCACCCTCGCTGCCCTCCGAAAGGTAATATGCCCAAAGGTAATGCTGAAAGGGTAGGAAACCTATTTTATTACAGCACTGTTGTGGGATGGTGTGGCTCATGGCACTCAACTGATTGGTGAAAAGAACCCTTCATACACATGGTTGTATCTGTTTCTGGGAATTTATTTAAATGTTAACTCCCTTTGCAAGATTTCCATACCAAAGTTTGTGCAGTCTACAGTTATGCAGATGGCTGCAAAGCCTTTTAAACTGAATAACATCTTGGCCACGTGACTTATTTTCATTCATCTGATTGTTCCCCAGGTTATGTGTACTTGGTGTTTGAATCGGACAAGTCTGTGCGTGCCCTGCTACAGGACTGCACTGAGGACCTGCTCCATCCTGAGGGCTACAGCGAGTATTACTTCAAAATGTCCAGCAGAAGGATGCGCTGCAAAGATGTAAGATGTGCTTTAGGAGTAGATGTGGTAGCATTTGATGCAGTGGGGGGAGGGGGTGTTTTTATTTTTTGATACATTTAACGCAGACTGATTAACCCCTATACATTAGTGACTCATTGGCTGCCTGTTGACCTGCTTCCTGGATGGTTTTGTGTAGTTTTGTAGATGGTGAAAACTTTGTTCCTTGATGTATCCTTTGTCTATCTTGATGTATCAGAAACCTTCTTTTATTTCAGGCACAGGTGATCCCTTGGGTGATTTCAGACAGTAACTATGTGAGTTGCCCCTCTCAAAGGCTGGACCCTAGGAACACTGTGTTTGTAGGAGCTCTGCATGGCATGCTCAACGCTGAGGCCCTGGCCAGCATCATGAATGATCTGTTCGGAGGTGTTGTGTATGCAGGCATCGACACAGACAAGCACAAATACCCCATTGGTAAAGCTATTTTATTTTTGTTCCTCAAGGTTAACAAATTGATTATGGAGAACCTTTTATACTGGGGTTAGCTTACATAATTTTTTTGCACCCCCTCCTAGGATCTGGACGTGTAACCTTTAACAACCAACGCAGTTATCTGAAAGCAGTGAGCGCTGCATTTGTTGAGATAAAGACGCCCAAATTTACAAAGAAGGTACATAATGGGTCTATATGACAAATTGAGTTCAGTTGGCACGGTCACACTTGTCTGTCTGCCTGGCCGTGTGATTAAGACGCTTTAGTATTACGGTAGCTTTTCTTTATGAAACTGTCTTTCTCGTTTCAGGTTCAGATTGACCCATACTTGGAGGATGCCATCTGTCAATCATGCAGTCGTGAGCCTGGGCCGTTCTTCTGCAGGGACAAGGTGAGGTGGTGTGGGTTTTTTTTCTCACCTGTGGGTGTCTCTTTTGTTAGTGCGTTAATCTGTACGCTATGCCCTTCTCTCCCCCAGACCTGCTTCAAATACTACTGTCGCTCCTGCTGGCATAGGCAGCACTCCATGGACATCCTCAGTAACCACCGCCCTCTGATGCGCAACCAGAAGAAGCGGGATGTCAACTGAAACCACGCATGGCAGCACGATGCCTCAGCCTGGATGTCCATTGCGCCTGCTCTCCTCGGGGAACTGCTCCAGAGTCGGCCCCCCTTCAAAAGGCCCTCCCAGGAGTTGGGGCATGGGGAAACACTGTAGAAAGTTCACTGTTGCACTTTCTTTTTAGTTTGGCTTGTTCACTTTGGCACTGTACACGGTGAGATGGGTTAGCTGGGGCCCATGGATGGGGAAGACCCAGAGTTTTGAACTAAGTTGATATTCAGGCCATGGTTGAAGGGATTTTTTTTTTTTTCCTCCCTTTTTATAGGTTGCTATTTGGTTAATCCATTCTAAACTCCTTGTTTAACAGTAGGAAGCCATACAGTGCCTTTAATTGGTTTTCCCCTCCAACAGTTTTTTTTTTTTTTTTTTTTGCCAATTTCTTTTTCTTTAAGACGCAACTATAAGCCAGTTTTTCATCATGACATTTCACCGTTTTAGTTTTCATAAATTTTTACATGAAACAGTTTTAAGGTATGGCATGGAAAAGGTTGAATAGCAATCTACCTGGCAGATTTTTAATTTTGCGCTTTTTTTTTTTTCTTTGTTTTTTGGAGTTTAGTTTTGCCTTATCAGTGTTCTGTTTGGTAGAACAAGAGTTTTGCGCATAACCCTGCAGATCTAATTGCCAATCCAGATCAATTTCAGTGCGTGCCTCCCACTAGGCATTGCTTTTACTGCTCTCGATCAGATTTCAAACCGACTTGATATATTAATCCTGAAATGAGAATGGCCATCGACTGCACGTAGTTTTATTGCACTTTTTAATTTGCACTTTGTAAAGGGGTAGGTTTTTAACCACTTATTGTACATCAGCAGTGTTGTGGGTGTGAGCCCAAATGGCTGCTTGTTGAATTTAAAACCATAGACTTCCCTTGAATGTACCAAGAGCCTTAGCAGACTAAATGCAAATGTCACTTTAATCATCATCTGCTGAATGTCTGAATGGATAACATTACTTTCAGAACTAAGACTGTCTTTTTCTCACCATATGCATTCCATGCAGAGCTATTTCTCAAGCTCCTCTGTCATTCTACCTCATTGTTCTCTGCCAAGTTTGCTTACAAAGGTGAAGTTTGAATTTTTGACTGTGCACAATAAAGGTGTTTAAGCATTACTCATGCTGTGTGACTAGGTTTCTTTTAAAAGGCCAGTGTGTAGTTAGAATTGGAATTCAAAAAATGCCGCTAAATATTGAGCAAACTGGAGCTCTTTAATTTCAATACATTTGAAGAAACATCTTGTACGTTTCAACTGCCACTTAATTTAATGCGTTCCTGCAAAATATTTTCGCATGGACCTTTTGTATGTTAGTATCGCTGTACTAACAAGTTATTAAACTGCACAACTCCTTAACATTGGACATTTTTGTTAGGTTTAAACCGTTTACAGATCTGTAAAGCTCATTTAAAATGTCTTTTAAAATGCGTTATCCCGAAAAAGGGTATAGTTTCAGGATAATGATAGTTCCTAACTCTTCTTGACCAGTAGGTGGAAGTGCTGCATTTGTCATTCTGAAAGCTTCAAGCTGGATTTAGTTTTTCCTCTCACCAGTATAAATCCATTATATTTTGGTAGGGCTAATTGTTAAATCGGGATTTTTTTTTTTTTTTTTTTTTTTTCTGTTTGCTCTAAATGTATACTAATGTCAATCTAGCTCTCAAAGTAGATTTTAAATATAAGCGTGTATTTCAGTCCCACATGGTAGTATGTGGAAGGAGGGATTTCTAAAATGAGAGCTCATTAGTGTCTGGGTCTGGAGGCGCTTATAAACGTTCTCTTCCTCGATCCATTAAATCACACGCTGTTCTCCAAAGGGTCGTAGTTTGGTTGGTTTGGCTATGACCCCGTTAACCCCAGCAGGTAGATTCCATAACTACACCATCTAGCGGAAAATAAAAGCATCTTTCTCAATTAATAGCCATTAAAACATTTTTAAATTCTGATACAGCAGGGCTCTAAAAAGCCAACCCCTATTAAAATATCTATAGTATGATGAAATGCCAATACAGCTGTTCCTTGCAAAAAAATACAAGTGTGTATATAAATGGTGAAATAATTTTTGCTGCAAAATGGTGTAGTTACCACATCTATCAACAGGGGGCACGTGTGGCTCTTCTAAACAGCTAAATGGATCCAAACCAACCAGGACCTTGAACGCAGTGGTAAACGAGGTAAAAGAGTGGTAAAGTGTGTGTGTGTGAGCTGGGAAAGGACCCGCCAGCTGAGTCTATGTGAATCACCCAGAAATCACAGGTGTGTGGAGGATGACGAGCGTCTGCGTTTACATAACCTCCTGTTTCTCCTTCCCCCATACACATCCCACTGACACTACAAAAATAACACCCCAACACCATCTCCTCATCAGGAGGTAATCTGAACACGGCACGGCATCCTTGGCACAGCTCATTCAAGCTCACACATTAGCATGAAGATTTTTTTCACTGACACTTTATGCACACATTAGTATATTACATCTGAATGGGGTCTATATGAGAAACGTGGGTTCAATGTGTTATCGTAGACTCACTTCCAGCCATCCAGAAGCTTGCCTAAATGGATAAACACTGCCACTGAATGGAGTTGTCTAGTACAGAGTGTGAAACGTGAAAGTGTTATATTGTGGATTTAGCTGCTAGTTTTCTGTTGACTGTGAAGCCATATACATGGGTTTATGAATAATCCCATTAATGCTGGAATCCAGCAATATTAAAGTTGTTCAGTTCTGTTAAAACAAGCCCATATCAGACTAACCCAGGTGTAACAGATGAACAAGAACTGAATTCTACTACTTAAATGTTCCTATTATAATCAATTATGAATAAATATAGCTTAGGCTCATTGGAAATACATGCCTCTACCTACAGTACATCTGGCAAAATTCCGTAAATTCCCTATAATTCCCTGCATTTTCTAACTGAAGTGACCACCAGTAGTACTAAAACCTCAAAACACGTCTGATGCAGTGCATGATTTGACATTTACTACATATGTGAGGTGTTTCTGACAGTAAACTTGCTCAGTAGCTCACCTGGTACAGCATTGCACTCTGCAATTAAAAAGCTCTTGTAGAGGTAAGTTAAAGGCATGGCTGCTTCAGAATTTTTATTTTACATTTTTTGTTCTCATGCTTGTTTTACAAGCATGAGAACAAACAATGTCTTGCCTTTTTTTTTTTTTTTTTTTGTATGGTATCATATTTTTATTTATTTGGATAAAGCACTATTTGTTAAACCTCCTCATTATTGCAGTGGAGGAGCTGTATATCACGTGTTGATATAGTGTGAGAAAGAGTAAGTGAGAAACGGAAACATGGCTGAATTGTGGAAGTGTCTCTTATACCCCCTCCACCCCCCAGTGTTTGTAAACTAAAGCTGTTGCAGGAAACAGAGGGTAATGGGTTAGAGAGCTGTTCCTCTTTGAGGAAGCCTCTTCTCAGGACAGAGAGCTGCTAAACGATCGTGGGAAAGGGGGAGGGGCTTCGGCAGTATCTGCCACCACTTTACTCCGCCTTACAAACTTACTGGACCTGAGGGAGTAAACCCCTGCAGCTCTGGAAAACAAAATGAGCTGCTCAACCTTTAAATAGGTAGTTAGCAAACCTAAACCAAAAAACACATGTTCTTGCAGACACCACGATTCCTATGGGCATTTAAAAATATCAGTCTGAACCACCATGTAAAAATAATGCATCCCAACTAGAGTTAAATTTGGAATATTTCTGTTTAATTTCTCAGATTTCTGACCGTGAAAGAGTTCCACTCTGAACATTAAGCTACTTATAAAAACTAAAATAGCAATTCCTCTGTTACTTGTATCAGAGAAGGCATCTTCTAACTACCAAATTATTGATGAAAAAATATGCTTTACAGTTTTAGCATTTATTTATTTATTTATTTGCAGGTGTACACAATTTAACAGAATTGAACATTTTCAGAATCTACCTTCCTGGCTGTCATATATGTGATGTCATATATTTTCATATGCTTTGAATTTGAATAATCACCTAAAATATACAGGTTTGTGATTTACATCCTGCATTCAGGAGAGCCTGACCCAGACCTCTTTGCCTTCAAGGGTCACAGTGGCCAGTTGGCGATTGAAACATCTCGAGACACAGTTTTAAACGGTTCACTGCATGATTCCTAAAAAGACACAGGTGCAAATGCATAAAAAATGAAAATGTTCTGGTGACAGTATATACTCACACACACACAAACGCACACAGACATAAATTCATACTTTTATTCAGCAAGGATAATTTCAATTAATAAAATGAAAATTTTAATGTTACAAAAGATTTCCATTTGAAATACAATTTGCTTTAAACTTTAAACTTTATGATCATCAAAGAATTCTAGAAGGTTCATGCAACAGTAAACGTCAGTAAAGACCACTGCAAAGTCAGCTTTGCAGGAATAAACTACATTTTAAAATACATTAATATATATATATTTTTTTTTATGAGTATAAAAAGATGTGTATAATGTGCATACAGTTTTTATCCCTAAATCTTTGGGTTTTTCCACATGAACACCATTTCCTCCAGACATACCACATGAACTGCATGACTGTTCAACAGATCTTCAACATTCTCTCTCTGATGTCTGCTGTGCTGCGCAGTGTTTTAGAAGAAACATCTTCATCCGGTGGGAGATGAAGAGACTGACAGAATGAGGGAAAGAGATGGTTCAAGAGGAAGCGAGAGAGAGCGGCAGAGAGCAGCAGAGATGTGGACAAGCATGCTGATACTAATCTCCACATTCTAGGCAGTTGTCATGGAGACAGCACTGCCTCCTTGGCCTGGCTGCTCTTCGTGATGTTTGTGTGAGAACGTGTTCCAGTGTGTGTGTGTGTGTGTGTGTGTGTGTGTGGTGTCACATAGTGATCATAATGTCATACTGTTAGCATGATAGTACAGATTGCATTGATAGACTTAGTGTTAAATCTTGGCATGCAAGCTGATATTCTGTGAAATGCTTGTTATTTATGACTATCTGTGGCTGTGTTGCCTTATATAAAAGCTATTTGTAGCTCAGTGCAGCTGCGGCCTTTCATTATCATTACTGAGGCTAATGCTCCCATCTCTCTGCCTCTAGTTATGACTAGTGGAAGAAAGCATAAAAAGGCTGTTGTCGAAGGAATAGTTTGCTACTGAAGAATCTTCCTGTTCATCGTGTGAATCTTAATTCATTATTCAGTGAGAATCTACCTTCATAGTGAGCTATTTACTCTGGAATTTACATTCAACCAAATAATCTGCTACAGTCAAACTGATGGCTCAATCAGATCGAAAACGCTTCTTGTAAATAGTTCAATGAATCTGACTGAGCTCGATCTAAATGGAATTAAATAATCTGATCAACAGGATAAAAACTAAGCATGTTCTTTTAAATAACAAAAAATGCAAAAGTTCAATTTCTGTCAACTTTGATAAACAACTGTATTAAAAAAAAAAAACAAAAAAAAAAAAACGAATGACTAATTCTTCAGGTGATTGATTAATTATCATTTTGGACTGATTTGATATGAATATTCGACTCATTGGCTTAGTGATCTTAAACAGTCCTCAAGACCTGTGTAAAGGTGATCTGAAATATCTATATGTTTCACAGAAGAAAAATGGGTAAAATGGGCTTGGACTTATAAAGATGAGTAAATGATGATACTGTAGAATGTTTCATTTTTGAGTGAACTATCCAAGAAAATGAATGAAAATGAGATTAAATGACAAGAGATGGAGAGGGGGGTTATAAAGTGTGAGAGGAAATCTGGCTTCAGTACAGAGCTGCTTGGCCTCAACCCTTCTTCCTGTGTCAGCAGTCGCCCGTTCATATGGGACTGTCTGTGGTTTGTCACGTTCCTCATGAGCAACCATAAAAAATATGTGTGTGCCTCAGCACTGAAGTACGTCAACTAACATAAAATAACCACTGAAATGATTTCTGACCACACAGAATAGTTAGAGAGCAAAACACGCTAACCACAAATTAAGCAGGTATGCATCCAATGTGGATATACACTATCCTTGTCTGATGTCCAAACTAGAAAAAAAAAATCAACAGGAAGATGAGCACGGGCCAAAACATCATAAAGCTGTCTAAGTGATGGAGTGACCGCAGTTAAAATTTAAGTATCTGTACATCATTGCTGAGTCTTCAAAAACAGGAGAACCACAGGTCTTACATTTAATGCTTACATCCAGTGAACACTTATTTCAATTTAAAAAAACAGCAGAGAATGAAACAAGCTACATGCATATCCATACTGAAAGTTTTGCATTTGTTTCACGGCAGTCAGTCTCACTGAAAATGACACATCAGAGTAAATTGTGACTCATGAGCAGTGCGGATCCAGGAAGCGAGAGTGATCAAGATCCTAAACTACCATTATGGTGACACATGGTGAGAAGAGGATGGATTTGGTTAGTCAGAATGCTTTGGTATCCATTCATTATTTCCAGGGAGAAACTGAACATCTTGAAACCAGATAAGTTTGTAGAGGGACAGCATGTAAGATCACTATTTGGAAAACACATGACTAATGTCCACAAGTGGTGTGGATTCCCATTGTCTGAATGGCCATTTAATTCTATTCATCTCTATTTTGACTGATTGAGGCACAAGATATGGAAAATGCAAAACGGGGGTATAAAAATATGTGAGGCAACAATTATTATGATTTTTTTCCCCTCTTGTTTTTGAAGACCTATGTTCCATGGAAAAGTTCTTCTTTTTCTGACGGGGGTCTGAGAGGAAAGAATGCTATGGAATGAATGAAGAAAACAGAGGTTTTTGCTTCCACCTCAGAAGGGTTTGTGGGTTTGACTGCAGCACAGTTGACTGTCTGCTCTGGTGAAACACCAAACAGCAGCAACTGAGAGGTCGTGAGACTGTAACAGCCTGTATACTGTACATCTGAGTCCTTGAGCATGACTCTGAACCCTGAACTCCTCTAGTGGGACTGTGTCTGGATTTGATCGTTTCCAATGGATTTTGAGTAAACTGGCCATTAAATGGGAAATTAACAAGTAACTGCAGGGCGTTATATAATAAGAAGTAATTCAAAGCTCCATCATTATTTTATTATCAACACACACACACACACACACACACACACACACACACACACACACACACACACACACACACACACACACACACACACACATATATATATATATATATATATATATATATATATATATATATATATATATTAATTTAGCTTTTATTTGATAGGGCAGTGAGAGCAGATGGGTTACAATGAGAAGAGGATAAGGCCAGGCTACATCTCCAATATGAAGTCTTATTATACTTTTTTTTTTAAATTCATGTGCTTTAATTTTTTTTAACCCTTTCTTTGAGTTTCAAATTATAACAGTCTGCCCCAAAAGCCTCTTTGCAAAATCTATGTTATTGTAATAGGTGCACAAACCACTGAAATGTGCCACTCAATCTGTTAAGGTCAGACGGAAATGATAGTTAAAAATAAATCTGCCACCACTTTCTAATGTTGGGATCCTTCAGAAGGATATATAGAGCAGCAGGTGTTACACACTACCAGATCAGGCATGACCTGCGCTGCATTTGACTATATTTTACTCTCATCAATCATTTCCTTGGTGTTTAGAAATATTTTGTTAGTGGTCATATTCCATTGCTTCTGCTGTCATCAATCAGAGGATTTTGAGGTTTCTGCAATATGAGATGTTTGTGCAGCTTTGTTTTAGTAAATAATTATTTATTTATTTTTATGAGAGAAAAGTTTACAGTAAGTTAAAAGTTAAAGTTACAGTATGTGTTATTAGTACAGTAAACTCTTTGACCAAACTTGAATTACTTTATGAGAAGGTTACAAAAGGACAAGAGAGGGCAGATTTCTCCTCATCATTAAATCCAGGTGCTCTGCACACAGACTTGTGTTCACACAAACAGATTTCCACTTGTGTGAGTAGCTGACACCTTCCTTAGCTATTTAAAGCACTCAGTGACCAAGGTTACTCATCGAGGATTCACAGTGAAATGAGAGATTTGAAGTCTCTAATGAGGGCTTTACTTAGAGCTAGAGATACTAGAGATATGATAGATGTTTTTAGAAAAGTGTAAAATCTGTTGAATTTAAGAGATGAATTTATTTGCATGGAGATGGTCTGTCAGACTAATTATTGTGAGGTGGTTTTTCTCATCAGACTGTGGTAGACCATCATTAAAGTGTTTGTTGCGTTTTGTCTGATTTCTTCATGCTTAATAATTTAAAGTATAACAACTGTGTACGGTGTGCTTTTCTCCATATCAAGACAAAAAAAATAGAGACTGCAAAGTGAAAGAAAGAAAAAATGCTTCGTTTTTAAAATGACAAACATACAGGAGGACAGTCCAGGATTGAGGAAGGAGAGTGAGAGAAAGAGGGAGAGAGCCTGTATTGAAATGCAACTTATTTTAGAGTTCATTGAACATGAACTCTATTGGGCTATTGGCCCTCAGCCTTTGCTCATTAGGAGGAGGAGATGCATTCACAGGCTGGAGGACAGGGGAAAGTGAGAAAGAGGACAAGTGGAGGAGACAGAGATGGAGTGAATGGGACAAGGTAAGAAGTAGAGTCTCCAGCTCCTCACTTTTCTGTTCTAGTGCTCATCTTGTCTGCTCTCCAGATTCTCCACAAACTTTGTCCTGCTATCCATACTTTCTTTCTTTCTTTCTTTCTTTCTTTCTACCCTTTTCTTTACTGTTGTAGATCAGAGGCTCTCTGACTTCATACGCTGGCACATTTCTCTATCTAGGTCATGCCGTCTACAGATCATCAAGCTCTCTGCTGAGGCAACAGCTTTGTTCAATCCAGAAACAATGTGAGCAAAAACACAATAAATAACGTGAACGCAGCTGTGGTTAAACACGGTTTTGCTTATGGGTTCTGATTTTGTGAGGTTTTCTTGCCAGTAGGATTTGTGTGAAATATATTCAGCAGTGCAGTAGAGTAAATGATGAAATAATTGTTCCCAACGTGCACATATGAAATAAAATGATTTTTAATAAAATTATGCCGCGGTAGTCGGTATGAAAATCCACCAGGGCATCAACAATCAGGTGAACTACTGAACAAGTACTAATATATAAGAGGAGCTGTTTCTGTAATGCACAAGTTAAAAGGGCACGCACTATTGTATATATTGTATCACACTTTTATGAGGTCATAAGATAGTATTGTGCATGGAACAGCACAAAAATCTTTAGTCTGTATTAATGGTCATCTGCCCCTTAAATAGTAATTAGTGTGTAAAGGAATAATTGACCTCTGTAATTATTAAATGGAAAGTTTGAAGTTTGAAAGTTTGAAGTAACCAAGACTCTTCCTACAGTTGGCCGACTGGCCAAACTGGGCAAATGGTGGAGAAGGGCTTTAATAATAGAAGTGAGGAACACGATGCTCACTCTGGCTAAGCTCCAGAGATCATGTGTGGGATGGACAACCAGCACTGCAACTCCAACAGTCTGACTTCTATTGACAGATTGGCCAGAAGGAAGTCTCTACTTAATGCATGACATGAAAATACATCTAAACAACATTCTGGTCTGATAAACCTCAGTTCCAAGCATTAAGTGAAGTGAAGTGACATACAGCCAAGTATGGTGACCCATACTCAGAATTCATGCTCTGCATTTAACCCACCCAGAGTACACACACACAGCAGTGAACACACACACACTGTGAACACACACCCAGAGCAGTGGGCAGCCATTTATGCTGCGGCGCCCAGGGAGCAGTTGGGAGATTCGGTGCCTTGCTCAAGGACACCTCAGCCCGAGACTCGAACCGACTAGGAGTCAACCTCCTTAACCATTAGACTTCCCCAAAAAAATTCAGTCTGAAGCATCTTCTGCACAATACCATCCCAACAGTGAAGCATGGTGATGGTAGCATCATGATCTCGGGGGGTTTTGAGGGTGTACATTCATGCCGACAAATATTGGCACCTTGGCAAATATGATCAAAAAAGGCTGTGTAAATTCATCTGCATTGTTAATCCTTTTGATTTTTTATAAAAAAAAATTCACAAGAATGTATCCTTTCATTGGATAATAAGAATTTAAGACGGAGGGGAAATATCATTATGAAATTAATGTTTTTCTCAAATACTCGGACACAATTATTGGCACCCCTAGAAATTCTTATGAGTAAAATATCTCTGAAGTATATTCCCATTCATATTCACAATTTTGAGCACTCCAGCATGATTATGAACATGAAATTATCCAGCCATTGCTTCCTGTTTCACAGAAATATAAAGTGGAGGGAAAACAAAACCCAAATGCCCTCAATCATCCATCACAATCAGAAAAAACAAAGAATATATTTCTGATGTGCAGCAAAAGATGATTGAGCTTCACAAATGAGTGAAGTGGCTTTAAGAAAAGAGCTAGAGCAGTGACAATTCCCATTTCCACCAGCAGGACAATAATTTAGAATTTCCAATCAACAGAAAATGTTAGAAAACTGCCTGGAAGAGGTCGTGTGTCTATATCGTCCTAATGCATGGTGAGGAGGTCAGTTTGAGTGGCTAAAGACTCTCCAAGGATCACAGCAGGAGAATTGCAGAAAATAGTTGAGTTTCTGGTTCAGAAAACCTTTTAAAAAAAATTGTCAAACAGAACCTACATCAACACATGTTGTTTGGGAGGGTTTCAAGAAATATTCTCCTAGCTCATCCAAAATCAAACTAAAGCATATTCAGTTATCAGACACGACTGGAACTTCAAATGGGACTGGCTTCTATGATCAGATGAAACTAAAAATGAGCTTTTCAGCAGTAAACACTCAAGATGGGTTTGGTGGAAACAGGGATAAAAAGTACCCCATGTGTACAATGAAATAATCAGCTGTATTTTTGATGTTGTGGGCCTATATTTCTGCTGGAGGTCCTGGACATCTTGTTTCGACACATGGCATCATGGATTCTATCAAATACCAACAGATAAAAAATCAAAAAGTGACTGACTCTGTTAGAAATCTTATAATGGGCCATGTTTGGATCATTCAACCGTACAATAATCCAATCACAAACCTCAAAAACAACACCGAAATGGGTCACTGAGCTCAAAACCAAGCTTCTGCTATAGCCATTCCAGTCCTCTGACCTGAACCCTACAGAAAATGAGAGGAGTGAACTGAAGAGGAGAAGCTGGGAATCTGAAGGGTCTGGAGTGATTCTGGATGAAGGAATGGTCTCTGATCTCTTGTCAGGTGTTCTCTAACCTCATCAGGCATTATAGGAGACAGTTTTGAGCTGTTAAACTGGCAAATGGAAGTTTAAAAAATAATTCAATAAAAGGGTGTCCTTAATTGTGGCCAATGTGTATTAGAGAAAAACATTTATTTCATAATGATATTTCCCCCCATTTTACATTCTTATCATCCAATGAAAGGATACATTTTTCAAATAAAACATCAAAAGGATTAACAATGCAGATTAATTTTCACAGCCTTATTTGATCATATTTGCCAAGGGTGCCAATATTTGTGGGCATGACTGTAGGTGAATGCAACAAAATACCCTTAAGATACCCTTAGTAAAAACAACAAAAAACCTGATCCAGAGCACTCAGACTGGGAGGAAGGTTTAACTGATTAACCATCGGGACAATCCTCCTATGTACACACCCAAGACAATACAAGAGTGGCTTGAAGCCTCTGTAAGTGACCTTTAGCAGCATGCCAGACCCAGACTTCAACCACCAACTTCAACCAACTACTTGACAGAGCTTGAAAAGATCTACAGAGTAGAACAGCAGGAAACACTGAATACAGGAGTGCAACACTACCCATAATACCCTAAAAGACACTTGAGGCTGTAATTGCTGCCAAGGGTACAGAGTTAAGGCTCTGAATACTTATGCAATGTGGGATTCAGTTTTTTTCTTTTTCAGAGAAAGTCTTATTTGAAAAAGGCACTCGTTATATAAATATGCATCTCAATTTAACTCAAAATATCAAAATGTTGAACCTCCTGCCAAACTAGTGCCTGAACCCATTCCTTCAGACCTCATAGTGAAATATTACAGTCCTCAAAATGAAGACAAATATCTACATATACACTGCATGATCTTGCAGCACATGAGGACATAAGAAAAAATGTTTCATTTTGGCAATGCATGCATTTTCAAGGTCTGAAAATGATCAAGGAAACATTACATAATGCAAACATTCAGTTTCATAGCTCTTCTAAGTAGGATTAACACTCTATAATCCCCACACTCTGCCTTCTGCAGAGGAGACCAATAATTAAGCATGACACCAGGATACAGCACCATTTCCAGCATCATAGCAGCATCATTCAATGCATGTGTGGCAGAATTATACAGATTTTCATAGATAATCACCTACCCAAAATAACTCAACAATTTTCTAAACATGACTCATTTCCACACAAACTTAACCACTGGAGCGTAATACATATCCCCTCAGTGAGCCAGTTTTGAGTCACACTAATCCTGCAGAGGATACCAGCATAACTCATTTTCAGATCTAATTAAACATAGGAACCAACTGAATCATTCCCCAAACAAACTAAATGATAAATTGGATGCTGAAATCCAAACTTGCAACAAAACGGAGTCACATGGAAAACATGGTGTCAGAAAGACAGGAGAGGGTGAATCTAAACTGTACATTCAGCATTCATTAAACATGTCTAGCAATAAAATAGCCACACAGATATCAAAATGTTTTAACATCTATCATTTGATTAATATGCATTGATCTATGAGAATGAAGATTAGTTCATTATTTCCTCATTAGAAGCACATATGGATGTCATGCAAATGAGATGTTCAAGGATGTGTGTTGTATGCACACTGAGGGGATCCCTGTCCATGATTTATTTAACAGAGGGGGACGATGGTTATAGATGGATACACATGTGATGTGATAGATGTGTCCCTCACATGATGCCTGTGTAATGAGCATGTGTGTGAGAGAGAAAGAGAGAGACCCTGCCATCTCCTTTAATTTGTCCCGTGGGAGATGGTTAAGGACCAGGCTGAGCGAGAGGGCAAACTCCCGAGGTTCCCCTTCTCCATCCTTACATTGATCCCTCACCTCCGGGGTTCACTCTCTCCATCTCTGACACCCCTCAGAGGGAGTAAAGATAAGGTCATGTCATCAAAAGGTGGAAAGCTCTTGTACCGAAAACACAAGCCATGGAAAGAGAGAAAGTCTGTCTCTTAGCTATTTGGCATAGATATGTAGCCTACATATATTTCCCAAGATACAAATTATCCTATTTAAAACTTGATGTACTCTTGGTTCTTAACCTTTTGTTGTGCAAAACTTATTTGACAAAAAGCATCTAGGTCATATTAGTTCTTCAGCTTCCCAGCATGGTCTGCACATTTACATTTTTCCCACATGGCTATACACAGTTTTGCCACTCAAGGACACTTGAGGGATTCATACACGTCCCAAAGGCATAAACAGACATTGATGCTCAAGGAGAAAACACACAAAATTAAGAACCAAGTCTACATATTTTTTTTTAATGCAATTTATTGTAATTTTATTGTAATTTTATTGTAATTTTATTTTATTTTATTTTATTTATAAGCACAATATATAAGAATACAGCTCCTAAAATGCATTTTCACAATAGACAAAAATAATTTAATTAATTTCTATGTAACATAGGTGAACTCAAACAAGCAAATTTAGTTGGAAGATGTTTTGGATGGATGGTGCAGTTGTCTGTGTGGATTCATGAGTGTGCATGAATCTATGTTCTGCATGTAGATGCTGTATGTTGTGAATGTGTGCTTATGTGACGCCTCAGTAACTGGGGCAGAACTGATTGCTGCTGATGGCTGTAGGCACGTGGAGACCTACATTCAGAACACAGACACAGGAAGGAGTCAGAGAGAAAGAGGAAGGCGGGAATGCTGGAGACGGAGTGTCTGCTGTCTTGGTTTCATTCGGTTTCATTCTTCTCCACTAGATGTCCACCGAACAGTTGACTAATAATAGTATTAAATAGTAAATAAATAAGAAAAATAAGCAAGATAAAACAATTATTTAAAAAAACCTGTGCGAAAACCACTCCAGAGAGAAGTGAAATGACGAATGAATAACAGATGAAAGAGAAGGAGTGTTAGAAAAAAAACTCAACGCTTAGATAGGTCAATCAACAGGGACAGGATCTGGCCCATCTGCTCAGCTGATATAACAGGGAATTATGCATGCAGATTGGCACTGCATCTCCACACTCACCCCCAAACACGCTTCATGACGCATTTATGCCATCTCAAAGATGTAAGGATGTGAGAAGATGAAAAGAGGAATGTGTTACTGGGGTTAACAGAAGTGAAAGGAGGGTGGGTGCATTGGCGAGCTTATGAGGAAAAAGATCATTTCAAAAGGAAAGGAAAATGCTGCTGCTGTACTCCGAGGGAGTATAAAGGATGAAGGTGACTTTTCTTCCTGTTTCCTTGTGTCCTTTCACAGGTGTGTGTGTGTGTGTGTGTCTGTGTGTGTGTGAGAGAGAGAGAGAACCCCTGTGTGGAGGAAATCTGTTCTTCCTTCTAAGAATCATAATGCATGAGCTGACGTCAACTTTGACATCATTTCCTTATTAAACAGTGTAACCAATGAAAATGAAGGCAACTGAATTATGATCAGTTAATCATACATTTTATATAATCCACTGTATTACACTACTGTTCAAAAGTTTTATATCTGTACATAAAAAATAATAATAAAAAAATAAATGTGTGTGTATGTATATATATCTATATATATATATATATATATATATATATATATGTATATATATATATATATACACATATACATATATATACATATATATACATATATATATATATACATATATATATATATATATATATATATATATATATATATATATATATATATATATATATATATATACACATATATATATATATATATATATATATATATATATATATATATATATATATAATTTGATTGAAAATGCAGTTAAACAATCATTTTGTGAAATATAATATTACAATTTAAAATAAATAATTTTGTATTTAAAAAATGTTGTTGATTCCTGTGATGGCAAAGCTGAATTTTCAGCATTAATTTTCCAAGTCACATAATAATTATTTTTACAGGATTGTTTTATAAATGGAAAGTTCAAAAGAACAGCATTCATTTGAAATATAATTTTTTTATTGTCACTTATGATTGATGTTATGTCTTCTTGCTGAATAAAAGTATTTATTAGCAAAAGTAAAAGTATAATTTCTTTAAAAACTAATCTTACTGACCCCAAACTTTTGAACATTAGTGCATATTTGCAGAATATATGCAGAATAACTGATCCTAAATTTAATTCCAAGCTGATTTTAACTCCAAAGTAACACAAACTACATGAACTATAAATAGAAGCCAGAATACTGTAGGCTGCTCAGATTTACAAATGTGCAGAATTATTAAATGAGAAATGGGATATGAGCTCCATGACCTCTGTGATGAGGTTTGTGAAATTTTACTGAAATGTGAAATGATATAAGAAAGTCTTCTAATGCCAGAGGGCAGAGGACATTTCTCAGGACAGCGATGAGGCCAGTGGATGGACCTCAGAGTACAGATTTCATTCTAAATGTAATGCAGTGTGCCTACTGCTTTGGTATCTGCAATTCAATATTTTCTCATTTTAAGCATCGTAATTGTTGCAAAATTTACTGTACTTATAAATAAGCAGTTTGCAGAATGAACATTCACATAAATAAGTCATACAAGCTTACCTGGCTATTTCCACTGGTGTTGTTGCGTCTGATGATGTGGATGTATGTGAGCTGTGACTGTTGTCAGTATTTACTCAGTGGTTTTTATTGGGTTGACCACCTGTCAATCAATCAAGCCCCTCATTCTACCTTTTTCCTGGTTTGACACTTAAAAAAAAAAAAATTAATTGAATAAAAATACAGCACATGCAACAACGGCCAAAATGCACTACAGCATTATATCTACATTCTGCTTTTCAGTTATTCCACAAAAATGTATAATAAGGGTTTCGTGTTTTTGTTAGGAAAGTATAACGTGCTTACTCCTGCAAAAACGCTGTTTCTTGAGTAAATTAGCCAAGTATAAAGGCCCTCTATGTTTTCAGAAAAACTGTTGCCAGATTATTTTTATTTTGTTCTTATGAGGTTTGCAGTGAATCCAGAGGGTGAGAAACCGATTCAAAAACCCTTTGATTTGTTCTTGAGGACTGGCGTGCTAGATTTGTTACCAGAAACCCAAGGGTCTAATGATCCTTATTCAAGAGACCTCTCAGTTACCAACAACACCACACTTTATTGAAATCTCCATCTGCCGCTGTGCTGAGATGTGGCCTTTTAGAAAGATCATATAAACCAAAATAGATTAAATGTATAGGGAGAGATGGATGATGGAAAACACAACTATGCTGCGTTTAGTGGTCTGCACAGTGAAATGAAAGAAGTCTTTATGTCTGTATATAGATTGATGTGTCCATATTATGATTCACATGGATATTAACGTTTGCCAACAGAGATGCTGAAGAATTAGAAGATTGACGTCAAACTGCCCAGAGGGGCATCGCTGGTTTACTGTTGGCTGTTGGCCAGATCCCCTCTGGAAAATCATCCATTTAGTCAAAGGAGTGTGATAGACTTTAAACATGAGAAAGAGAACTATAGGCGGTTCTGTACTGTCTAGCAAGAGCTAAAGAGAGGATGGAGATAGAGAAGGGGGTTATGCAGAGTGAGAGTGGGATGTATGACTCATTCTGACCTAGTTTATGGGCTAAGATGGGATAATGCAGAAACATGCTAATAAATTATTATTATTATTTTTGTCTCCGGCATTTAAATCAAAGTATATTCTAAAAGAACCACAAAACATATTAAATCAGGAGGGGAATCTGATTATAGGTGTGCAGTCAAAGAACTTTTGAAATGAAAATATGATAGTAATTCTGTGAATTTAATTCGAAAAGTACCATTCCAAGAGCACTGATATACAGTCAACAGCACTGGAGCTCTTGCTGTATCACTCCGCTGGCCTGTGCTTGTTATTTGTCTTTAAGAGTGAATACTTAAAGGTTTCAGTCAACTGATTTGTTCTACAAACAAATCCTCAACTGTGTCTGAAGTAAATAATAATAATAATAATAATAATAATAACAATAATAATCATCATCATCATAATAATAATAACAATATATGACCCTGGAGCACAAAACCAATCTTAAGTCACTGGGGTATATTTCCAGCAATAGCCAAAAAAACATTGTATGGGTAAAAAAATTTTCTTTTATGCCAAAAATCATTATGGTATTAAGTAAGATCATGTTCACTGAAGATATTTAGTAAATTTCCTACCTTAAATATATCAAACCTACATTTTTGATTAGTAACAGCATTAGTAAGAATTCATTTGGACAAATTCAAAGGCTATTTTCTCAGTATTTACATTTTTTTTGCACCCTCAGATTTCAGATTTTAAAAAAGTTATCCAAAAGTATCCAAATATTGTCCTTTCCTTATAAACCATACATCAGTGGAAAGCTTATTTATTCAGCTCTCAGATGATGCCTTGCACACTTCAGCCATGTCACACCCACAGTCTGTCATCAGATGCTTTCTTTATATATGGCTCTAGTATCCACACATACTGGTTTATTTTTGGAAAAAGTATCTCTGGCCCAGTTCCATCTTGCCCTAAAACTTGATAACTTTAATAGAGCCTCTGTGAACTGCCATAAACCAAAAATTCAAATGTAAAACACAGCTCATCGTGAGTGGAAAAGAGAGGAAAAACATTATTTGCCACAATGCCCTGTGGTCATGCCCAAGATGTTTGTGGTAATGCCTGGCTAGTGCACAAAATAACAATGGTGCTGTGAGGTTGACGTTTCCCTAAATATGGGATATTGCTTACATATTATTGTGTTCCGTGGCTCTGAAGAAGTGATTAACCTGTATTCGGATGACTAGACTGCATAAAAGACCCCAAAAATGAGACAGCGGTTTTCTTTGGCTTTGAAAATTTGAACGTTTTCCCAGAAATAGTTTGACGAATTGAATTATTATTTTTTTTCTTGTTATTCTCTCTCTCCATTTTAAGTAGTAATAGCGTAAAAACCCAAAGGGTTTATGTTCCACTTGAAATGAATCTGATGTAATGTACTTGGAATTCGGTTAAGGCTATATTAAAGCTTTGTGTTACTGGAAGAAAAAGAACAGTTGCATCTGAATGTGTGTCTGGATGTGCTACATGCAGCAGAAGGTTAAACAATATCCATTAAAGTAGTGCTCTTTTTTTTCTGAACAACACAAACCATACAAGCATGTAAAATCAAGCAAGCATAAAAAAGCTTTTGAGATTTCAGTAGATTATATAACTATTTACAGTTATAAATGACATTATTTGTTCTGAGGAACACAAAAGATGTACTTTAATGAATTAGGAATAAAAACTTAATACACGTTGATAGGTATCTGAAAAAAAAAAAAACATTTACATGACTAATTACATAACACAAGTAACACATTTCGAGAAGAATCTCCTCTAGAGGAAAAAACTAATTTTCACCAACTGTAATTTACTTTTGATTAAATTTCTGTACCTACTTATTACTTTTTCCTCTCCCAGGTAAAGTTTTAATTCACACTCTGTAGATCTCTGGAGATTTGCGTCATCACTAGCTCACATGTAAAACAAGTTCCAACAACCACAGCAGCAGCAGCACTGCTGAGTCCCTGAGAGTCAGACTCTGAGCTCATTTGGTGCCAAGTATATTTCAGTTTCTATGGACGTTAGATCACTGTCAGATATATGAGAAACTGAATCCTATAAACTTCTATACACGGCTTTCTAAAAAATAAAGAAAGAAAATGTTCAAGATCGATGATAATATATGTATTTTAATAAGAGTGGAGATGAAGGATGGGTGAAGCAGGTGTCTCGGCTCAGTGGTGGTTGGCAGGACAATTTGATGCTGATGCAGGCAGTCTAGCTGTCTTGCTGAGCAATGTATGAAATGGAGGGGAACCTTGTTAGGCGCAGACAGTGAAGATCAGCAAAGACAGGGAGCAAGAGAGGGCAAAAGAGAAAAGTTTTAGAGTGTGGGAAATTTATGATCCAGATAGATCTTTTCTCACCAAAGTGACTTACAGTAATGCAAAGTTGAAATATAAAGGCAACAAATACAAAACAGTTTACATCTCTCCGTCCACTATACACTGGCAGCATAGTGTTTTGGCTTTAATTCTTGCAAAAAATCAGAGCAGAGCAGAGATACAATGTGAGACAATTCCCAAGAGAGTTATAAGGGAGAGACCTTGAAACTATTTCTGTAAATATGACACATGGTTTTGGAGACAAAGGCCATTCAGACACTGTGACCTTGGACTTGGAACTTTGCGAGATGGCATCATTCTCTCCGTTCCACTGTGACAGGAGAACAAGACTGGGTCTTTATCACAGCAGTAAGACATAATTATGAAATCTCATTTCAGCTTCATTATCATTTATCACAGAATAACTTTGGCATTAATGAAGTCTCTGAATATGCAGATTGAATTCCACCCTTTACAGCCAAACTGATATGGGTTTCTTTAAAGGGATGGTTCACTCAAAAATGAAACTTCTGTCATCATTTACTCACCCTCATGTCGTTCCAAACCTCTACTGGTTTTTGGCATTTCGGGAACATAAAAGAAGGTATTTAGAGATTATTATTATTATTATTATTATTATTATTATTATTAAACCAATGGTCACCCAAATGGTTTGGTTACCAACATTCATTAAGATAAAAAATAGTATCAGTCTTTGATACCCAGCAGGATACACACAACAATAATAATACAAATAATAACAATAATAATCATAATTTTGGTAATGCTTTATTTTAAGGTAACCTTCTTGCGTGTACTTCCTGTTGTAATAATTAATTTAGCAAAATTACATGCATGTAACCCTTAAGCCAAACCATAATCCTAACCCTAACCATCTAGTAACTACATGTATGTTAATTATTATTATTCAGTATATATGTGCTGTGGACTTGACATTTATACCAGATGTCGGCAACAACCCAAGTAATCCATACATACAAAGAAAACAAAGCAAAATAAGTTCAATGGAATGAATATATATATATATATATATATATATATATATATATATATATATATATATATATATATATATATATATATATATATATTATTATTATTATTATTATTATTATTATGTCAGATTCAGACAGTATACAGACTAAATAACTCCCACCGGTCTGTGTGTTTGTGTCTCATCTCTCCTCCCTCTGGCCTCCATGTGACAAGAGAAAGTGTTCTGCATGGCTCGAGTTACTGGCGTCTCGCGCGCCGCTGCTGCTCACTTCACTCACTCAGCAGTCTCTGCCGCGCGAGTGGCGCACCGACCCACCGCTCCACGCACACACTCCGCTCCTCACATCCATTCAGCTCGATTCCGCATCGTTGTCCGAAGATGACCGTGAATATTACCACGAGCCTAACCTCGTATATCTCCACCAACCGCGGAGAGTAGAACCGGAGCCGAGGAGAGAGAGAGAGAAACCCACCTACCTCTCTCTCGTCTCTCCCCATCATCTGCTTCAATCCTCTGGGCAGCAAACCGACAGCTGAAGACACAGCGATATCTGCTGAAACCTAGCCCTCACCCACAAACACTCTTCTGCTTTTAGCTCTCAAGCCGCGTCTCGTCGGGGTATTGTGGAAGAAATTACACACAAGGATTTTTTTTTCCTGATCTGTATTCACATAAGATGGATAATATAAACGTGGAGTCGGTGGAGAAGGAGTGCGGGGCGCTCGGTGGATTATTCCAGGCGATTGTCAATGATATGAAGGTAAGAGGTTTGACACGACGCTTTAAACACATGTAACCGTATATTCTGCACGCGCGTGACCAGCATGCAGATGACGAAGCTCTCAAACCCGTTATCACTGAAGTGGCTTTGAGCAAATAACCATAATGCAAATATGCAATCCGCAATTCATGTTAGACTTAAATGACGAGAGAGAGCTGTATGACGTTCACTATCCTCCAGAAGATAAGAGATAGATAGATAGATAGATAGATAGATAGATAGATAGATAGATAGATAGATAGATAGATAGATAGATATATAAATAGATAGATAGATATATGCATGCATACATGCATACTGTACAAACAGGCCTATATAGGCTACATCCAAAGATGAAGGCATGTTGTGGATCATTGAACTCGATAAGGTTCGCCCTAATGCTGGTGCGACTAAATACACTATATTCTCACGAGAATGTTTTGCATGTAGAGAGGAAATGGAGGGGGATTCACTCTCACAATGGGAAACAGACTGAACTGCTGCTGATTAAGCAGATGCGGCCGCGCGCCATTCCGTGTCACACACCGTGAGATTTGTTGCGTCTGTCTGACGGATTGCAGTATTCCGTCATATCATTGGGTCTATGAGCGTACAAGAGCGGCCGTGCTCGTGTGAAAACACAATATTGATCTTCTGTCGGGTTTAATATTTCAACCACATCGTGAAAAGGACGCACAGTCGTTCTGAATGTCTGTTGACCGGGTTTCGGGACTCGTTTCCATGCATTAGTTTCTGACGCTCTGGCAAACATTCAGCCAGTGAAACCCAATAGCGCGAGCACATGACTCCTCTCCCAGACGCCTCCAAGCAGCTTGTTATTATCACAGTGATTTTACTAGATTGACAGAAAGAGTGATTTCCATAAGGTGTAACAGCTCTGTTCCCTCTGCTCTGCTTACACAGATATTATCTTCTCATTCAAAATGTAACTCTTACTTCTCCAGTTCCGCTCATGGTCCCATTTGCTTCCATGCTGTTAAATGGGGATTGCAAAATATGGGTCAGCTATTATGCCAACTTGTCTGTGGGAGGATATTGAGCAGACAGTGGCACATGGTGTTGATGATGTTTGCCTCAGACCTCTTTATTTTTGTGTCTGGCACAGTTCAGTCATGAACGAGCGCTGCCTGAGAGACCTAGATCCAGGCTTCACCTTTAAGATGTAGGTTGTTCCAGGTGCTGCGCTGTTCCTGGTCACATTCAACCTCGCTCTGTGATTGGATTCTATTGCCACGTGGATTCAATGCAGACATGCGGTTTCCCCTCTTCATCCTCTAATGTTGCTATACTGAGATAGGAAGATTCCTCAAAAGGATTTATTCCTCAAAAAAAAAAAAAAAAATGCAATCATTTCATTCATTAATGAATCAAAAAATGAAGTTTTTGTTCAAAAGCCAAGATTTGAGAAGCTTCCACTGTTTTCTCTCTGCTTCTGCCTTTGCGTGTCTTTGTTTGTGGGATGTGGGTAGCCTGTGGGTATTGCCAGC
Source organism: Carassius auratus (assembly GCF_003368295.1). Classification (NCBI taxonomy): domain Eukaryota; kingdom Metazoa; phylum Chordata; class Actinopteri; order Cypriniformes; family Cyprinidae; genus Carassius; species Carassius auratus. The sequence goes on along the minus strand of NC_039249.1, from coordinate 22,136,469 downwards.
TCACTTGTCATATGCCTCTCATCACTAGAATGTCAGCTGGATCTGCTTTGTTCCTTCTCTGAGATCCGAACAGTACTGGAATAAACAACCAAATTCCCCACCGGAATCAATAAAGTATAGATTCAGCTTACGGTTCTTCTAGCGCTCTTCATCACCCAGCAGATCTGAAGGATGCTGTTTGGAAATTACCCTGTGGGAAAAATTGAACTGTATGTGATTGATAACTTGTTTCCTGCCAAATAGGAACAGGAAGGAATAATACGCCATATATGACTCTATTTAACTCCACAGGGGAATGTGAACATCAATTCGATTTCAAAATATATGTGGCTATGATTTTGCTATACAACTGTACTGTCTGTGTGTTTTTGGGTCCTGCTCTTGGGAGGGCATTGTTGTAAAAGGGATGTTATGAGTATGACTCTGGATCATGGGGGGAGGATGATCGGATTTAAAGGGAGGGGGAAGGAGAAATGAAATGAGGAGTGGGGCGGGCTGTCATATTTAGGCCCACATTCTTACCCCCATTCTTTAGGTGAAAGGGCCCGAGCAAGCGAGAGAGGGACACCAGCATTAGACGTGATGATGACACAAGCACACAGTTGTCTGTTTGCCAGCTGGACCTGTTGTATATCACTGCTGTTTACATTCTCATGCCTCACGCTGAGTTGTGCATACTAGCTTGTAGAGCAGAGTCACTCACAAACACTCACACACTCAGTCTAGATCTCATTGTGCCTGGCTGCTGAATCTCAGCTATGCCTTTAGTAATCCTTTGAATGTTTGTCAGGAGAGTTTTTCTTTGGCTTTAGGTGCTTTTGTGTTGCTAGGGTTGATTTTTATTAAAATTACATTTAAATGAAAAAAAAAAAAAACAATTTGATTTCAACCTTGTCTTTTGGTTATATTTATATCACATTAATTTTTAAACAAAAATACAAATCATTGTTTTATTTGAATTGTCATGAATTGTAGCATATAATGCATGCTTGAGAATATAAAGGTAAATGTTACACAGTAATAATGAGCCTTATTCTATTCTGTCAATCCAGGCAAAGTATGATCATTTTATTTATAATTTAATACAAATATAAATTAATGTGTGCATTTAAAATACATAAAATGTTATAGCAAATTGGCTGATATTTTAATGTAAATGTTTAAAATGTCAATCCCACCATAGAATGGTATTAAACAGTATCATTTGACATGTGGCAGACAATGGGAGAGCAGTTTGAATCTTCATTATTTTCTTTCAGAAAAAAATAATAATAATTCCTGGTATGCATATATGTCCACTGCTGGCCATTATTAGTGGATACATAACAAACTAGAAGAATCCACACAGATGGAATTGCCTATAATTAAAGAAACAGCTTTAAATGTTTCTTGCTAGTAACCACATTTAGGATAACAAAAATCATTTTCCTGTCCTGTCCTAAGGCTTATTCACACCAAGTACAAAAACTTTAACTGTAAAGTTTTTCTAAATTATTTTTCTGATTTTTTGAGAGTAGGAAAGTCCTCACCACAACTATGACAGTAACGGCAACGAGGAACAAAATTGAAACCACATTAAAAATGACTTTTCTAGGTAATGAATGATAAAATAATTGACTGCCGTTTAGAACCCACCCCATTTAAAGAGCTTGATCGTTTAAAATGGAAGATGACATTTTATTGTGCGTTGGTGTGGATGCTAATGTAGTTATAGTAATTGTGCTTGGTGTGAATGGGGATTTACTGTTTTGGTCAAGCAGTGAAGCTGAGAATCCTCATGACCACTCAACTCATGTCAACTCATTATTTACCTCTTTATTCCTTAATTTGGGAAAGCCCTGAGATGAGCATGTGTTTTCAGCAGCCTCTTGTTAAGCTTGTTAAAGATAAGTCAAGTTGCTTTGGTGGAGGAATTTTCTTGGCAATGTTCCAGGAATACTCAGTGCGTCTTTGTTTGGCCTGTCAAACTCATCTCTTCTCTCATGTCTGCTGACTTGAGAAACATCTCCCAAAGCTTGATGATGGGTAAGCACTGAAATATGTGTCAAATGAACATTTTACTGCTCAGGTTCAAAGCGGGGAGCTTTGATGTTGGGAATACTGTCATATGAGCCCAGTGGCCTCTTGGTAGGGCATCAGATTTGGAGCTGAGGATTGTGGGGTTGAGCCCCATCTGGGTTGCCTTATAAGCTCAGCTGATCCTGCAGCTGAATGTGTATCAATCTAAACTGCATTTCATTTTTAAAGCCCCTTCTTTCACACATGGCGCTGCCTAATGGATAAGGATCAGGGGTGTTAACAGAAATGTTTAAATGCAGTGTCAATTAAGGGACAGGAGAGGCACATGTTGATCTTGAGACTGTTCTTGACATCAAAAATACATTTAAATTGCTCTGAACAGAGAGTGGCCATTAAAACAATGTGTTCAAGGATCCTCACAGATGGTTCTCTGTAAGTATTTAGCATGGATGCATTAAATGATCAAAAGTGAAAGTAAAAACATTTATAATGTAACAGAAATATTATTATTATTTTTTTGAAAGGACCAAAGGAGCATAGCATAATGATTTCAGTGGCACTGAATTTGTACATGAACGAGAACTGTACATGAACTCCCCCCACCCACAACTCCTGCTGGCCCGGGACTCGAACTCACAACCTTTCAATTGGGAGTCCGACCCTCTAACCATTAGGCCACGACTTCTCAATAGTGGAGTAATGGCTGCTGCTGCAAATATTCTACTTTGCCATCACAAGAACACATTACATTTAAAATATATGAAAATAGAAGACAATCTTTGTGATCAAAGAAATGCAGCTTTGCTCATAAGAAATTTCTTTCAAATATATTATAAATGCAATAAATTCTGGATTCCTTGGTCCTTGATGTTTAAAAGTTTGAAAACCATTGTTTTTAAATGAAAGTTAGTACATTTGCTTGAAAGAATCTAGATACACTTCATTGTGTTTCTCACTAGATCTAACCCGAGCTAGAGACAGATATTGTTGCACACAAAGACACCTGTTCCTTTCAGCTTGATGACACCCCTGTCATTAAAGTAGCACCATTTCTCTTGCAGTAACCTCCCTTCCTTTTAAATTACACACAGCTTCAGGATATACAACATCTAGTATCTAGAGTGGTTTCTGTTATATAGCTTTCAATCAGACTAAGTACCCTTACTGGCTGTGAGGAAGGAAAACAACAAACAGATTTGAGTTGGGCTGGTTAAACTAGTTGTATGCATTGCTCAGATGTGATTTTACTATAAACTATACTGTACACTCAAAATATGATATACTGTACACTCAAATCAGTCTCTGTCAGTGCCTAACAGCTTTCAACCTTATGTTCTGTTATTATCAGGAAACAAAAAAAGAATGGAAATTACAGATGGTTGCACATTAGAAAAGAATTTGTGGAACCAAATGGAAGGAAAGGGAAATGAAAATGAGCAGTTCAAGGAAAGACACATTTATTTTAGAGAATAGATGAGAAAGGGAGATAGAGAGAGAAAATAAGAGCTTGCATAGAGCTCATGTTAAGCGATTCCCATTATTCATTAGCGCATGGCTTCAGGCTGCTGTGGTAAATGTCAGAAATAGAGATGATTTGCCTCAATCTTTCATTCATTCGTTCATTCGCACCAAAGACTCATGTGTACTGTAGTGAGGGTCTGACAGCTTTGAACACACTGGCAGTTTCTGTCCTCTGCCCACAAAGGCACAAAGCCAATCAGTGCCGCTTCAAAGGAGCCCAGCGGAAGCAGGACAGCCAATCACGTTTCACAGCTTCCACTAGCCCCTTGATGTCCGTTCTCCAAATACGTGCATTCCTCCATTCCCCCATTCATCCCTTTATCTGCTGGTTGTAGAGGTGACAGCGGAGCAGAGATTGTCTTATCAAGAGCATATCAAGGTCTCCGAGGTTCTGTCACAGACCCTTCATTAGTTATAGCTGAAGAAAAAAACCTAGTTCAAATAGAGCATATCCCGTTCAGCTGAAAAGCCGTTCAAGTGTTATAATATGTTTGTATTAGTATGTTAGCAGAAGTAAGCTGCTTTGCTCATAAATTATGAAGCATACAATCTCACTGTTCAATCTGACAACAATTTACTGCCTGTCTGCCAGTGTATTTCAACCTTGGTGATTTGCCAGAGAGTCAGAGACATGATGCTCAACAGACAATTTGTTAGCAATATCATTTCATTTTGGGCAACTCTTTAACCCCATCTTTGTTATTATTAACTTTGCAGTGCTTCGTGAATCTGTGAGAAACTCAACATCCACATCGAGAGTGGGGAATATTAATATAGAAAAAATTAAATATTCATCGCCTACATTTAACCTTCACAACTCACATTGTGATAATGAAAATAGTAACAACGAGGCCCTCTTAAGAACTTCTTAATGAGCTACTGATCCTCATTGTTCACTTATTACAGTCATGTGACTCTTCCCGGTATGAATCTCTGATTTAATTAAAGTTATATGGCTCTTATCTTTTAGACTCTGTAGCTCTCAACAAAAGTCTTTAGTTTTTCCCTGTTGTAAGAAGTGAGCTACTCCTCTAGAGTAATGTTTGTGTTAAAACACAGTTCTAGTAATAAAATCTTAAGAACAAATTAAGCTGCAAGAGAAATTAATCATACAGTACCAAACACATGAGCTTGGACATAGCAGAGAAATGAAAAGGCTGACAACAGACTTCAGATGCAAAAGTGATACTCTAGATAAGTATATGAATTATAATCCATTATTGTTTAATGGCTGGAGCTATTGTCCGCCATTTGAAGTGATTCGCTTGTAGAAATGGAATTAGTCTAATGCAGCGCTGCTTTTGTCTTCCGCAATCACCAGTGAAAGCAGTGGGGAAGAAAAGAGGAATTAAACCAGCAGTGAGCTATTCATTTTCAGAGCAAAAATGAAAACGAGTCAGTTGAACTTTGACAGAATTTGTCTTTAAGCTCTGAAGCAGTGGCTCCTCGTGGGATTTCATTAACAAGAACGATGCCAGAGAGGGCTTCTGTTGTTAAGCCAGATCAATAGCAGGGAAATCAGTCTTCTCTGGTGATTTCATAGACATGCATTGGTCTCTAGATCTAAACTCTTTTTTAGTTTCATGTGTCACTTCTGTAGTCTGGTTTAGAGATACTGCATAGCAGACATATAATGCAGTTTTGAAGTTGAGGAGTCAGTGGATTTGCTTAAGGACCACTGACAATGATGGAGCTCAAATTGAGCAAGGAGTATTTCTCTGAACACGTTGAGCTGACCTTTGAAAGGGCCATCATCATAATCAACTGAATTTAATCCTCACCTCATTATCAAGGCTCGGGGTTGTTTGCCTTGTACAGCTCTACAACAGACTCAGGGATAATGGCTGAGACAGTGTATTGAAGGCCAGCAAGGGTAAACAATGCAGTGGCTGAGCAATACAGATGTTCATCCTACTCTACATCTGCAGCTGATTTATCTGCCATGAGAAATATGATTCTCTAGAATCATAATTTGATTTCATTGAATCAAAGCATCCAAGGACCTGTTCTACCCTAGTGAAAAAATACATATACTAAAATGTATTTGAAATACATTTATTTTTATATTATATGTATATATTACAAACACATTTACAATTTATGTACTTAATAAGAATGCCCTGCAATTGTGCTTATGGTATACTAAACTGGTATACTTAAAGGGGGGGTAAAATGCTCTTTTCACTCAATATCCTGTTAATCTTGAGTACCTATAGAGTAGTACTGCATCCTTCATAACTCCAAAAAGTCTTTAGTTTTATTATATTCAAAAGAGAAAGATAGTCTGTACCGATTTTTCCTGGAAAAACACGACCGACTGGAGGCGTGACGTGTGGGCGGAGCTAAAGAATCACGAGCGAGAGTAGGCTTTTGCGTTGAGAGCGTTTGGAAGCTGTGACATTACCATGAGAAAAAAAAACATCCAAAACAAACCATGGCTAACAGTCAGATTCAGCGTATATTTATGATCCAGAATCAGATCCAGAAGATGAAATTTAACAAGAGCAGCATCAGCAACGATGTCTCTATGTGGTATGTACTGAAACTGTATATATTTGCTTAGCGGTTTTGGAAATTGACAAAGTTCCACTTTATGTCGTCTTTTTTTTTTTTAAGCTGTACATGTGGAAAGTGCAGTTTGATGACAACATCATATGTTGTTTATTTGATGTGCTTAAATGCCGATAGCTAATTTAACAACACAGAGATATTTGAAGCAGTTTTACTCACCGCATGCGGTTCCAGCACACGATCGTGACCCTTTTTCGTTGGGACTGCATTATCCTTAAGAAATAAACGATGTGCAAATCCGGCGTCAAACTGGGCCTTGTTTGTAAAACAAGCATCTTCGAAATGCAGGGAACAAACAAAAACACTTGCACAACACTTTCACAACTCCATCCACTGGTCCCTTAATTCAGTTTTTTTTTTGGTAATCTGTGCAGGGTTGTCTTGCCCTGGCAACTAAAAACACACTTCTTTTGTGACATTTCACGACGCTCTCGCTCTGATCAGTGAAGTCTGTTGTGCTCTCAGTGCTCTGCTATACGGGAGCGCGCGCTCTTCCGGCAGACGTGCCTTAGGACCCATATAAGGAAATTCCGCTCCATCTAACGTCACACAGAGCCATACTCGAAAAAAACTTTCCGAAACTTGTGACAAACCAACCAGAAGTTTTTTTGTTCCAAAAATACTCCTTCAAACATACAACTTAACTTTTGAAACTTTGTCCATGTTTAGCATGGGAATCCAACTCTTTAACAGTGTAAAAAACTCAGTATGCATGAAAATAGCATTTCACCCCCCTTTAAAGCCTGCTGAATTGGAACAACACATACTTGACTTAAGATATACTGACGAATATTTGATTGTGCTAAAGTGGAACTATTGCAAGTATACTACAGATAGACTCTTGCATTTATAAACTGATATTTTTCAAAGATCATACAGTCCTCAACAATAGTGACGTTAAAACACATTTTAGGCGTAATGTTAAGAAATCTTCATTGCACACAAGTAGCACTACAAAAAAAGTTTAATTTAAATTTTTGTATCAGTAAGTCTCGAGCGATATGTTGGTAAATATGTTCACTTATTTGAACTACTGGTATGTAATGCATTTTTTTGTTTTGTTCTTGAGTACATGCACAGCCATGGTGTTTTGGAAAGTGTGCTACAGTACTTTTTGTGTTGTCAAACTGTGAAATTTTGTTTTTGAACATGTATTAATCACGTTTATTAACCTTTATGAATTAACAATTCACGATAAATCTGTTATGCTTAAAAATATATCTAAAAAATATGAATACTTTTTTTTAAGGTTACTGGATGCTTTACTTTGTATATATATATATATATATATATATATATTGTTAAACTTTTTTGCTGAAAATAATGTTGTAAAGGTTTTTAAAAACTATACAGTGTAGTATGTATCCGAAACGAATATTACCTAATAACCTAATACTTGGCACATGCATTAGATTTTTCTTCTTGACTTTATCTCAGATTCTCTTGTATAATTGTCATTGACCCAAATGCTAAATCCTTCAGCAGCTGCCAGCTGTGGTGATGTTGGCAGATTTTGTAGTATCACTATATTGCACTGGTACTTATGGAATGCATAAAATGGCTTAAGCTTTTATCATCTGCCAGGATTCTGGCTGCTTTTTTGGCCTTATTAAAATTCACCTTTAATGCAGTTTTTCCACTTGGTTTGGCAAAACCGAAAATAGCCTGCTTCCTTTCCAGGGCCCATCTGAGCATGTTTCATCTCAAATGGTGGGGAGAGGTACTTATCCAATTGTTTGTGGATCACTTGGCAAGTCAAGAAAGAGATTGAATAAAGAAAGGGATAGAAAGATGGGAAATAACTTCAGTGGAAATGAGCCAGCCAACAATATTTGCATAACTGGAATCGTTGCTGCACTGCTATTGGATTAGCCTAGTGAATATGCTAATGTCCACGGATGGAGGATGTAGGCGGGTCTTGTGGCTTATCACTCTCCTACATGCCCCCCGAAGATGATGAACCTCGGTCCCGTGAAGCAGATTAGGGCACTTCAAACAGTGCAGGGGTCCCCAGGGAGTAACGTGTTCAGATTTCAGAGCAAATTAGCAGACATCAAACATCAGGACGAGATGCTGGATCAAAGGAGAGACGCTCACCATCTTTGTCAGCGTAGCAGCTTTTGTAGTGTCACCAGTGACTTTGCCCCTCTGTGCTTGTCCTACACTGTTCTTTCTTTCTTTCTTTCTTTCTTTCTTTCTTTCTTTCCTTCCTTCGCTTCACAGACAGTTTTGTATTTTAATTCTATCTAAAACAAACATATCTGCTTTTTAACACACAACTTTTAATCCAATTGAATTTAAGCTAATTCAAAAAAAGAGTTATTGTGGTTACAGTAGCAACATTTTAGGTTTTATGGATTAAACTTAAATATACAGTAAAGAAATATGAATATTTGGAAGTGCACATAGTGTGATATACACAATTACAAAGCACCATCATAATAACAACTTAACAAAAAAAAATAAAAACATATATAACAAGATATAAAATAAAAAAGTTAGGCAAACACTTTCATTTAGAATTGAGTCATAAACTAATCCAAAACCATCATATAGGGAAATGTCAATTATGTATTTTTTTGGGGGGGTAAATATAATTTACACGTACCATATGAATTTTGCCAAGATCTTTTGGCCAACCTTTTGGGTAAAATAACATCCCATTCTATGAAAAAAAAAAAAAGAAAATCATAATAAAGAGAGGCTGCTTGTTTATTTCAGTGGGGTTTCTACAACCTTGCATTTCTTTATTCCTCATCCAGATAACAGACACTCCCACCTTTGTACAATTTTTGACATCTTGATTCTGTCCAATTGAGTAAGTAAAATAACAGTCATTCTGCATTAAAAACAGTAACTCTGACATCATGGATGAAATGAATCCCATCCAAACAGCACTTTAAGCTACGCATTTTGCGGGTCCCCATGTGTGTGTCAGTCCCTTTTCTCTGTATCTCAGAATCATTCTTGCTTCTATTGACTGTGGGGCAAGGTGAGAGATGGCACAGGGGGGTACTTGGGTAATGTGTGTGTAAGAGGAAAGGGAGGGCTCTTTTTCCAGTTGCTGAGCACAATCCTGACCTCCAGCTATGCTCTGAAGTGTAGACACACAGCAGTCTGGATCTGCCCTGCTCAAAGCTCAACTGAGCTTAGCGGTCTTAAGACGCTAACAAAGACAGCTGTGGCCAGAAGCTGCTTCACCAGCAGTGGCACAGGTACATGGAGATACTGTAAACAGAGCTGGAAGAGCAGATGCCACAGTGATAGTGAGATCGCAATATGACGGTTAAATCAAATTACTACATTTCCGTCTGCAACTGAACAATTTAAGAGGAAAATTGAATGGCAGAAAAAATAAATCTAAAATAAATTTTTGAAGTGAGATTATTACTGAAGTGATTTTGAGAGAGAAAACAGCATTATGGCTTAGGATGACAGTCACAAGATTGTGTGTACTAGTGGTCATGCTTGTTAGTTTCTGCTCGGCTACTGTGATATTGCATTAAGCCCGTGGCCTGTTATAAAGCAGACTTCACACAGAATACTTCGTCTGCTGCGTTTCCGTGGCAACTGGGCAGAAATGTACATGGCTCGCCCTCTTATCACCGGACGACACTCCTATTCCTGCCCCAGGACAAACCACATCCCCCCAAATTATTATATTCATATAGACACACACATTATGCATTTTTTTAAATTAATCTCTAGCTAACATCCTGCTGCATTGACTACACATACTTGATTAAATCAACATTAACCTTTATTTTTATTCTTACTGATGGCAGGTTTTTACATACATTTGCTTTTATTGAGATATTGATATCATCATATATATATATATATATATATATATATATATATATATATATATATATATATATATATATATTAACATTAAAGACATTTATCAAGTTACAAAAGGTCTCTATTTAAAATGCTTTCTGTTCATCAAATAATATATCAAAATGTATCATAGTTTTAACAAAGAAAAAAAAAACCAAGCAGCACTGGTTTCAAAATGGTTTCAATACTAATGATTAAAAAAAAAAATGTTTAGCAAATCATTATATTAAAATGATTTCTGAAGGATCATTAATGTAATGACCCTAGTAAAAAAGTAATGTATTTATTTAAAATTATAATTAAACTTACTTAATTAAACTATTTGGAGAACTACTTTTTTTTTTTCACTAGGGGATTCTGATTTTTTTTCAGCTTTGTCATTACAGAAATTAAATACATTTGAAGATATATTAAAATAGGAAATGGTTATTTTAATTTGCAATGATATTACTGTTTTTCATACCATGAAAAAATCGTACTGCCTCTAAATTTTGGAACATTAGTTGATGAACAATGCACTGAACCTAAAATAAATATCCCATTTAGTGCTTTGTACATTGAATTCATACTTACACAAAGTGCACATTCACAGCTCACCTTGTGTCTTTGTTCTTTTGCAGTGTTCATATCCTGTCTGGGAAGACTTCAGTGCCAAGGCCACCAAGCTGCACTCTCAACTCCGGTAAGTTCAGTCTCCGGCTCACATCCGCACCTGTCATGTGCGGAGGCTTTTATTGAATGCTGAGAAAAGACATCGTCATCAATTTACCTCATTGCTTTTCAGAACCACGGTTTTAGCAGCCGTGGCATTTCTGGATGCCTTTCAGAAGGTGGCAGACATGGCGACCAACACAAGAGGTAGGCATGTGTGAGAGCGTGTGTGTGTGATTGAGTGGGTTCGCTTTCTGTCCAGCATGCAGGGATATGTATATCTCATTATGAAGGACATGCATTGGATAAAACACTACTGGAGAGAGAAAGATTACTGTAGATGCTGAATGTCCGAAACCAATCTCGATTTAATGCTCTCATGTGTGTGAGGATGTCTTTGTGTTAATGCTCTTTTTTGTTATTTTTATGAATGTATAAGTTCTGTTGTATCTGTGTATGTATCTGTTCAGGAAATAATGAAACAGCTATATTATTCCTCTACATCTCTGGTGAGTTTTGAGCAGTCTGTTCACAGTGCAGAAGTAAGCGGATGTTGTAAATCCTTCACAAAAATGGATAAATGAGAGGGAACAAAGACGTGCCTCATAGCTGTCGAGAGGCTTGCTGGGGTTTTTTGGTTATTTATGGCATGGCGCTTTAGTAATGATTTGACAGAGTCAAGATCTTCAAGGAGAATCGACTGACGAAAATAATGTTGTTTGGCAATAAACCAGCAGTCTCATTATGATTATATTACTGTATTGGGCTTTTTCTCTTTGTCTGGGGATTTCAATTTTTTTTCTTCATTTCATCTCATCTTGTGGCCTGCCTGAGGTAAAGAGTGTGTTTGAAGGAGTATGATGATCTGTGTAATTATGGATTCATGTGGGCATGTTGTGTTTTTAATGAGCTGACGGAGCTGGGAGCCTTCCTCTGTGCATTGTAAAAGCAGTGAAGATCTCACCTGACCCCAACTGTGTCTCATAGGGGGCTGTGTTAGATGAAGATTTTCGGGGTATAAAAAAACAGAGAGTGAGAACTATTAAAAAAAGGAACATGAAAAGTCAAGGCTATAAGAAAATTTGACAGCATATTTTATTACTTTTTTTTTTTTTTTTATGTGTACAACCATGACTTGTGTGATACTGTTTTGCAATAATTTATTCATTATATTTCAGTAATCGATATATACAAATGTTATGTATTTATTTTTTATTTATTATTGTTGTTAATGACAATTATTCGACTTAGAATTGAGTCCTTAAAGAACAAACATAGATTAGTTTCTTTTTCTTTGTCTCATACAGTCGTCAAAATTGTCCATTTTTCTCCAGCTTTTAATTTTCTCTTAGTGTGAATTAAATTTATACGCTGAAAAAATTCTTGCAGTTTTCTCTTTTCAATCTATTTTCTTAAAATAAGAGTCATAAATGATTCAAATACCTCTTGAATATAAATTTAATATAAATTTGACACATTTTAAGCATTAATTCCACAAAATGTAAAATTGTATTTCTTAAATATTTATTAAATTATATATCTGGTCAATTCACGACACGTCCCTGTTGTTCACTGTTGTCTCATTGCTCTGACCAGTTAATTTCTCTGTGTATAAATTATAGATGACATGTATTTATGTAGTTCTGAGCTGGCATTTTGGATGTACTGTAGGTCAGATGCTGGAGCACACTCCGTTTTTTTCTTTATTACTGTTTTAGTGATTTGATATGCAAGTCTTTGGGTCAAATTTGATTTCATATGTTGTGATTTAGACATGCATCTGCCATTGCCCACATCCAGCCTTTCAGAATAGACTGAGACTGACTGTAGCTGAAAGAATGACAACAGCTTTCTCAGGTTTACATTTCAGAATGATATGAGCAAAATGTTATGTTTCAGCAGCCAAGACATGGAGTAGATAAAAGTGGAGTAGATAACCTGGGGCTTGAGCTCGTGGCACAGGTCAGGGCTCTGAAGCACAGGTCTCTCTGGGGAAGGAGGGGTCATATACTGCTCAGTGATCATGTGACCTGATTGATCTGAATTTGCTCGATGGCAAAGGGAGAGCGGCCGCCAAGGTTTGACACACCTCACAGACGTGCCCTGGAACAACTTCAAAGAGAGAGAGAGAGAGAGAGAGAAGACATAGTCTATGGATCAAACAGTGTGTGGACTACAGGGCTGCTGGAAGAGAAAAATTGAGAGATGGAGATATTATATAAGACAGAAAAAGAAGCAAAAGGAGTGAATATGAGGGCATGGTTGGGGTGCTGTGTAGCATAATAGAAGTCAACTGAACTCAGATAGGACAATGTATCATAATGTATTCAACGAGCATTTCATTCACAACCAAGGCTGACGTAAGGCTTCTTCTGGCAGAATCTTTGGAATTTGCAGGATCTGAGCTTTACAGAGGATGCAGACAGTGATCGCATCTATTCCACACACAAATCAGTCTTTTTGCCTTGGAAGACTTTGAGTATTAATATTTTTTTTAAATAAATGATGACTGTAGCTGTGTATGCCTGTTATATTTTGTGTTTTTTTTTGACAAATGGTAGGTTTAGGGGCAGGGGTTGGGTTATGTGCTCATAAATATGTAAATAGTTTAATGCCTGATTCAGACTAAACGATTTTAGCCTGATTTTGCCACCATTTTTTTGTCGTGGGGATTTGTAAACGACAATGGGCGTTTGTATGCAAGATTCCATCGTTTCAGCTTGTGTAGAGTGTCATAGTGGAAGATAACCGATTCCGTGTCTGCTATGCTTCACAACATCATGACAGAAAGACTAGCATGTTGAATTTTTTTCCTGTCATTCACGGTGAGTTCCATCTCATTGGTGGCATTGACCAATAGCAGCAAAGAAGCTCTTTCATTCACAGTTTTCAAAAATAGTGAAACGAAAGAGAGATGATGGTGCTGCTAGGTGGAATTATGTGATGGAGGTAAGGTTCGTGGAGCTGCCTGTACGATGTGTCATCGAGGGACTATCACGACAGAACAACAAAAGAAAAATGCTGGCAACCGATAGCAGCAGTGCTTCAGCAATATTTATGCTCTTTTTTCTTTGGAAGTCAGTTGCTAGTTCCACCTTCTTGATGACATCACATGCATCATTAAAGATGGCACGCAACGAATGGTTGGGAAGCAACTTGTAATCTGACATGTTTCTTGTCCACGACACGACAAGATTTTATTAGTCAAAATCTTGTAATCTGACACAGTGACCATCATGAAAAATCACACCCCAACATATGCAATAATGGCAATATTATGACCCAATATATAATTTAATCATGGTGATACAATTTTATAAGCCAAGGGTTTCTTATCGAAAGTGGTGGAGGACCCTGCACGTCGAAAAATGGTGCTAAAGGGGTACCCTGTGTGTCAAAAAGTGACGGCAAATGGTCCTGACCAAGCGTCAATTTGTGACGAGTTGGTAGTAGTGAGAATGTGTTGATTCAACACATACATTTTTTGGAAACTCCCATTTTAGCAGACAACCAGGAACATTGTGAGTGAAGAAAAACAGTAAGGTTCTAATTGGGGCCCTGAAATTAGAGTAGTGAAATTAGTCCTTTAGTTTTTCGTTCCTCTGTCCATTATAAAAATACTAGTTGTGGGTTAGTGTATCTTATATTCAAAAACTAAAGATCCCTCTTGAATAATTAATATAATAATAATAATGATATTAATTATTCATAATAATTAATTAATAACAAAACTTGAATAATGCACCTTTAAATATAATTAACTTCAATTTACAGTTAAAATTAAAACTAGTGGCAGTAAATATAAAATAACTTTTATTCCTTTTTGCACAAATTATGACTACTTTAGTGAATGATTTGTAAACTTTAATATTTTGATGTTTGCTTCACATAACCAGCTCCATATGTATTGGTTTTCTGATGTAAACTTGCTCAGTCGCTTACCTGGTAGTTTCACACTTGTGATGTGGAGTCCTGTGAAACAGAAGTCATGAGAAAATAACTCAAAGACTTCAGCAGATTTCTTCTTGCTTCAGCAGATTGTATTTGTTTAGTCTTATGTTTGTTTTTTTGTTAAGTCTATCTGATAAGTTTCACCGCCTCCTCATCCCAGCAGCACAGACTGCCACGAAGAAAAGAGGAGGGGACGGCACTGCACCGCAATAAAACAGAAGCAAACACAACTGCACACACTCCAGGCCTTCATCTTCTTGATGGGGGTCCACCACTATAGCAAGAGAGGAAACTGATGCTTCCTGCCAGTAACTAACTATAATCTGCTTCTCATTTACTGTCTTTACTGCTCTTCATCCTTAAGTTCATCCTCCTCCTCCTTTTCTAGTCCTGACTGAGTCTAGCTAGCTCTCTTTATCACCAGCATTTTTTTTCTTGTGGTCTTTCATGGCTATAGATTTACATAAAGAGATTCTCTCATAATTTTCTCACACTCATGTCGTTCCAAGCCTGATGTCTTGTGGAACCCAAAAGAAGATGTTACTAGCATCCTGAGTTTTGTTTTGGACTCCTTTTTAGTAACTGTACAGACAAAAAAATCTTCTTTTTTAATCTTCCACAGAAAAAAAAAAAAAGACCATACAGTTTTGGATAACTAAAGTATTATAGTCAAAATCAAAACTAAAAGTACTTTGGCTTGTCTTCTCTACCTCTCACTCTCTCTTTTTCCTCTTGCTGAGTCTCTCACTTTAGATTGTGATAATATTTCACAATATTACTGTTCTGACTATATGTTTCCTTAAATAGAACATACTATAAGAGACGTATTTCAAAAACATTAACAAACACAGCAAAAATCCTACCAAGCCTAAACTTTGAAACAGTAGTGCATCTGGCAGTTCTAGGGTAATGTAAAAACAATCAATTATAATAAAAGATAAAAATATCTTGAATAATTAATGTATAGTCTTATTTTTATGTAATATCTGTATTCTCAATGTAAAAGTGAGTAAATAATGACAGGATTAACATTATGGTCTCCGACTGTCTCCCTCAAGGAAAATCGAGGCTTTAGCCAAGTTTTTGGCTTTTTCACATGTGTACAATAAGTGGCAGGGGAAAAGAACACAGCGTCGGGAGTCCTAGATAATAATCTTGTTCTGTATGGACGGATTCAGTGGAGGGAGTCTGGCTGTGTGTGTGAAAACCCCAATTCATGAGCCAGAATCTAAACAAAAAGTGCTTTGGCTTGTCCTCTCGATCTTCCTCTCGGCCTCTTGCTCTCTCTTTCTCCTCTCGCTCAGTCTCTCACACAGAGACTCTCTTTCCCACTCTGTTTTGGGCTGTGGTGGGAATGAATGTTGATAGATCGCAGTCTGTTCTGGAAGCCTGGCACGGGGGCTCGTAAAAAAGGCAGTCTGCAGATGTGTGCGCGGTGCGGAAGGCTCGTCCGGCGCTTCATAGGGGTGTTTTACTGCCCTGCCTGCATGAGTCGAATAGTATCAACCATAATGAAGATCATAAATCTGATTCATACACCAGGGGGCAAAATGGCTGCCCCTCATATTCAAAGAGAACATGAAAAAAATGTCTGCCAGCTCAGCAGCCGGGGAGCTGTTTGTGTGTCTGAGTGTGTTTGTGTGTGTGATGGGGGTTAGTATTTCCCCAGATGTTTGAAGTAGACTGGTATAGCCAGCAGGGTGTTACCATTCACACAGCCGTGTAAGCAAACACCAGCCAAACCGTCTGAGAGGAACATTCTCAGTCACCTTAACACGTCTATTTCTGATAGGGCCTAGTGTAGACACACTCTGGAACATCAACAAGAGATAGCACATGCTGCTTGAAGTGCTGCACAAATGTAGGGAGTACAAATAATACGTAATGAAATTTTCAGGAGCAGCACAGCTATCGTTTATGTGACAGTATGAAGTTTTGTTGTACATACTGTATGAAGGGTGGGGGGAGTTATAAAATAATAATAATAATTAGTAAAACAGAAAAAAGTGTTACTTTAATATTTAGCCAATCACTTCTGAACTGTAATTGTCTTTAACAATTATAATATAATATTTCACATCAATCCACATCAATCTTCATCCATTTGGTGATAAATTCAGGATGTATTTATTTAGTATGTAAACATGACTTAATAAAGCAAATGTTTTAAGTCATTACATTTTTTGGAAAGAAAATAATACTTTTATGCAACACCACATACATTTGTGAACGTTTCAATTTCAGTTTTAATTCACTATAATTCATTACAGTCCTTTTTGTAAAAAGTAACTACTTTTAGAAATAATAAAGTAACTGTAAGTGCTTTACATTGCTTTGTAACAAGGAAAGAATAGTCTGACACTGCATTTAAATGACAGAGGATCAAGAGAAGTCCATCTGTGTGTCTCGCAGTCAGTCTCTCTTCAGCCAAGTATTTGACAGTCAGTGACCTTGAATGATCCCATTTCTGTACAGTACAGCCGGACATTATTATGTCTTCTCCTTATAGAGCTGCTATTCTTTTCTCATTAAAAGATGCATTAACT
Source organism: Carassius auratus (assembly GCF_003368295.1). NCBI lineage: Eukaryota > Metazoa > Chordata > Actinopteri > Cypriniformes > Cyprinidae > Carassius > Carassius auratus. The sequence continues at coordinate 22,119,367 of NC_039249.1, read as the reverse complement.
AAAGAGAACGAGTGTTTTGATTACTTTGAAAATAAAATATAATGGACATAAGAGGGCTTGTGTGATTACAAAGAAACGTGAAAATACACAACACACTACATAGCCTTGTGACATTTGTAGCAATGGCTGCCAAAATAGTATTAAAAAAAGACAAGAAGAAAGAATCTCTTCTTACAAACCATCACTGGCTAAGTGCTTCCCATCAACACTCTCTTATTACAGGAAAATTACTGCTGCTCTTTAATTCTACAGGGCGGTTCGATGGTGCAGGACCTCCCGCTAAGATGGTGAGCCTGACTCAGCTTTCCCCATATACCTCCCCAAACACACACGCACACTCCTGACCTCCTCTTGGGAACACCTGTTCTCACTGAGAGACTTGTACAGCTCAGCACTCCCAAACTATACTATCATTAAGACCTTATAATCAAGAAACACTTAACTAAAGACAGGATACTTGGAATGAGCTCCGCAACATAAGCCAGAAACAAAGATCTCCATTAACACCTTTTTTGAAGAGAAACATTTTTTACATTGTGCAATAAAGACAAACAAGATAAAAGGACCCACTTTTCCCCTGTTATTATTCACTCATTGAACTAATAATACAAAATTTAAAACAAATCTGATATGAAAAAAAGGCCTCTGCTGGTTTTTGCTGAGTGTCAGAGATGATTCTGCATTGGCTTTGGAACTCAGTTTCATTAGACCTTTTGCAAACCCGCCCACTTAGTTACTGTTGTTATATTCGACAAGCCATGCCAGTGTCACACCACACATCATGTTCTCACACAGCGGATAATACATTGCAGAGCAGAGAGGAAACTGACAACATGCCAACAGACAAGACAGAGCAGGTTACTTTTGATATGAATCAAAGTCTCAGCTTTCAAATTTTGAAATTATTTTGAGAAATGCAAACATTAAATACTGTTTTGTGTCTCTTTAATGTATCGAGAGAGATCACTGTAGTGCCTCAAGTGGCACATGAACAGATCATCATTTCATATTTTCTTAAAGCACGAAATAAACATGAATGAACATCAGAAGGTATTTGATTTCAACCATAGAAAGACATTAAAACACACCATTTTACAAATGTAATCCTCCAAAGTTGATCTATTCTCCTGTCTGATTTATTTGTCTGACACAATGGTGGATTCGATGTTGTGATTGGTCAGATCGCCTGTCAATCAAACTCCCCATAAAAGTAAAACTTGACAGTCATTGAGTAAAATAAGGTGTGTCAAATTAACTGCGACTAAAAAGTTCCTCAGTATTAACTTAATGTTTACTGAACTATTGTGTAAAATCAACACATTTGTGAACTTGATGTTGGCTTTAAAGGGGTCATATGAAGCTTTTTTAAAGATCATTATTTTCCTTATTTGGTGTAACAGAATATGTTGACATGATTTAATGTTAAAAAAACACATTATTTATCAAATACTATACATTATTTCATGTCCTCTATGCCCTGCCTCTCTCAAACGCGTCGTTTTCTCCAAAGTCCCTCCTTTCGACAAGCACAGTCTGCTCTAATTGGTCAATTGACACAGTGCATTGTGATTGGCCGAACAACGCAAACACTCGTTGGAAATTTAACGCCCCTTTCCATAATCGCGAGCTTCATCTTTCAATAAATGTAAAGACAGTTAATAATGTTCTTAGTTTTACAATCAGTTCAAGCATGAAAGGGGAACAGTCACGTGACAGACTCAGTGATGAAGCTTGTATGTGTTTGCAGTTCACAAACCACTGACGCTTAAGACAGCTGACCCCACTGTGTGACCCTGTCTCTCTCTCTTTCTCGCTCTCTCTCTCTCTCACACACACACACACACACACACACACACACGCGTGCGATGTGCAAAACTCTGCATTGAACAGTCAATTGAAAATACTTATACTTATTACAAAACATACTTCCATTAGCTGATTCAGAAGCGCCAGATTGTCGTAGCAAGGTCAGAATTACCTCCTCTCCTAGATTCACGAAACAGTTGTCTATAAAATGCGTTGTTGCTCTGTTGTAAGTAATCGTAAAGATTCTTAAATGTCTAAAAAAATCTACATTCGGAAGGCTGAATAATTTTCATAGCTGATTCAACACTAACTTTGGTTACTGAAACCACGCCTTCTTTCTTTGCGTTAACATTTGGGCGGCATTACATAAATATTTCCACAAGGTGACGTAAACATGTGGGGGCGTGCTTGAATGAGCTATTTTAGGGGAGTGTGGCAGAGTCTTAACTTTGATAAAGAATATATTTTTGGATTTGAGACTTTAGTCTTTGGAACTTTACAGATCTTCTTTTTGCACCAAGAGCTTATAACACTCTACAGAGAAAGGACAAATTTAAATCGCATCATGTGACCCCTTTAAGAACATCCTAATATTCCATATTCCATTATTCTGCATTTGGATCCAGCTCTCCCGTGTTTTTGAGTTCAGAGCGTGATGTTACATTTCCATCAGTATATGAACATGCTCTGAAACAGCATGTACAATATGGAAATTCTGAGGCTCGATTTTGAATTAATGGCAATTAAATATTAACAGTGGTTTGAGTTATAGACCTAATTAAGATAGCATCCTGTGTAGACCCTCCAGCTCAGTCCCCCTGAGATGATTCACAAAGCTGCTCAGAAGCTTAAGGAGATGTCAAAAACTGATTGAAAGACCCTCATTTTTCTTGGAAGACTGCTTTGTGGTGTGTATGGATTATTTTAATCATATTATAAGGTCCTGATGGAATCGTCCTTTTACATTTACATTTACATTATTTTTACACACACACACACACACACAGACACAAATTATATAACCGTCTGAAGGGTCATAGAACATATAACACAGAATGATAAATTAGAAAGTCTACTATAAATTACAGCTTCTAAGGAGATATTTTATGCTCTTTTCCTGCTTGGCCCTAATTCCTATCTTCTGATTGGCTGTGATGGCTCACTATAGCCAGACTCTCATAATAATAGACTAATCTATGCGGGCGAGTGCATGTGTTTCGTGGGGCTCTTGGCATTTGATGTTGACTGTTTTTCCTCAAGGTAATGTGAAGCGCTGGATGCGGCGCAGTGGCACATGACACACAGGTAGACTCTGTACCCTACTGCCAGCCTGCTCATCGCAAGGGGAGGGCAATCGCTGCAGTGTTGCCTAGAAACAGAGACAGAGGTGCCCCTGTTGCTTGTAGTGTTGCTAAGAAACTGGAAAAAAATGTTGCAGTCATTTACGGTGTTTGCGGAGTGGCAAAGAGTAACATGGTAGGCTACAAGCAGAGCTGATGATGTCTGTGTCTTTGTACAGTGTTGAATGAACCAAAGGGTTCAATAGAGGATACAAACTTACAAACCTTGAGGCTGTAGGTGAAAACCATATTCACCGAATCTGAACCAGAACTTAAAGTGTGGGCGAACAGAGGGGAGGATGTATCTCTTGTCATTAGTAACAGAATCTCTGTCTCGCACATAGATACTCCCATGCACGCAAACACACACTCTGCCACTCTCATTAAGAGGATGGGAGACTTGCCTTGGCAGAGGAGTCTGGTTTCTGCTGCTTCCCACGTACATGCTGCTGGCTGCAGGCACAAAGAGAGCCTGTGACACAAGGAAGTGTCCTCACAGAGCGGCTAAAGAGAGGGAGAGGGATGCAGAGGGAAGAAGAGAAGCAAATAGATGAGCATTGTGAGTGCAGCTTAATTAAAGACAATAATGTTGTTTTTGTAGCACATTCTCAAAAACAAATGGCTGACTCAGGGAGGTGGAGATGGCCTAGTTTCCCACTCAAGAGGAACTCGAGCTTTAAAGAGAGTTTAGATAAAGTGGGCTTTAAATGTAGATTATTATTTTTTTAGGTGTAAGAATAAACTGTTTATTTTATATATGCATTCCTATGTTTGATTTGGTGACCTATGACCTGTCCACCAAACAAAGATTGGACAACTGACCATCTTGTGATGTTCCTGACAACCTATCATCACCATAAGCTGTGTGACAATAGGTCACACAAATGGAGATTTCACTAAAAAACAACATTCTGTCATCATTTACTCACCCTCGTGTCACTGCATGACATTATTTCTTCTACGGAACACAAAATAAGATATTTTGAAGAACCAAACCCTTTGAGCTACTATTGACTTCAATTGCATCGACGAATCAGACAGTTCTTTTCTTTTGTGTTTGACAGAACAACACGAAGGCGAGTATGATGGCAAACTTTCAATTTCTGGGTGATCTATCCCTTTAAGCAAGGGTGAGAACTCAGTTCAGGTGTATGGAAACATTGGATCATACTTCATTTACATTTTAAATGGTCATATTTTAAATGGAATTCTCCGTGATCTTTTGAGATAAAAGAGTTCATTGCATTGTAAAATATATTGTAACTTACAGAACTCTAAACTTCCTGCTCTCCAACCTAAAAACAGCTTTTAAATAAAAGCACAGTACTCATGCAGATCACTCACATGGTCAAGACAAGTGAATACATTGAAACACAAACACATACATGTCCACATCAACAGGAAGAGGACCATAAGCACAGTCACACACAGTACTAGATTTAGTTTGGATACGCATCCCACGTTAGGAAGTTTGTATGAGCATGGCCTTGTCTCATGTGTTTGTTTCTCTCTCGGCAAGAACATGCCTAAATTGAATGTTGCCAAGTTATATAAGAAATGCTACTGTACTTGCACTTGTAATGTTCAGTTAAACATTTGTTTTCAAAGACTCAAGATCTGGCAGCAATGAGAAGTGAAAAGAAATTTCATTTATTTTTACCAGTTTGATCCATTCAGGCCCATTTATGGATGTTTGTGAACATTATATACGGCCATAACCATCTCTTACAAGATTGTTTTTTGCCTATATTTTGTCATGCTCTCTTCACATTCACGCTTTTAAACCATTATGAACAACTATTCACACCAAGACAAACGTTTGGTGCAGTAAACACGTTTGTCATTTTTCAGTGACAGTGATATTTGTTTCTGTGCCTTTCGTGGGATGTTGCTTTTGAAAACACAGGGTCAGACTGCCTAGAACAACCAAATGCACAAAGGTCAACACTGTACGAGTCCACTGATAACGACGGATGATGGCGATATGGGTTGTGTTTAAAATGCATGAATGGATGTATGTGTTTTCATCTGTGTGTACGTGGAGTATGAGTGTTGGAGGGAGATCAGTGAGTGAGCCTGGGTCGGACTGAGCATAATCCCTGCTATTAAGAATCAGTAATCAGGCGTGATCTACCTCTACAAGCACTACTGCTGCCTCAGCTGGTGCTATCATCACACATTTCATTAACCCTACACTGGCATTCTCTCTCTGTCTGTCTTGTCTTTGTGTCTCCTTCTCTGCCATTCTCAGACTGAATATGTCAATCAGGGGGCTTTTGATCTACCCGTGTTTTGTCTGCACTGCACCCTTTGTGTTCCCCTCACGTACATGTGCATGTCAGTCCAGCACAATAAGTATGCCATATACTTCAACACCCCAGAACTTTTCGACATGGCCCATAAATGACTTGAAATGATATAAAATATCCAAAGTCTAAACATCAAATTAGCAGTGTTGCACTGTTGGACTGAAAGACGACATAGATCAAGACGACATATCAACATAGATCTGTATGATAAGGTTATTAGAGCATGAATGAAGTTAAAATGAATAGACATTGACAGGTTTATTGATGGAAATGCGAAGTGGCTGTACCCTCATCCCATGTTCTGCTCTTGAAATCTCTAACCTTCCTCATCTTTTACTATTATAGTCTCATTCCTGCCCTCTTTCTCTTGTTCCCAGTGGAAGAAGCACATTTATAGTGCCTCTATCTTCGTCTTTGGGTGACTACTTTCTCTTTTTAATGTGTCTGCTGTTATTTTTTACATTCTTATGTTGTTTTTCCCTCTGATTTTACCTGTATCTCTCTGTCTCTTGCTGTATTTTACTTCTATTACTATTACTTCCTCTACAGTTCCCAATCCTGGTTTAGGCTTTGTTGTTTTATATGCCCTCATATGTTTGTTTTACTTTGCTCCTTTTTCTGCATGTGTCCATGTTTAAAAGTAGATATGTCTAATGCACAGACACTGCTGGGATACTAGAAGCTTCAAGTACAGTACACACATCAGAATCATAAATACTTATTATTCATTTCCTTATCTTGTACAGTGTATGTACAGATTTACATCCTAGATTTTCAATGTGGACTTTTGGAGCCCGCTGTATGTAGGTGGAGGAAATAACTTATGTGTAAATGAAAGCATACCGATTAGGCCCAGAGAGAGTGGGAGAGGTTGGAGTTTGGCAGCTCTTTTTACTTTGTAGGGTTTGTGGGGAATCTTTCAGTCTCCCCTGGAGGTACATGGAGCGCACTAGGGCACAAATTCTGTCCCCCTTAGGTTTTCGGTGAATGGCCATCTTGGCCATTGGTGTGTTTGTCTGGTTTGTTACTATTGTCTTGTCATGGTTGAAACTCTGGACACGGAAAAGGTCAGCAAGGGCTATGGGTTTTCAGTCCTGGTGAAATGATTACAGAGCTCTGCAGTGCTGAACACTTTTTCCCACAGCCTGTAGAATAAGGAGGGCTGGAGCTCGGCCAGATGGGATTGCTTTTAGCAAGGCCATTCTCAGGAAGCCCCTCCACCCAGTGCAAGAGGGAAATCTGGACCCATGACAGAGGGAAAAGTGTTATAATGTTCATGTTATGCTGCATTGATGCTAAATTTAAACAAAACGACAGCATTTGGCAACACATTGGTGTCTTATTATTTTCCCAGACTGAATTCATGATGCATGTCTTGTCTTTGCCAGGCTTCTACTTATTTATCAACTGTTCTGTGATATTTTACATAAAATCTCTCATGCATGTTAGTCACTAACCAATTTTTCTTTTTTCAATATCCAAATTTTACCCCATGTTCTTAGATCCTCAACTCTATTCCCCTTGTAACACAATTGCAAAGATTCCTACAAACTTTCCTTTGCAAACTTCAAGGGTTTTCCAAAATTTTAAGGAGTTGCAAGAATCCCATTAACTCTGAGGAGTGTTTGGAATGTCTGAAATACCCAGAATTCTGTTCTGCTCCTTATAATGAACTCGCTGACAGCTACTTTTTGTTTACTTGAGTAGTTGAGTGTATTTGTTATTTAACATTACTGCCCTAACAGAATCTGATTCCATCCTTCTGAATAATCAAACTCATTCCCAGAATCTTCTTATCTGCATGTATGAAACAACATTCCATCATAATTGGAATATTTTGTGTGCATCTGAGGACAAGAAGTTTGAGAACATTAGGTTGGATAGTCCCTTCTGCTCAGATTTTGCAGCTCTATCTGAAAACATATATTATTCATCTTCATCTGTCACAATACAACACATTTTTATCAGAACAAACTGTATTAAATATAAAATATATTTTTGGGTTGTCCATCTTACAAGGGTTGTTATGTGTTTGTTTTTTACCTTGTAAATTGGATTGTATTAAGTGTTTGTATTTATTCAGTGTTGAATTTTCAGGTGCTGTGATTTGGCAATAAAAGTAATTACAACAACTACAGCTTTATGTGTATGTGTGAGAGACAGAAAATTAATCCGTGTATTTCATTGGCGTATTTATAGTTACACTGTTATGGGGAATTTTCTGAATGGAATACATTTTTCATGAAGACACTGACAATCTGGCTAGTGAAGCTTGCACCAGCATGTTGTTTGCCTGTGTTTAATGTGCCACAGGGTTAGTGGTTATATCATCACAGTCAGTTTCAGTGGGATTATAGCAGGGCTAGTAGTTAGTGGATATTACAGCAACATTGCAAGAGTGTGTGTGTGTGTGTGTGTGTGTGTGTGTAGGCATGTGCTACTGTATGTCTGTGGTCGTATGTAATCCTCTTTGCCAGTGACACACAGGCCGAGTGTTTAGAAGACCTGGCATGCCTCTGCTTATATACGCCTGTGTGTTGGGGCAAAGCTCAGCAGATGGTACGGCAATCATTGCAGCCATCGGGTTTAGAGGTGGATGGCATGTGTGTGGTATGGGGAAGATACACGCATGCATACCCTTTTACACACCGAACAAACAGAGCTGTAAACAGTTGCAGTATTGTCTAGTGTTATATTAGGAGCTCCTCTGTGGGCTTTTATTGATTATTTGATTGTTCTGCACTTGAACTACATATTGTCTAATCTGTCTGAAATCTCCATTGTGGACAGAATAATACATAATAAGAGATTCAGTAGCCTTGCTGAAATGCATGCTGATTTAGGGCTCCGTTTCTGTTTCAGCACATAGAATACGTTTGAGTAAAATGAATGATTATAACCCATACATGTATGAACTGAAACTTATTACTGTTATCTACCATTATCAGGTTTGAATACCTCATGTGTAACTATGCAAAAGATGCTTGCTTTCACCCTCAACCACCTCCAGCCTTTTCTTTTATCTGTCTGTTCATCATGTGTCTTTAGTTAAAGGGGTGGTTCAGTTTTTTTTCTTCTAAGCTTTATTGTGTTTATGGGGTGCAGTCTTTAAAAGTTAAAAAAACATTATTTTTCACATAATTTACCTTTATTCCACACTGCTTTGTCCCTTCTCTGAGAAAAACACTGATCAGTTCCTTATTTTATGAAGCCCATCCTGCAGAAATAGGCAAAGCTCTGATTGGTCAGCTAGCCCAGTGTGTTGAGATTGGCTAAACCGGCTCTAGCATGTGTCTAAATGTCCCGCCCCTCACCTTAGGACATGTGCTCTGGTTGTATTGTAAACAATGGCATCATTAATATCGCTTAACAATTTGAGCCCGATTGAGAAGCAGAGGATATTATTGAAGAGAACCCGGGAAGTAACTTGTTAAAATTTTTGTAGGCATTAAACTGCCAGAATTTAAAAAGACTAGGACTAGAATTTTAAACTTTGCAGATATTGTAACACAGCAACATTACACACTAAGTAAAATTTTTAAATGAGAAATCGCAATGAACCACCCCTTTAAAGGAAGAGTACAACAGTTTTTGACTTGTTTTTCTTGCTGTCCATGTGTGTAGTCTGGAGCTTCTTCCAAGGGAGTTCTAATATATTTTGGGGAAAGCTTTCCATTAGTGTCCCATTCATCCTAATGGCAGTTGCTTGGCTGGTGTTTTCAGCCCCAGAAATATGTGATTTGGATTCTGTTTTTTGGAAACAGCATTTTGAGTCTTTTGAAATGATGTCATGTTCCTGCACGACTACGGACACAAAAAAACAGTCAACATGTCATACTGTAAAAAGCCCTCCATTAAAATGTTTCACTTCGCTAATAAAATGAATGTTATACCTTTTAAAGTTAAGATTTTAATGTTATTTTTCCTATTTATTTATTGTTATTATTATTTATTTTGAATGTACTGTTTCTTTAAATGGAGAAACAAGTTTTTTATTGGAGATTCTGGAGTTGACCATCCAAACCTTGACCCCTGGTTCATCCTCTCTTGGCCTGGAGAGTGTCTGAGGGCCTTCCTCTTTCCATCCCGTCAGCACTTCTCCTGTCCTGACAGATGCAGAAACACACTTCCTCTTCTCTCGTTTGCATGCATACAACATGAACACATTCTCTCAATCACATCTCAGTGCCATTCCCCATTATCTGTGCATCAGGAAGTGAGCTGCCTAACATGAAACATCAATGGGTCACATCCTTTTAAGTGTCCCCAGAGATTGGGTGAGATTTCCAACAAATTCTTTATCTCTAAAGTGCACATCATGAACAGTTGTATGGGGAAGTTTGTCGTTTCTGGAATGAAAATGCTATTAACATACACACAAAAAAAAAAAAAAACTACATCGCATCCAAGAGTGCATTCATGACTGTAGATGTTTCAGGTGGTGTAACCCTACAGAATACATTATAATGGTGAATTCAGTTTATGTCTAAGAGTGCAAGTATATACAAAGATGTTTTGTCTTTACTGCGAACCAGTGTTCACATTTGGTAAACTGTGACCTATGAATTCCTAAAGCAAACATAAATGTTTGACCAGATGTCACTTTTTTGTCACATAGCTTTGTAATTTGCATTGTAAAGGGAAATTAGAGTATGTTTCACATTTAATGTATTGCTATTTCTGTTTTTTATTTATAAAAATCAGAAGCTCCAAAATGTGGCTTTCTTATTTCTCATCATATTCTGTTTCCTATATTAATAGCAGAATCTAACATTACTTACTTTCATTTATACATAATAATACATGGTCAGACACTCCCATTAAAAAGTATCCCCAAATGATGATACCTCTTGTTTGAGACAGATATATGAATATAAATTGCTTTACAAAAATCAACCACGGGTTTATTATAGTAAAATTGTGGTAACCATGTTTTTTTGGCATAAAAACTACCATTTTGTATAACCTCAGTTCTACTACTAATACCATGGTTAAACTTTGCTTAGTGTTGCAAAACCATGGTCAATTTGTGGTTACCATGGTTTAACTATAGTAACCATGTTTTTTGCTTTTATTTGTAGTAAAACCATTGTTAATTTTTTAAGGGGTTGTATTGACCTGCAGAGTCATTTATAAGTCATTGCTGACAATGGAGCGCAAAACCAGTCTTAAGTCCCTGGGGTATATTTGTAGCATTACATTGTAAGGGTCAAAACAATAAATTTTCTTTTATGCCAAAAATAATTAGGATATTAATTAAAAATTATATTCCATGAAGATATTTTGTACATTTCCTACTGTAAATATTTCATACCTTAATTTTTGTGACTAGTAATGTGCATTGCTAAGAACTTCATTGGGACAACTTTAAAGACGATTTTCTCAATTTTTGATTTCTTGCACCCTCTGATTCCTGATCTTCAGATAGCCAAACATTTTTCTATCCTAACAAACCATACATCTATGGAAAGCTTATTAATTAAACTTGAAAAAGTCCATTATGACTGGTTTGGTGGTCCAGAGTCACATATATGTATGTCCTTTTTTCTTTTTTCTTTTTTACTGGGACACACTGATTTTTTACTGGGGCTTGTACAGTAGTAAAAAGGGTCATGTCATCATCTAAGGTATTTCACATTTATCCATATTAACTAAACATTACGCTCCCATATCTCCTAAGAGTGTGGGAAGGGTTGAAGAAAAGAGAAAGTCTGGACTATGCACTATGGCAACAGCTCAAATGAGTGATCATTTGTATTGTTTAGTGCTGGTGAGCTCATGTCCTCCGAGTGCTGTTTTTACCGCCTGCTGTACATGGATCCATCAGCCATGAGGTCATCGTGTTTCCTGAAATACTTTGGCAACTCTCTGTAAGAGCCCGGACGGAAAAAGAAAGAGTGAGCAAGATTGGGTAGATTGATCCAAGAGCAGATTGAAGAAAAGTTCAACTGTGAAAGGGTTACGATGATGCCAAAGTGCGAGAGAAAAACAGAAATAGACAAGGGTGAGGTTGTGCTATATAATGCTTGTTTGGCAAAAACTTCTAGCACATTTTCCCCCACACTTTTTATATTTACTGAAAAAGACATCTGGTGTCTGCAGTGGCGTTGGTGTATTTTTAGCCACAGCACTGTTCCTTTGCCACAAACTTCCTTTTAGAGTAAAAATGTCTTGCCCTCTGTCTGTTTCATTCTCCCTTCAGCCTCAGGAGGGCTGGGTAAGCGCTTGCTAATCAAACCCAGTCCCTGTCATGGCCTGCAGCCCAGCTGATTCCAATCATCCTCCATTATACCGCCATAGTTAACAGCTGCACTGATTGGCCCGCTGGCTTTTGTCTTGCACCTCGGGGCCAATCGTCTGTTTCGGTTCACGTTAAAGCAGGTGATCACTGGCTTTGAAGTGCTCTCCATAAACTAAGCCAACATTCCCGATTATCTGCGCTCATCATAGCATCATAGCTCATAATGCTGCTATCCTCGCTAATGAAAAGGTTCACCCAGCATTCACCTTAAAACCAATCCAATAATGCCTTTAAACTCCCGCTGACTTTGTTCATGGATGCCTTGATCTTTGCATTGAGTTTCCATCTGGAAAGCATCAAATTCATAGACGTGCGATGGTTTAGAGTTTGAAATTCTTTCTGACATTGAAGACAGTGATAAGACGTGACTGGAAGGTTAATGTGTTAATATGAGTTCTCCGTGGAGTGTTAAAACGTAAAATCAATGCTAATGATTCAATCTCACACACTCAACTGAGTAAACTGAGAAGTCTTGTTTGGTTTTGTTCATCTTTCAGGTCACTGGATAACCAGGTTGATTGTTTGAAAGTGTTAAATTAAGGATTTTTGGGGCCTGGGATGATGGTGGCGGTTTGCGTTGAGCTTCTGCAATATAAAGGGATTCTGGGAGAGACAATGAATGATGCTTCTTCATGTCTACAACAGGCCTGGTCAGGGAGATCAGAAGGCTGTGAGACGAGCACATTGACCTAATGTTGTTTGGTAATGAATGACCAGAGGGCCTGGCTGATCTGGATCTATGCTTCTAACTTTGGTGATGGAAAGTTTCATGTCTGGATTAGAATGGCACATGATTGGTGCTTCAGTGTCTCTGAGGGTTTGTTGGCCTCAATCAGAGGGACATTGAGGCCTGCAGACCTAGTTTCTTTTCCTATTAATTAGACTTTTTTAAACTGCTGATGTGTGTTAATGGACAGTATATGGCTTGATGGAAGATTGGAGGCACTTAGCTCCTCTCAGATATGAACTGACCTCACTCTTTAGACTAAGATGTCCTCCTGGGCCCGAAAGAATATAGACTGTTGATATTTTTGGAATCTCACTGACATTTGGGATTTTCAACAGAGTATATCCATGCAAACGATGATTAAGCTCTTTGCATTAAATACACATAAGTTATGTAAATATAAAGATGCTTTATGGACTGTTCAAGGGTTAGTTTAACCCAGCTGTAGCCTAGCTGAAGCATAAATGACACTAAAAAACCATATTCACTTCAAAATGTTTCTGTGTTGCACCATTTAAGATTTCATTTAGGGATTTACCAAGGTTGCAATTACTTGATAAAAAAATACAATACGGTGAAAAATGTTACAATGTAAGATGAATTTTCTCTTTAAATGTATTTTAAAATAGGTTTTATTGAGTTATTGCAATTTAAGTAATTGTAATTTAGTGAGTTTTCAGCCATTACTCCAGTCTTCAGTGTCACATGATTGTCTCAGTGTGACTATGTTGAACTAACTGTTCAAAAGATCAGCTTTTATTTATTTATTTTAAAAATAGAATCTAGAAATATATATTTTTTTTAACATTATAAATATATTTACAATGACTTCTGATTAATTTAAAAAAGTAACAAAGTTAGCAAATTAAATAGTAGTTTGTATGACCCTAGTGTGAACTTAATGCCCCAGTTTAAGTAATATCTTATAAATAGCTGGTGCAACCCTAAACTGGACTGTATCAGTGTTCTGTAAGGATGAGTATGAGCTCTTCCAGATGTCTCAGATGTTGGTCTCAAGCCAATAAAAGATGAGGACAGTGTTCTTGCATGTTAGCATATACTGTATATATATATATATATAAATATATACTTTACTTAACTTTAAGTAGCTAAGCAACTACATGTCAAATAATTGTCATTAATTTGCAACTACATGTCTACTAACTCTCAGAGTGGACTGTAAGGTTAGGGTTAGGGTTAGTTGAATAAGTTGTTATATACTTGCAAAGATACTTATAGTCATTATGTTGTATGTTGTGGGCCCATCAAAGTAAACTGTTAGAAGATATTAAGCAGACAGTCTACTTATACTTTAATGACTGCTAGTTGACATGTAGTTGCAAAATTGCTTACTGTTACTAGAATGTCAAAAAAAAAAAAGAATAATCATTTTGCAAGCCGGAGTTGAATGACTTTACATTTTTCTTTTATGTAATGAAAGTTGAGTCGAAGTTGACTAGTCACTGATGACATCATTAATGAACAAATAAGTCTGAAGTTGTGACCGACACCTTGTGCACAGCTATGGCATATGACGCAGTGCTGCCCACATGGCTATTGCTCCTATAACAGCTCATTTTATCAGTTCTTTTATCTTTGGGTGGTTATATTTCTCACAGATTTCTGCTCGTTCTAAATCAGATACAGATGAAGTAGCACAGTAAAGATTACATTTAAATGAATGTAATAGTAAAAGCAATTGCATGTGTGAATTAATTCTACCTGGCAGCGTTTCTCTACTAGTAGTGAAGCTGTGGGTTTAAGTTATTAAGACATATATGTTTGAACTTTTCAGTTTCTAAGCTATTTTATTGAGAAATCACTGAACAGTGTTGACAGTATATTTCAATGCTGAATGATTCTGTGTGCTCAAGATCTGTGCGTGATCTTCTGTCTATAGCCTATGTGTGTGCGTTACAGTGAAGCAGCGCATTAGATTAGAACAGCGATTAATTTACCTGTACAATAAGCTGTTTAAAACATCCTTTCTTCTTTTCAATTTTGACCGTCCATTAATATATCAAACATGTCTTGTAGAGTGCTTTCAGAGTATGCATTTATTTGTCATTCTAACTGTTTGGAAATGGAAAGTAAATGTGCAAGTCCTTCAAATATTTCTTATCCTGTTGCACCCTCAACACCAGCGATTTGTCAACATCAAGCTTAAAGCATCATGGCAGATCATTGAAGTCGACTAGTCGGTGAAACCCCTAATTGCAAGCGACCATTTCAAATCAATGTGTAAAAGTTGCCATGCATAATCCCAGAATGACATGAGTGGTGAGATCTGAGAGAGTGTAACCTGGTGTTGATTATGACGTCAGGTACGGTTCTCCACTGTAGTCAGCTCTGTTACTGTAATGCAAAGTGACACACATACACTCTGGACCCTATCTTGCACCCAGCGCAATTGACTTTGTACACCGACGCATGTGTCATTCCTATTTTGCACCCGCGCAAAGCGCGCTTTTCCCTCCACAGAAGCACGTCGCTAAACTAGTGAATGAACTTGCGCTCCCTGGGCGGTTCAGCGCAAAAAAGGAGGCGTGTTCCGGCGCAAACAATCCCTGGTGCTATTTTGCTGTTCCATTAAACAATTGCGCCACTGACCAGAAAAAACCTAGTCTAAAGTCAGTGGCGCGTTGCGCGTTGTTCATTATGCTATTTTAAGGGCGCATGCTTGACCATAATGTATAGCGTGCACAACGCGCATACACTTTGCTCATGTAATCTACACAGATGCAACAGTTATTTTTGCAAATCATAAACTGTTACACTAAAAAAAAATATTAACACATGAGATGACGGAAATCATTGTGGTGTGCCACGAAGATGTGAAAAAATAGGCATAAATCTAGCTTACAAATTATTCAGGCTAATTGTAGTAATTAAGGATCAGACCTGTTTGCCCAATAGTGGCAAGACATATAGGCTATGTAAGGACATCTGACAAATATGTTTGTCCGTCAAGAACCAGGAAAAAAATCGATGAAACAATTGTGGCTATTTCCTCCCACGCCTGTTTGACCGACACAATTTTGGGTGGGTTTCTCCCATCCCCATACAACACAACTTCTCTGTCTTTCACTGCTCTTACAAGAACATCAGTCTCCTCGGCTGTGAACCGCTCCTAGCGTGCGCCTGGTAAATACGCCATAATAATAGCAATCCATAATGGAACTTGCGCACCTGCTTTTAAAGGGAATGTTGGATGACGCTCTGATTGGTTTATTTCACGTTACGCCCAAACCACACCTATGAATAATGAAGCTACTTCAGACCAACCCATTTTAGATTTGCGCCGGGCGCAAGAGCCATTTATCCCGCCGGGAAAATAGCAACAGCGCAGAGACCCGCCCACAAAGTTACTTGCGCTTCGCGCTTTGACACTTGCGTTTCAGATCGTTAAAATAGGGCCCTCTGACTCAAAGCAGCACCTCACCTGACCTCACGAGTCACTCTCCAGGAACTGACCTCAGCCAGTGAACAATGTGCTGTCATGCATTATATGAATGCATGCTTTATGTGCAAAAGTAAAATATATAGTATGTCACTAACTTACATATTGATTAGTATTATTAGTAGCATTAGAGTTCCTGTATTCTTAAATGTAAAACTAGGCGGTGGTAATAATAATAATAATAATAATAATAACAAAAGCAATCATCATCACCACTGTATAGCTTATTATGTATTACTAAAATCACAACCTTTTGCATTTGTGAAATGTTTTAATTATCAAGGATTAAGAAGCCAACAGTATAAATTAACCTGTGAATATGTGAGCGAGAAAAGTGCAGAAAAGAAAATCAACCGTTTTAGAGCGTATACAGTTAAATGAAATTGCTTTTTAAAAGTTGAATAACTAGTTATCTCATTTATGAAAATAGTTCCACTGTGGCCAAATTCTCAGGCTTCGAGTGGCGCCAAGAAACACACCGACTAAAAGCCTATAATAAATGCTGAAAGTCAGGAATAAAATGTGTATTATAGCAAATCGACATGATGAAAGTGTTTTTAATCACTCCTCTCAAGAGCCATTTTGTCTTTTTCAGTTCATGCCAGTTCACTAGACACCAGTCACTATACCTGAGTGATTTTGGTGTGAAAGAAAATACTCCAACAAAAAAGAACACACTCCTCGCTGCAGTCAGTTTCAAATTCTATTTTCTCTCTGCTTCAATTAAATGTATTTTATTTTTCACAAATATTCCTTTCATGAGTTCTGCAATCACAGATACAGGAGGTGGCACTCAGAGAATGGTTGGACCTCGCATGATTTGCATCCTATTTTTCATGTCCACATTTTCAGCCCAGCACTGTTGGATTAATGATAATGAATGATTATCAACCTAAGTTGGGTCAGATCAACCCTGATTGCCCAAAAGTCGCAACCCAGAATTTGGGTTAAAAAAATAAAATAAAATAATAATAACTCAGCACTTTTTGCGGTATATTAACATTTATTTTCTGTTCATGTTTTTATTCATGTATTCGCCTTTTTATTTATTTGATGAAATTCACGCAGTGTCAGGTCTGATGCAGATTTCAGTGTTAGAAATTTTCTGTGATTCTTTATGCTGTGCTTTCTGAGCATCTCAGTCTAATCAGAAGCAGTTTTTGGGGGCAGAAGCTCTGAGGTATAGAAGCATGCTGAGAGGGGAATCAAGTCTTGCATGAATTATGCTATTTCATGTGCTGCTGCAGTCAGCGTTTGTTGTCTCAGTCTTTCTCTTTCACCCTGTTAGCTCTGCTTTGCCTCAGCCTGCACATTTAAACAGCAGAGTACTGTTGTAGTATACTACAGTATAGTGAATTTATGCCTTTCACACTTTCACTTTTCACTTTCATCAAGACTATACAGTGATACTGTATGGAAATTATATTTTGTTCCTTCATAGCTTTTCTTGTGTAAGGCATAAATCTAACATGGAGATTTATGCTTAAAGTTGCAATATAACAGAAGTGGCGATGGATCTTTTCTTCTGTATTGTGACATGTATCCAAGTGAAATGGATTATCAAAAAAAGATAAGAAAAAAAGTGGTAAGGGGACATGAGTCTTTTGGTTATTGTTTGCAGGAAGGCTGATCTGAATGCAAGCTTAAGGTCAAGTGTAAGAAAGTTACTGGATTTAAGTGAACTAGATTATTGGAACAACCCAAAAATGACACAACCTAAGAGAAGTCGTTTTCACCAGTTGTGATGTTTAATAAAAAAAAACGAAAACAAAAAAGTGTGACTCAAGACAGGATGAAACCTTGAAACATTAAAATCACTGCATAACTTCATTGTCATCTTGTCAGTTTTGTTTTTTGTTCTGCAAAAGCTATTTATTTAAAGTTGGCATTTAATGAAAATTCACCCTGTTTATCAGTAAAATGCCTTTAGATCATAAATACAGTGTATTTTCGCTTTATGCTTACTTTAGTAAAGTAATTTGAGTAAAAATTTAAACAATCCAATAAATATTTATGACATGCTGCGTCTCATATTGTATTTCCCTGCTTTGAGAATATCAAGATTTAAAAAAAAAAAAAAAGATCACAATGAAGTTTGCAGTGATTTTAATGTTTCATGGTTTCACCCTGTCTTCAGTCTCAGACTAATGTTAACACCCCCATCTGGCGCACTGGATCCTCTGAAATGAATCTTTTGTCATCAGACTGATTTTGGCAGAGCTGTTTAAGGATATTAATTTGCTTCAGTTATGGACTATAAACAGATTTAAGAAAGGTTTTAAAATGAAATTCAGTTGACATTTGTCAGAGTAGTGTGTGAAAATCAGTCCTTAACCACAACCTCTGATCTACGGGACGACCTACACTGAGGCATCAAATCTTTACTTGCCAGTTATGTTATGTTATATTACATTTACTTAAATACATTTTTAAGTATAAGAATCTTTCTCTGTTTTTGTATTGTATTTTTGTAGTGATGTGTAATCATGGCACTCCAGATGTCCATGAATGCCTGATGCTAGGAGACACAGACCATCCTGGTAACTAGGCCACCTTGTGTGGTTTACACTACTGGGACTTAGACATACAGTAAAAACAAACAAACAAGCAACCACTATAACCAGTCTGACCCTTAGGACCCAGTTCTTCATAGTCTCTTGTTCTTAATTGTTGCCTGTATTTGAGCCTTGGTGTCTTTTATGCTGTCTGTAAATGTTCCATTATTGTGACGCTTCTGATCATTGTCTGTGCTCCATGTTAAGTGATAATAGATTTTATTCTTGTGTATGTGCTATGAATACATAAAGTATTACCATGTTCATGCAGTTGTATTACAAGGAAATGTTAAGTATGTGTGTTTGTTTGTGCAAGTGCATGTCTGCTTTATATGAATGGTGCAGTGAGAAATAAGAGGGCGGGCACAAATCCTTCGGTGGATTTCATGTCTTCTGTTGCTATGGCAAAATAAGAGCTGGAAGGGCATAAAGCCATAGGAGCAAAGCAAAGGAAACAATTTTGTGTGATTTAGAGAGAGAGAGGAAATGATGATAACACCATTACCTTACTGAGGTTAACCTATAGCTTAAAAAAAAGGCTCTATAATAATAATCATTTTAAATAGTGGTCATTCTTTCTTACCCGGGTCTGTATGTGTGTGGAAATGTGTGGAGTGTGTGGGTTTATTCATGTGTGGGAAAGACAACTCTTGTTTGACAGCTGCCTCTTTCTCGTCAGTGATTGTTGACCTGTTCTGTCAGTTCTATTCTGTTTATTCAAGAGTGTATGGATGTGGGCTCGATCTTATATGATTGTTGTGGTTTAGGACAACTATACTCCTACAACTCAGACTATGATGTATATTTATACTTCCGTACTTCTGGAGACCATATTATCACATATGCTATTCTAGTAAAGTGTCAATATGAAGTAAACATGGTACAGTGAACAGAAATTTTATGACAGGAACCAATGAGCATAACAGCACTGTTCAGACACAGACAATTAGTATTCATCCATGTTTTCATCTCAGTTAAACAGCCAGAAAGAATAGTGTTTATCAGTTTTTGAATGTATATAAATCTGCATAGACAATGATAACAGATGCCAAACGATCTCAAGAGACTGCCAAGCATTGACAGACATATATTAAAAAGGAACGGGCCCAAGACTGACCCCTGAGATACACCAATTAAAATCTAGGTTAATCTGAGATACACATATCAAAGCACCTGTAACAGTAGTAATTTATTAGTGTATATCAAATGTTAGGTCTGTAAGGTCTGGTGAAATGAGAGCAGGAATGTTGTGGAAAGGTGGAGGCTGGTCTATGTGGGGCTTTGAGGCCCTGCAGGCTGAAGACTCTCTGACAGACTTTCATGTTCAGCAGCTCAACAGGGAGTCATGAGGCAACATGCGCCACACATCATCAGGTCTCGTGATGGAGAAAAAAGGGATGTCTGAATTACTTCTAGGAAAGGGGTGGTGAGGGGTTCGACATGAAGTGAGGAGATATAAAGGAATGGTGGGGGAGGGGAAGAATGATGCAGGTGGAGAAAGATATGATAATATTGAATTTTAATGCATATTATAATATTTGATTTCTTTCTGGAATATTTCCATGTACAGTGATAGCATTTCATTACATGATTTTCATGCTAAGAAACAAAACTTTAAAACAGGTCTAGTTCTTACTATTAACTAACTACTAACTATGACTTTTGCCTCAATAATCTCCTAAATTGCTGCTTATTAATAGTTAGTAAAGTAAACCTAAACCTAAAAGTAAGTAAAGTTGTTAAGTGTGGGGTAGGATTAAGGGATCTTAAATATAGTGTTGTAGAATAAGACATTAATATGTGCTTTATAAGTACTAAAAAAGGCAATAAGATAATGATATGCATGCTAGTTAATAGTGAGAATTAGTCCTTAAAATAAAGTAATAAAGTGTTCATGTGGTTTACATTGGCCAAAATAATATGTATTTGCCAGAATTTTAATATTTTATTTTTTTATCCCTAACTTGATCTCATGAAAAAACACGTTTTGATGAATTGCT
This sequence comes from Carassius auratus, assembly GCF_003368295.1. NCBI lineage: Eukaryota > Metazoa > Chordata > Actinopteri > Cypriniformes > Cyprinidae > Carassius > Carassius auratus. The sequence goes on along the minus strand of NC_039249.1, from coordinate 22,098,869 downwards.
GGCAGATCTGTATGATTTGTTACAGAAAAAAGTAATATTTCTGGGTTTGGAAAGTTAAGCATGAAGGCCCACCTCTAAACTCAAACCTGTGTGTAAGCAGATTGTACGACAATCTTCAGCTAAAATGAAAAATAATTAATCATAAGTTGCCTTAAGATTGTGCTCTCTCTTTTGTTTATTATTATAATATATTTTTTATCAATTAAAGTATGTCATTATATCTAGTGAAAATGCTTAAACTTTTAAAAATGTCAAATGATTTCAGCATCATTTAAAAGAAGGCCGCTATAGTAATAGATGATTCCTGGAAAGCAGCGCAGCGTCCTGTCATGGTGGCATCTGTCCCATCATTCTGCACAGACTGATTGATTTTTGCACCACTCACTGGCCTGTCTGTCCTGAGACCTGCACTGCTCTACATGTCTCACCCACCATCTGTTGCCCTGGAAACAGCAGAGAGGCTGGACTGTAGAAACTGCCCATACAGGGAGTGAAAACACTCATAATTCATGTCTTACTTGAACATTGCAGAGTTATTGCATGTTTCTGTTTTCATTTCTTTAATGTATATGCCTTAGTACATCTTCTGACTTATATGACCTATTCTGTACCACTGTTGCTCAACTGCTACTGATGACCTAGAGTTTACATTGAATATCAAGTGATGAACCATTGCAATAATGATACTGTTTATTGTACAGGGGTTGACCCCACGTAGTTGAAAATTTGATGCTTTGATTCGAAGAGCCTGATTCGACTACCGATCTCACAGTCGAATATTCACGGGCTGTTATAATATATATATATATATATATCATGGATATATTATTTACCTGATATAAGATGCGTTTGGTTTTGAGTCAAGCACTTCATTGTAGTACTACGGTGATATCTTTTCAGCGCACAGCATGAGCAGGACAAACAACAAAGAATATGAATAACTATGACTGGACTGTCACATCCATACTATTATAATGAGAACACCATTATACTAAAACGCTGTGACTTTTTTAAGTTTAGCTGCTGTGTTTCTGCACATTGTTTCGTGAGTTCATTCAGAGCCATGCAGACACGTTCATTTGCTTTCGGGCTAGCCTTTAACTCCTAACATTAACGTTATGTTTTATAAATAACAAAGCATATTCTACATGTAATTATGATTTGAATCCCATTGATAAAAATTGTGAATTGTTAGGGTTTCTCTGACGTTTAGTGTTAACTATCTTTTAATCAAAACATAAAAACATTATTTACCCCGTTTGTATCTGCGAGGCATTTGTTCCCTGTGTGTTAACATTAGTAGTTATGGCTGTCGACTGTCTGACTTGACTCAATATATTTTGCGCCGCCCCTAAACATATGATTCGACCATTTGTCGAATATCAGCAAGATTCAAAAATTCCAATTCGACTACGAAAATCCTCAGCCCAATTATTGTACAAAGAAAAAAATGACATGCGCAATTATTAACATGACATAAGTTGAATGTGTTTTTGTGAATTGTTTTATGATTCATGAGGGCAAAGTCTGTGTTGGCCTAATTTTGCTATTTTAGAACTATCAAGTGACAGAATCATCTGGATTGGATTGGAATACTTATTTATATTTAGCATTGTTTCAATTAGGAACTACTGTTCCATGGCTGTCTTAATGCTAAAAGTCGGTTGGTGTTTCTGTCCACCGTCATCATCTTCAGATTTGCTTTGTTTACAATGAGACAGCAAGTCAAGATTAACGATGATGATGAGGTTGAGTAAATGCACCTGTACATCAGCTATTTGTGAAACCTCAGCTAAACATTATAGACCTGCCACTGTCTCTCTCTTGTATACTGTAAGTGCTCTGCATGTCTTTCTGCTGGTCGTCAGCCAAGTAAATGGCCTTGTTTATCCAGTTACTCTATTCAATTAAGTTTTGAAGCCACAGAAGGAATTCCCAACAGACTGATCTCATCCATTTTTGTCTCAGATAGAAAATGATGGAAAATGATCATACAGTACATACTGACAGTGAAACACAAGCAGATATTCTGCTGTGAATATGTATGTAGGTGTATATGGAGCACACAGCTGGTGACTTTGATGGGCAATATGGATTTTGATGCATGATGGAAGGGATGTATTAGCATCAGCCATAAATTGAAGTCAATAATTATTTAAACATTAATGTTATGACTAATAACCAGTAAATGGACAATATTTAAAATCTTTACTATTTTGTCTAAATGAATAAAAAATAAAACACAAAAAAATGAAATTGCTCATGTTATTTAATTTTGAGATTTGTTAAAGAAAAACGCAAACGTTTTACCATATTCCACTACCTTCTTCCCTTAACTTAGATGAGTCGATAAATAGGCTACCTCTCCCGTCTCCCGGATAAAAATGATGACTATAATGTATGGTTGAAGAGCACTTCACTGCACTTCGACCTCGGCACAGTTATATCATCACTCCTGAAAACTCCCCCTCCCCCTCTCCCTCTAATTTAAGTCAATACGAAGTGCTCTTCTGCTATACATTATAGTTATCATTTTTTATCAGCTAAGAAAATCGCCACGTTTTATTTTGTGTCACTATATTTTCTCGTGTAACTACTCATGTAGCCGTCTTTAAATAGGGAAAACATGGAAGTGTTTCCCCTGTTTGGATCCTAAGGATTTATGGTGCTAAGCTAAACTCTAGCACAGTGGCGCCGCAAGCTATGGCAATTGAGTGCACGCACTGAGACGGGAGAGGTACATTAGTGTTTTAAAGGATTAAACAAGATGTAAATCAGAATCAGAAAGAGCTTTATGTAAAAATAAGAAAATGAGCGTGAACACTTAAAGGGGTAATATGATGCAATTTAATTTTTTCCTTTCTCTTTGGAGAGTTACAATCGCTTGGTGCATAAAGAAGATCAGTGTAGTTGAGACTAAAGTCTCAAATCCAAGAGATATTCTTTATAAAAGTTAAAGGGATACTTCACCCCAAAATGAAATTCATTGAAACTTCATCCCAAAATTCAAAATGTCATTAATCACTTACCACCATGTTGTTTCAAACATATAAAATGTTTGTTCATCTTGGGAACATAATTTAAGAGATTTTGGAAAAAAAACCAAGAGGCTTGTGATTGTCCCATTCTGGAGAACATGAGCTGATGAAGTGATGAATGACAACATTTTCATTTCGGGGTTTCATTTTTCATTTCATTTCCCTTTAAGAGTCAACCACGGGAATATAAAATGGCTCGTTCTAACACGCCCCCACATGTTTACATCAAGATGTGTAAAGATTTGCATAACGCCACCCAAAAGTTCATGCAAAGAAAGAAGGCATAACTTTTATTCTCACTGTTTTTGTCTCCATCCCACTGTTAAAATGCAACTAAGTAATTTTTACTCTGAGTAATTTTTAAATGAGCTACTTTTTACTTTTACTTGAGTAGATTTTTAGACTGGTACTTTTACTTGTACTTAAGTAAAATTTCATTAATGTAATGGTACTTTTACTTGAGTAGAATATTTTTGTACTCTTTCCACCTCTGCCTTTTAGGCAAGTCATGCCACTTGGCCGCCATCTTGGCAACCCCTCCGGGCAGCTGTTGCAGACTAACAAGACCAGGCTCCTATCTAAATGAATGGGCAGAGAGTCTGAACTGCACTTTCACTGGTCACAGGGACATAAAAACTGCATGTATAGAAACAGCAGAAAAATCGCTGAAAAAAGATTGATGACTTAGCCCCAAAATAAGGTTTAAAATGCCTTTTTCCCCACAGGTTATACTTTTACTACGCATGCGCAAGGGTTCACGACACAAACTTCATTTACGTCTCTATCCAGAATGCCAGTGTTGTGCCATGCACATAAACAAATGCATATTTGTGGTCGATATAAAAGCTTTAACTACCTTGGTAGTCCGGTGCCTTCGCATTGTTATCACCCTCTTCTATGTGGATTCCATCTGATCTTGCACACACCACAACTCGCTGTTGCCAAATCATCTCCGCTGTCGCAAAACCTCAACTGTGCATATGCGTCAGTGGAACCAGACTATAGGCTCAAATGTTTAACGGTTTGACTGTTAAAAGCAGATGATTGGCTTTCCAGCATGAGGGGTGGGCCATCTTTGCCATTATGGGTTTTCCTTATATAGTTGTATGGAGGATTGAGGAAGTGGCATGTCTTTTATAAATTGTCTCTGGCGATACGCAACAAAACACATAAAAAGACAGTATAAGTCATTATAATCAGTAATTATGTCCCCATTGGATGCAACAAATGCCTCGTTTATAATAAGTTTTATTGTTTTTGTCTCATCGTGCCGGGAGACGGCATTTCATAACATTTCCGTCACATGCTTGAGGCATTCGGCCAATCACAATGCACTTGATAGCTGGCAAATCAGCATTTACTTCACTTTTCAGCCCGATCAGCTTTGTAAAAATTTACGCATCTCAGAAAGTCGGGGCATAGAGGATCAACAATAACGTACAGTATGTGGAAGATAATGTGTTTTTTTAACCTTAATCCACATACGTAAACACATTCCATTACACCAAATACACAAACTAATGGTTTTTTAGCAAACTCATATGACCCCTTTAAGTATACAATACTGGAAAATTATAGTGCTCAAGTTTGGTATCAAAAAACAGTTATGCTGCCTAATATTTTTAGAAACTTAGATTAAGTATTTTAGGATTCTTTTATGTATAGAAAGTAAATAAACTGAACAATATTTATAAAAAAATAAAAATAAAAAAATCAATCAATCAAATCATTAAAATTGTACTGGACCTGAACATTTGAATGGTAATGTGCATCAACATATAATTGTAAAATTATATATAATAATATTGGAGTAGTAATTCTCAAAATTATTAACCGCAGATAACGTATATGTTATATACCCCATATGTTATGCATGCCTAGATATCAGACATTAAACTTTATTTGATATATTCATTGTACTGAAATTTCTTAGACTTTGTTTGGGCATTAAGAAATTGATTAGACAAATACAATCATTTATGAGGAAGGTGGTGAATCTGTTTACTTTTTTTACATCATTCCAAGTGTTGGTCAACTTTTGCTCTTTCTTTCCACTCTTCTTTTCTCAGAATGGTCATTTTCACATGGTGGTGACTAAATTTCGTGAGAAAAATCAATATGTGGGGGCTGGTGTGGCAGTGCGGGTCTTGATGATGAGGCTAACAGTAAACACAGACTGCTGTAACAGATGGAGGTGACAGCACTCTGTGAATACTGCTACTCTGTACAGATTACTGCGGTAACAACAGTACACTGCTTCATAGCACACGCTGATCCGGACATTGTCAAGTGGCCATCAGAGACATTTCAATCTGATATTTTCTCAGAAATGGTTTGCGACAGACACGCAGTGGGAGAACTGAGCATGCGCATGGAGAACATGTAACATTAGCCAGATGTTAGCTGTCTTAATTTACATTAAAGTTGCAATAAAACAGAAGTAGCAAGAGATCATCTCTTGTATATTTTGATGTACATTCAACTGAAATGGATTAATGAAAAAGAAAAAAAAAATGTTGGAGGATCTGGTTTTGTTCATTGGTTGAGAAGCAATTAAAATGTGTGAAGAACACCTCGCTTGCACCTTTTCCATTCTCACACTTTTTTCCTCCCTGTTTTTGTCTGTTGTAATTTTCTCTCACTATCTTAAGGTACGGGGGCACTTTGACATTAGGCACTGTATCATCTCACTCTGTGTGTGTGTTTGTGGGATGGATTAATGAATGGTTGCTGGGTAGAACAAGAGGCATGATGTAGGAATGTGTTAATTGTGAATGGAGCTTCTCTCATGCCTTAACTGGAGTCTCATTGGAGAAACACTCTGTTTGTATGCGTGTCTGCCCTTCTCTCTCTCTGTGTGTGTGTGTGTGTGTGTGTGTGTGTCGACATGCATGCATGTTTAACTCATTGCACTCAGAGCAGCCATGCAGAAAATCTGTTTTAGTGAACACATTACTGTTGTAAAAGGCAAAATGGCAATGGATAATAGACAGTCAATGGCTTGACAATTGTTTGTCCCATGCACTGACTATATGTCTTATACGTGTTTATATTAATGAAGAATTCAGCTGAAAAAGCCATATGACATTTTCATCTAAAACGAGCATTTTTACCAGGCTCTCTCTCTCTCATACACAGCTATCCTTGTGGGGACTCTACATACGCGTAATGGTTTTTGTACTGTACAGACCGTATTTTCTATCGCCCTACACCAACCCTACACCTAAACTTAACCCTCACAGGAAACTTTCTGCATTTTTAGATTTTCAAGAAACTTCATTCTGTGTAATTTATTAGCTTATTTACCCGTGGGGACCTCAATTTAGGTATATGTGACAGGAGTCCCCATGAGTCTGTGTGTATTCAGGTTTAAGTCCCCACCAGAATGGAAAAACAAGTACACACTCACACACACACACACACACACACACATATATGTATATATGAATAGTGTTTGGTATTTTTCTTTGTTCTGATTCTTTAAAAGTTAATTAGCTTTAATGTTATTGCTTCACTGACTTATTTGCTCTCTGAGAGTGATGTGTATGACTTTCAGAATTGATTTGTGTGTGTATACAATATGTGCTTTTTGTTTGTGTGCAAGTCATTCAGTGTTAAAGTAACTATGTTACTAGCAAAGCTAATTTTTAGTAGAGAAAATGTCAAATGAGATCTTTTAAATCTTAGTTGTTTCTTATAGACAGCAATGAGATTACATTTACATTACATTTATTCATTTAGCAGACGCTTTTATCCAAAGCGACTTACAGATGAAGACAGTGGAAGCAATCAAAAACAACAAAAAGAGCAATGATATATAAGTGCTATAACAAGTCTCAGTTAGGTTAACACAGTACACGTAGCATGGGATTTTAACTAATATAATAAATAAAAAGAAAACAGATAGAATAAAAAAAAGAATAGAGCAAGCTAGTTAGAGGTCTTTACACATACACACACACATACATATAAAATTGCATAATAAATGAAAAGAAAATAGAATACAAAAAGATTAGAAAGGTAGTTAGATTTTTTTAAAGAATAAAATTAGAATAGTGAGTGTTAAAGTTAGAGGGTCAAATAAAGATGGAAGAGATTTGTTTTAAGGCGATACTTGAAGATGGCTAAGGACTCAGCTGCTCGGATTGAGTTGGGGAGTTCATTCCACCAGAAGGGAACATTTAATTTAAAAGTCCGTAAAAGTGACTTTGTGCTTCTTTGGGATGGCAATGGAAGCCAGTGCAAATTGATAAACAGAGGTGTGACGTGTATTCTTTTTGGCTCATTAAAAATTAATCTTGCTGCCACGTTCTGAATTAATTGTAAAGGTTTGATAGAATTGGCTGGAAGACCTGCCAAGAGGGCATTTCAATAGTCCAGCCTGGACAGAACAAGAGCTTGAACAAGGAGTTGTGCAGCATGTTCCCAAAGAAAGGGCTTGATCTTCTTGATGTTGAATAAAGCAAATCTGCAGGATCAGACAGTTTTAGCAATGTGGTCTGAGAAAGTCAGCTGATCATCAGTCATAACTCCAAGGCTTCTAGCTGTTTTTGAAGGAGTTATGGTTGATGTACCTAACTTGATGGTGAAATTGTGATGGAACGATGGGTTTGCTGGAATCACAAGCAGTTCTGTCTTGGCAAGGTTGAGTTGAAGGTGATGAGTTGAATGTCTCAAACTATTCTGTTTTTCAAGACACGAACATCTGTAATAAAAGTCAAAACTCAAATGTTTCAGTGTTTCAACATCAAATTCTTCCATTCTGTACTATGGTATTACATTCATATTAAAATCCTTTATTCTCAGTTTTGAACAATTCAATTTAAGCCTTGTTTAGGTCTTTTCCTCTCCTCAGAAAATGTTGGAGAAACATCTATACTGTATAATTTTTCATACATGGTCAAAATTTGGTCTTCAGGCCAATGTTTAAAAATCTTACCTTTTGAGCCTCAGAATTGATTGTTTAGGGTTTGTGCCTCTTTGACAAGGGCCTAGATTACTGGTTTGGAGATCTGAGATCTACTGGAAATCTGAGGTCAGCAAATTGTGTATAAGCTGAAAGTACTAATGCAGAGAAGAGATGGGTAAATCATTCCTTGCAGCCATTTTGGTGATAGAGATGCATACAGCTTTAAGGTTTATTGATGAAATGACTCTTTTATACAGGACATTGAGGTAGTTTGCCAGTCAAATTTTCACATTTTCACAGTCATATGTGAGACAGTGTTTTGACATTGTAAAAAATACTTTGTTTCTTATATTGAATGTCATGGTACAGTTAAATTAAAGGGCTAGTGCAGTTCCAGGCAACACTTTCAGACTTCTCAGTTTAACAATTCAGTTTGACATATAAACACTTAAGGGACATAATGGATGTCCAGGCCACCTTCTTTGGAAGAAAACAAACTCCTTCTTATAAATACTGGGGTCAGGATTTTCCAAAGGTTTTTTTTTTCAACCTGCAACTAAAAATAGCCTAATTTATACTGTGGCTACAGGTTTCACAAACACTTTGGATAGTCTTTCAAATGAAACCACTTTTATTTAGACTGCAGCAAGTGTAAACTACTGATCCATGTTAGTGATAAATATTTGAATTACTGGAAGTTGTACAATTGAAGGTCTTTAAAATGCTAGTGATTAAAGTGAAGCTCATAACATTCTGGACTGCAGCCACTGTTTGTACCATGCTGGTTTTGGTCATTGAACTACAAAGTGTCCTATGTGTAATTTCCGTAATAATCTGACAGTTTTTTGTCTCTTGTGTCTCCTGTAGGTGCCACCAGAGACATCGGATCAGCGCTGACCCGCATGTGTATGAGACATCGCAGCATTGAGGCTAAACTACGCCATTTTACTAAGTGCGAGAACATTTCTCCTGTCATCTGCTTACTGTGTGTCATAGTTTAAAAGTCTATTTACAACACGAGTACATGTATGCATATACGTATCACAAAAAACATATCAGAGCACAAATATGGGCAAAACATTGTTATGAATTTTTAACACAGAGATCATATATGAAATAGGGCTGTGCAAAAAATTGAATGCGATTTTCATGCACATCTCATCAGTAAAGACGCTCCTGTAATTAGAAGTATATCCCCAGCACGTGCGTTCAAGATCATGGTTGCCAGGTTTTCACAACACAATTGCTTCTCAACACTAGTCCAAACTAGCCCAATCGCGTTCCCAGGAGGTTCCCCGAATAAAAAAATTGCTTTCCGGGGTTAAAATTAAAGTTTTATGGCATGGTTGCCTCGGTAAAATTTGCATTTTATGGGCTAAATATCACTTTATTGGTATTGTCGCTTCGACCCACGGACATGAAAAACAACCACAGACTTGGCAACACTGGTTGGCATTTACTACACAGAGCCGTAATTCACTGACAATCTACACAAAATCGATGTTAAAATCGCAGGCAATTCTTTACTGATTTTGAAAGCGATTTTGTGTTAGTTGTCGGTAGACTACGGCTCTGTGGAGTAACTGCCGCACCACCTGAACCAGTGTTGCCAAGTCTGCGGTTGTTTTTCATGTCCGCGGTTCGAGGCAACCCCATACCAATAACGAGACATTTAGCCCCTAAAATGCGAATTTTACCAAGACAACCATGCCAAAAAAACTTATATTTTAACCCCGGGAAGCATTTTTTTTTTTTTTAATCTGGGAACCTCCTGGAATCGCGATTAGCGCATGAAAATAGCATTCGATTTTTTGCACAGCCCTAATATGAAACTTCAAAAGTTGGTCAACAGTTTCTTTTTCTTCTTCTAACAAATCAGCTTAGTATTCTAATCAGTCAATAGTTAATGTTTTGTTTTGTTTTGCTGTGCTTTGTTGTTTTGATAATGAGCAGACTGTTTAGTCAAGTTAAGTTAAGTTAAGTTTAGTTTAGTTTTTTTTTTTTTTTTTTTTTTGACCAGGCTGACTTTTTAAGTCCTTATCAGGAATATTTATCTTCACACACTCGTTTATCGAAATTTCATATGTGTGGGTGCACGTATATTTGTTTGTTCTGAAGTGCAGGACACTGAGCTATTTCACATGCACAAATGTGAACATCCCAACACACTTTATTCACAGACTCATTCTCAAAGTCTGATGACACTGGCAAGACAAGAGAACACAAATACACACACTTTTCACACGTCATTAAAGGACATCTGCTGACAGCTCCCTCTGACAGGCTAATGAATGGATGCCTCAGACTGTAAACCAAAGTCTTCATTTCTCATGCTCTGAACCGCCACAGGGTTGATGAGATTTCCTTGCGAATGTTCATATTGCTCTGTAATTGAATGAGAACCTCTGACTCAGCTGTGAACGGTTGAGAACATGATCCTCTCTTCATTGCTCTCAGTGCTTTGATGGAGAGCCTGATCACTCCGCTACAGGACCGTATTGAAGACTGGAAGAAGACAGCCAACCAACTGGACAAGGACCATGCCAAAGGTGACTTAGCAGCTTTACACTTTTAGCTGGTTACACTTTATTTTACAGTCCATGTACTTACCCAAGAATGCACTGGATAGTATACAATAACCACATGGATTAATGTTAAGTTTAAAGATAGGTTTAGGGTTAGTATAATTATCACCCAGTTACCAGTTATTGTAATTGCTATAATAAGAAGCATAAAATAAAGTGCATAATATATATATATTTTTTTTTCAGAGTATAAACGGTCTCGTCATGAAATAAAGAAGAAATCGTCAGACACCATGAAATTACAGAAAAAAGCCAGGAAAGGTAATACATCTTTTTTTTCTATCTATTACAAAGCAGAAATGTGTTGGGAATAAGCCAAGGACATTTCCCCAAGGTCAAAACTGGCTGTTTTATTTGATGTTCAGAACAACCTGCTGTTCATATGCCATTAGTGTTGAACGCGTTTAGTGGCTCCTATGGTTGGTGATGGGCAGTTGAATCTCGGAAGTGTTGTTAAAGCCTCATAGAGACTGTGTAGAGTGCTTTTCAGAGAAGTGTTTTTCAATGAAATGACTGACCCTTCATATCTGGGAATCAATCCTCTGCAATGTAAGCACCCCCCTCTGCTGGCTGAAGCGCAGAAGTGCAACTCTCACCTCATTTGCTGAGCAGTTGGTGTTTATATCCCAGCAGCCAATAATTTCTCCTTTTGAAGATAGGATGACAACCCTGTGTGTTACTAGGAAGACTCCAGTGTTAAAGGAAAAGCTCCCTATTTATGTTGTTTAGTCAGGCATCTCATTCCTTCTAAGACCATTCAGTATGATATGATTATGTATTTGATTTGATTTTTTGCATCATGCATTTTGGCTGATTTTTGAATTTGGTTTTGGTTTAATCTGCTTTGGTGGTTTGGCTTTTCTGAAACAATTTGGCCTTGAAATGAGTTGAATTGCTTCCTAATACTAACCCTAACACAGTGCTCTCCCTCCTCTCTCTCTCTCTCTCTCTCTCTGTATCTCTTTCTCTCTGTTCCTTACCCTCTCTTGGATTCTTCTCTCTCTCTTTCATCTACTCTCTCTCTATAGAGCTACAGGGTAAGTATGTTTTTCTACACCAAGCTGTGGCTCACTTAGATTCTTCTCACTCGTCACTCTGCATGGCCCTTTAACCTGGCCTCAACTCGAAAAAGACCCAAACACGTCTTTAGACAGATCTTTGCCCATCGGGTTTAACCCCCACCTTACATTTCGGCTTGCCAGCTGATTTAAGATCACAGCCTTTCTCTTTTCTCCATTATAACACCTGAGGGTTTGCTTTGTGCATGATTTTGCTGATGCCCTCCTACCATGCATGCCACTTGTGTTCCTGGAAGCAGTTCTACTGCAGATAGCTGACTTTGCTTCTTCAGCAAATGTCACGACCATCTCTAACAATATAGTCTGCATGAGTTAACCTTTTAACTTCCTCTGGGAGGTTCCATGTGTTTCATTAAGAGTAGAAGATGTTCGACCGCTGAGTTCAGAAGCGTCTGTCTACATTGGTTGTGTAGGTGCTAGTCGGAGTAGTTCATTTTGTTCTGTGTTCACATTGCGTTCGTGTTGCTGGAGACTGAAGAGAGAATGATTCTCATCTAATGCTGTGTATTCTTTTGTGTTCTGACTCCTTTTCACTTTTTTCTTTTGATTGTCCTTTACATTCTTTCATTCGTCCTGCCTTTCTGTCCGATTCTCTGGCCATTTTTTCATTCCGTCTCTTCTTCACTGTTTCATCTTCCTCCCTTTCCCCCTTCTTTTCTGTTATGCTCTCTGTCACCCCCTTTAGGCCGGGGGGACCTTCAGCCACAGCTGGACAGTGCAATGCAGGATGTGAATGACATGTACCTGCTGATGGAGGAGACGGAGAAACAGGCGGTGCGGCGTGCTCTAGTGGAGGAGAGAGGACGCTTTTGTACCTTCATCAGCTTCCTGCAGCCAGTAGTGGTACTGCCCACCTCATTTAAGGATCTTATTTTTTGTTCTTAATATTGAATGAGGCACTGTTTTTTAAAAAGCCTTAACAGTCGTTCCCAAGTACATAGCTGTTCAAAAACTTGGGGTTGGTAAAATCTTTTTTTTAAAAAAAAGAAACCTCTTGAAGAACATTTATTTTACAGTGTCCAATGTGTTACATATACTTACTATAGTAATAACAGTAAACGGTACATACTTACAGGCAAATAACCCTAAACCAAACCCTAATTCTAATCTATAGTATTGTTAATTAATATTACTCAAACGCAAATGCACATGAATAATACTGTAAAATAAAGTGTAACTCTCTTATGCCCATCTAGGCTGAATTATTTGATAAAAATACAAGAATAAAACAGTAATATTGTGAAATATTATTAAAATATAAAATAACTGTGTATTTAATATATTTGATTTAATAATAATAATTTATTCAAACCATTACTCCAGTCTCCAGTCACATATTTTTTAAGATATCCTGATTTGATGCTCAAGAAAAATTTCTTATTATGGTCACACTTTATTTTAAGGTCCAACTCTTGCTATTAACAAACCATTAACTATGACTTTTGTCTCAATAAACTCCCAATTTGCTGCATATAAGTATATAGTATTAGGGATGTAGAAGTTGGTCATGCAAAATATGTGCTTTATAAGCACTAATAAACAGCCAATTTGTTAATAATATGCATGCTAATAAACAACTAGTTAATAATGAGAACTGCTCCATATAGTAATGTTAATAATAATAATAATTTGTTCTGTGAAATAATTGCTATGCACTACTTACTAGTTATTATTTTTAGTATTATATTTATCTACACATTTCTTTTAACATTAAATCATTAAAAAAACATTTTTGTTTTGAAATTAAAAGAGGAAATGCCTCATCAAAGTTATACTGTATATGATTATTATAATGAAGAGCCTGTCTTAAGACTTCATTTAAGCACAGTAAATAAACAAACAAAATAAATGGGACATAAATACATAAAGCTCTTAGAATGTGTTACTGTCTGTCGTTTGAATGGCATTATGTGATGTTCAATTAGGTTTTGATCTATGAACTTGTGGTTGTGTCCTTGTGTGATGTTAGAATGGAGAGATTGCAATGTTGGGAGAGATCACTCATCTTCAGGCCATTATTGATGACCTCACTGTGTTAACCTCAGAGCCCCACAAACTGCCCCCGGCCAGTGAACAGGTGCACATGCTTAGATACACCAGTCACCATGTAGCGTGTACTGTACAGTGCTTTACAGTAAGACCATTAATACGACTGTCTCTCTCCCTTTCCTGCAGGTAATAAAAGACCTTAAGGGTTCTGATTACTCTTGGTCCTACCAGACTCCCCCCTCTTCTCCCAGCAGCTCCGGCTCCAGGAAAAGCAGCATGTGCAGGTGAGATAGTGATAAAGAAATAGAGACATTATGCTGCCAGTAATGTTAGCACACTTATTAAATCTTTATTTCTGGCTATTAGCCTTTTTCTGCTAGAAAGACTTGTTGCTTGCGCTGTGTGTACTATGTTCCTTGACTTTTCGTTGTTGGAATTGCTTTGTTGCAAAACGACGGTACAATTTACTTAATATATATATATATATATATATATATATATATATATATATATATATATATATATATATATATATATTGCCAAATGGTAGCTTGTGCTTGTTCTGTAACTAACTGCCCTGCTGGGGAAACAAGCTTATGCTGTGTCTCGGGAATGGTATCTGGTATTTCATTGGTTTAAGCTGGTCCAAGCCTGTAGACCATCCTAGATAATAATTAAAAAACAAAAAGATGCCAACTGTTCATTCAGTGTTAAAGGGATAGTTCACCAAAAGATGAAAATCTCTGTTATCATTTACTCACCCTTTTAAACCTTTCCAAAAGTATTTTGTTCATCATCAAAACAGTACAACCTGAGTGATTTCTGTCCCTCCACTGAAAGTCCATTTCACTCAAACAATAAATGCTAAAAGAAAATCTTCATATAAGTAATCCATATGAACCAAGCACTTTAATCCAAGTTATCTGAAAAGACAGAATCACTTTATGTGATGGACAGATTTAATCTAGGCTTTTATTGTCATGTTAACATTGATCAACACAAATCAGATTTGGTCAACAGACGTAAAATCTCTTAATGCGTCACAATTCACTGGAGCGAGGGAACGAGGAGACGTAGAATAAGCTTCAACAATCTTTAATGATAATCTAAAATAAGAACAACTTCAGGAGCACTGGAGAACAGACAAGGAATAGTGTTTAACAGTGGACGAAAAAACTCTGAACAGAACTATCCTTTCAAATACACAACTCAAACAGGGAAAAACAAGAAGCACCTGGGGTGCTTATTACTTCTGAGATGATATCATCACTCTAATCAGGATCTGGCTGTTGTTGATGATAAGTATGGGTGGATTGAGTTATCTGAAATAATTGCTCATTCATGGGTTGGTTTAAAGGGGGCTATGTATCGATACTCAAAACCATGATCAGCAATGCAGTGATTGGCTTGCGGCAAGGCAGCAACAAAATGACATCATATAATTAAAAAAAGACACCTGACGAAAAACTTGACAAATATCTGTCCTTTTAAAGGAAACAGCCAAGCGAACAAAACTACATAAATGGCATAATCGCTAAATGAAATGTGCCCTGTTTTTATTTTATTTATATTTTTTACATGATTCTCAATTATTTAGATTTGCAATGTATAATATTTGTAGTCTTTACAGTTTTATTCAATGTAGCAATTAGCTATTCATTTAATTTTATATTTGGACAAGTTTGTTACATGACAGCATTAATGAAAATGTCTTAAAGGAAAACTCCACCATTTTTCTATATTCCACTATGTTCTTCCCTCAGCTTAGTCAAGTTGATACGTACCTCTCCCGACTCAATCACTGTAGCTCGCGGCGTCACTATGCTAACATTTAGATTAGCACCATACAATCCTTAGGATCCAAACAGGGATGAATTTAGAAGCCACCAAACACTTCCATGTTTTCCCTATTTAAAGACAGTTACATGAGTAGTTACACAAGTAAGTATGTTAACACAAAATAAAATGTTTATTTTCTAAGATGATAAAAAATGATAACTATAATGTACAGTATGGTGGAAGGAGAAATTCGCAGCACTTCAATCTCGCTGCAGTAATAACATCACTCCTGAAAACTCCTCACTCTGTTGGAAGTCAGAGGGAGATTTGGAGGGAGAGTTTTCATGGGGGGAACAGCTGGAACAGGAAAACCAAATATGGGCATAGGAAAACATGAGGGAAACTAGATCAGTAGGTACATGGGACACGAGGGAAGCAAAACAAAACACAAGTGACGTGACATTATGCACTTTTTAAAGAGTTTTAGTGGAATGGACTAGAAATCTTAATGGGTTTGGAATGACATGAGAGTGAGTAAATGAGACAGAATCAAAATGAGTAATTTTTTGGTAAACTATGCTTTTAAAGAGAAGGCTAATTCCAGCAACCATCTCGAATGGACTAAATGACTAGCTAGAACCTAGATACTATCCTGAGTTGTTTTTCCAGCCAGGTTATATTTTATGAGTGTGTGTATATTTTGAATGCAAGTGTGTGTGTATGTGTGTGTGTGCTGAGAAAGAGGGGGCTGCTGATGCTACTGCTGCTGTGCTACACAATCTCACTGTATGCTGACATCACATGTAACCCCAACAACATATTAGAGACAGAGCACTGCGGTCATGAAAATGTTGCTTTGTATATCACTGTAAGAGCTTTGCTTTCAACAGGCACAGTTTAACGTTTATTGATTCATGTCATTCATCCATTGATTCCTCTTGATGAAGTCAAGGATGAAGCATAGCAGTCAGCGACAATTATCACAATTATACTAAAGTACCCTGTTTAATGAGGTCATTACTTTTATAATTTGCTAGTAATAAGTGTGTCTGATTTATGTAACTTAAATGAATATTTCAGGTTAAAACCCATTTAAAGAACCTCAACACCAGAATCTGTCTAATATTCCAGGGCTGTTTTTAACCTGGAATATGCAATAATTACTTCAAAACAAATCAAAAGCATTTCGAGATCACTGTTACATAACCAGTCCCTGTAGAGTTTTTGATTAGACCATTAGTGTTTTGCTTTGGCTCCAGGGCCAATTAAGGCTTCCTTTTTAACAGTGTCATTTAGTACCTGTCTGTGTGTGTGCCGCCTCGCATGGAGTCCTGGGGGTTGATTCAAGTGCGTTGGCTGCACAAGGCCGACACAACTGAACACAACCTTCAATCTCCATACTAGGCCCCCTGTGTCACACCTGTCAAACTTTGTCTTACATATGTTCTCCCTTTGCCCCCCACCCTGACCTCCATCCTTACCCATCAACCCCATCACTGCTTGAGACCCTTGTTTGTCCATCTTTTTTCCCCCTCCTTTAATATTTGTGAATCATTATCATGTAATTGTTTTCTTAACTTCATCTGTCAATCATGTTCCTTTCATCTTGTAAAACCCTCTCCTGGTGGTATAACCTGCCCTCTGTACCCCACCCTTGCACCCTGGTCCTCTGCCCTGTCGCACTTCCCCTTGCCCCTGCAGCAGTGTAAACAGCGCCCATAGTAGCGCCTCTCGATCCTCTGGTGGCTCTCAGACTCACTCACCCAGTTCGTCCTGTCGCTACCGCAGCCTGGCCCAACCGCTAACCACCGCTGCACACCGCCTCAGCAGCGTCTCCTCCCACGACTCCGGCTTCATCTCACAGGACGCCAACGTCTACTCCAAACCTCCATCACCCATGCCCTCCGATATAACCAGCCAGGTATTTATGTCAAAGTATTTGTTTCATGCTGGCTAAATGGTACCGTAGAAATGTTGGTAACCTGGAAAGTAGAGACCTTTTTTTTGACAGGAATGAAAACAAGGCTGTGAGGGATAGAAGCACTGTGTTCAGTGTATTATTGTTGAAAAACATAGCGAAGGTTCAGCTGACAAAACATCTTTCTGAGAAAAAACAAAAACCCAAAAACCAGATATGAGACTTAAATAAAAGTGATTTTCTCTGGAGTGAATTGTGAGTCTTAAGTGTCAGTTTGTCGAAATTGAGATTTACAGATCATCTGAAATCATCATCTGAAATCATTCCAAGATCTGGAATCTGACAGTGCAAAAAAAAAAAATAAAAAAAAAAATAATAATAATAATCAAAATATTGAGAAAATTACTTTTTAAAGCTGTCCAAATGAAGTTCTTAGCAATGCATATCCTCAGTGTCCTCATTAGTAAGTTGCTTTAGATAAAAGCATCTGCTAAATGACTAAATGTAAATCCAAATGCATAATATTAATAAAAAAATAAGTTTTGATATAATTACGGTAGGAAATTTACTAAATATCTTTTATAAAATATCTTTTTTTTTTTTTTTTTTTTGGCCTAAAAGGAAAATCTATAATTTCGACCCATACAGTGTTTTTTTGGCTAATGCTAAAAGTACACCCCAGCGACTAAAGACTGGTTTTGTGCTCCAGGGTCACAATTGATTTGTCAGTCAAACTAGCCAATGTAAAATAATAGCGCTATAATATTTATTATTGAAATAGACGGTAAACATTTATTTTTTATATTTATTTACAGTACTGCTGGAATATTTTTTGAAAGAATCTCTTATACTCAACAAGCCTGCATTTCTTTTATCATAAATACAGGAAAACAGGAATATTGTGAACAGTGATTCCAATTTAAAATAGCTGTTTCATATTTTAATATATTTGAAGAATAAATATAATCCTGTGATGGAAAAACTTCAAAATATCACTGCAAAAGTGTCACATGATCCTTTAGAAATCATTTTAAACCCCAAAAGATAATGAAGTTGTAATTGTGAGCCCCACCAAATTATAGAGCTAATTATTTTCCTGCTGGCATTGCAATAACTCCCCCAAAGAATGTCATTTCCTTAGCAAACCACAGTGTTCAAACATGCAACAACATTCCCTGTCTGCAAGGTAAGAGTGACCTCTTGTGGACAAGGCTATGAACCACCGTATATCAAACATTTTTTTTACTAATGGTCAGAGAGTGAGTGAAGCAGAATTTTACACTCTCTGGAAAACTGTGACAGATAACAGTTCAGAGCTTGAAATGTGCTTGTAAAGCATTGTATATGGAACATATGCTTTACAGTATGCACAGAAAAAGTGAATTCTTATGTGAGTAAAGCAAGAGAAATGCACTCGTCTCGGGGCTCACATGCTACTTTCTCTCACTGTGGAAAGAAAAGGGGATTTTGCCTGGCTGTGAATCTACCAAACCTCTGGCTGAGGTGTGACACGTGAAGGATAAGCATATTGAGGGTTAGATAGCATAAATAATTCACGCCAGGCGATGTTCATGAGTCATGCATATCATTTTTAAATGGTGATGTGCACACAGGAAAGAATGAACCTTTAAATCTTTTTAGTTTGGCTTTTAACTTATATGCGTTGGAAATGACAATATCACTGCCAGAATGAGGGAAAATGTTCAAACATAAAGTAAAAAAATAAATACAAATAAAACAAAAAAGATCAAATACAGAAATACATATAAAACTAAATTTAATAAAGTCAAGAATTTTGGGCTGAATTAGTTACAGTATTATTATTATTATTATTATTATTATTATTATTATTATTAAATCACTAACCAAAAAAAGCATACTTTTTCAATTATATAGTATTAGTAATAGTTATGAAAACAACCAGCAGATGGCAACAACAGAAAAGAAAAGAAAAGAACTTAACCGTCTTTAATATTTTTTTCTTTCTTTCTGTCTTTTTTTTCTTTCCCCTATTTTGTGCTTGATTGTGTTTCAAGATTTGTATGGTCACACAAGCTGCATTTAATTAAATTACAGTTAAAACTGTTATATTATTAAATATTTTAACAATTTAAACTGTAATTTATCAATCAATCAATATCAATTACTTTTAGTGAGCCCAAACTCTTCTCTGAACCTTCTCTCTCATGGTCATTTACTTGGCGTTTAAGTTGAAGGACTTGAAGTCCTTTGTTTAAAAACTGTTAGTAATTTAAAATGTGATTTTTCTGTCAACGAAGTGTCCATTGATTGCAAGCAGTACCATAAAATATCCAAAGAATTCAAACAAAGCCCTTCTAAATGTTTCCCTGTTTCTCTCTCTTCAGAAGTCCTCAAGCTCAGCGTCCTCAGAAGCATCTGAGACCTGCCAGTCAGTTAGTGAGTGTGGCTCTCCGACCACAGTAAGTATCAAGTACTCTGTCCAGAAGTCATACGTGTGCTGAAGCTCTCAGTGATATTTTGGATTGTCTGTGGGACCCGTGAGGTTCGTGCTGCTGATTGGCAGGTTGGGGTCTGCTCTTGCCGGTTTCGTCTTTGTGCTGTCATCAGATCTGATCTTTCCTGCCACTGTATCTGCAAAGCCACACACACAAAGGCTCCCATGCCCATGAGTAAAGGGAAGGGGGTCTCTTGCTACTCTGACGGTCTCGCTCTTATCTCTCCATTCCGCAGTTTGGCTCGTCCTTCGCTACCTTCCGCCCTGCTCTTTCTCACACTGGCTCCATCAGGCCTTTCTCTGTCATACTTCCTGCGTCCCCACCCTATAACCGCTCCCCCGGATCCAACACACCCTCTCCCACATCCAAGGTTCCTTGCTGGAAGGTTTGTCTCCATTGGCAATTCTCATTGCAGTGTTGTTCATCTCCTCTTCTTTTTGTGTGCGTTAAATATGTGGCTCCTGAATAGCGCTTACTGACAGTGTTTTGGTTTTGATTTCCTTCTGCTTCACTTCATTCATTACCTCATTTTGCTTTTTAACACGCACCTTTTCTGTTGGCTGTTTGATCCTGGTTTCAAATCTCCGGCTGTGAGATTTGCTAAACCGAGCAGACCACGGAAGGTACCTATCAAACAGTAAAGCAAACACTGAGATTGGGCTTTTTCGAAAACAAATAAGACCGTATCTGTTGAAAGGACACTCAAACTGCTGGATCGTGGGCCAGTGTTCTCTCTCGCCCCGAGACCGTTGCATTTGTTGCTATACACTGACCTGAATTAATCGCGTCTGCTTCCTCAGGACTGGTCCAAGGTAGGTTCCAGTGAGCTGCCGCTGGCCAGCACACTTCAGAGGAGGAAGGAGCCTCTGGATAGGCTGAGGGAGGCAGAAACCTCTCCTCAGTCACAGGGGTATTCTGGGATGCATTCAGAAGACCACCAGAGGCCAAGGATGAACCCAGCCACTACAACTGCCAAGGTAACTTTCACCATATATGAAACATTCATCATTTGGTGTGGCGAAGACAAAATGTACCCGTTTGCTAAAGGCTGGTTTCTTTAAATATGGGCTGCTGTGGCCTAGGGTACTTAATAATGCAATGGTTCTCCACCTGGAGCATCTGCAGATGGCTTAAAAATACTAAAAATAAGCTAAAATAATCTAAAACTTCACTTGTTTTCCATAGCAACTTTTGAACGTAAGAACCAGATTTCTATACTTGGACAAGATTTGATAACTGATAAATTATTTTAAAAAAAAGTAATATTTTTGTTTAGGTAGGTTGTTTAGGTAAATGGCTCTTTCTACATATAATCTCTGCAATCACAAACAACTAGGAAAGTCAACCAGAACTAGAAAAGTCATAGAAATGTAATGGAAATACATAGTGTAAGCCCTCAATAACACTTCTGGAATGATTCAGTTATTGTTATACACTGCAACTGCTATTTATTTTAAAATAAAAACTTTGGAAAATAAGCAGCTATGTCAATACAGTACAAAAATTTGTTTTATCTTGCTGGGCCTTGAAACATTATCTTTGACAATAGGGGACCATGAAGTCAAAACAGCAGAAAACACAATAATAATGAATTTTTGAAAAAGTCTCTAAAAATGCACACTCTTTTCAACCCCCAGTGTAATTTGCACTGTATCTTAACTGATGTATTGATGTGCATTTTAAGCATTTTTTGGATAAAAATGTCTGACTCCTTGACACACAGTTAACAGTTTATATATCATAAATATATACATTTTAATAATATTTTTAATAATGGATTGGAAATTATATTTATTTTTAGAAAGTGTTTCTTTGAATTAATATTCATACAATTTCCATAGTTTAAGATTCAAAGTTGAGGTCTACATATGCACACATTGAGTCTGTGCTTGATGTAACCGTATGCATGTATTGTGTCATGGTGCAGCACAGTGAGGAGGTTTCCCCGGCTGCTAGTGATCTAGCTATGGTCCTGACACGAGGCCTCAGCATGGAGCAGCAGAAGAGCAGCCGAGACTCTCTTCAGTACTCTAGTGGATACAGCACTCAGACAACCACCCCATCCTGCTCTGAAGATACCATCCCCTCACAGGGTAATACACAGTCAAAAATATTCATGTGCTCTTAGCAAAAGTCTGTTCACACCAAGAATGATAACTATAACTACAGCACTTACTATGTTTGTGTCAACGCCAAATTTGTTTATTACAAGCAAGCACTGGTGCTTGAGCGTCTGCCAAACTAAATGCTCAAGCTCTTTAAAATCAAGTGGATTCTTATTGTCTGTCAATATACTTTTTGTTCATCAGCTAGAAAAGAGAAAAAAAAATCTTGAAAGTGATTTTATCAATTTTGTTCCACTGTGTCAATTATTAGTATAGCTGTGGTGTGGACCTAATTTTTAAAAGTTATTAATTTAAGTTATCATTAATGTCATCAGCCTTGGTGTGAATGGCCCTTAAAGGGACAGTTCACCCAGAAATGAAAATTCTGTCATTAATTACCTACCATCATGTCATTCCAAACCTATAAGACCAGAAAACAAATTAAAATATTTTTTATGAAATCTGAGAGCTTTCTGGCCCTGCATAGATGGCAAGAGAACTACCACGTTCAAGGCCCAGAAAGGCAGTAAGGACATTGCTAAAACGGTCCATGTGACATCAGTGGTTCAGTTGTCATTTTATAAAGCTACGAGAATAGCTTTTATTGATATTCTTACTGAGTATCTGGACCTTGAGTGTGGCAGTTCTCTTGCTGTCTATGGAGGATCAAAAACTACAGACTTCATCAAAAAGATCTTAATTTGTGTTCAAAAGATGAACAAAGGTCTTAGGGGTTTGGAACGACACGAGGGTGAGTAATTAATGACAGAATTTACATTTTTGGGTGAATTTCCCCAGATGTTTACTTCTTATTATTTTAATTCAAAACTAGTTATAAGACTTGATAAGTTACAAGTTGGATTTTTTTTTGTCAGGCTCTGACTACGATGTTTACTCAGTAAACGGAGATACTGAGGCCGATGGTCAGGCTGAATTCGATAAATCCTCCACAATTCCCCGTCACAGTAATATCGCCCAGAACTACCGGCGCATGATACAGACTAAGCGTCCCGCCAGCACAGCAGGCCTGCCCAGCGGAGTGGGTGCCCTGGGCGGACCACCCGGCGGAGGGGGCGGTATTCCTGGTACAGCCACCATTCGGCGAACGCCGTCTACAAAGCCGGGGGTGAGGCGCACCCTCTCCAGCGCTGGCCCTATACCTATACGCCCACCCATTGTGCCAGTCAAGACCCCCACTGTGCCTGACTCACCCGGCGGGTACACTGGCCCTCCCGCCCGTGTGGGCAGTGAAGAATGTGTCTTTTATGTGCCGGATGACCCCTCCCCAGGAGCGCTGGAGTATGTGAAGGCCTCTCCGAAGCGGCTGAGCCTGCCCAACACAGCCTGGGGCTCAGGAGGCGCTGGAGGCTTAGAGATGAGCGTCTACGCCCAACCGGGTGAAGAAGACCACCTGCTGGCTGCCAATCGCCACAGTCTGGTGGAGAAGATCGGGGAGCTGGTGGCCAGCGCTCAAGCATTAGGTGAGGGCCAGTTCCCTTTCCCATCGCTTCCAAACCAGCCCCCGCCAGGTCCCGAGTCCCAAACCGATCCTGAAGCGCCCCAGGAGGGTGAGGACATGCTGAGGTCTATTCGTCGAGGGGTGCGACTGCGCAAAACCGTCTCTAACGATCGCTCAGCGCCCCGGATTTTGTGATGCCTCCTGGAGAGATGGGAGAATATGAGCGAAGTAACCCAGAAAAAAAAAAAAAAAACTTCACAATGACTCTTTAGAAAATGAGCTATGAAAAAGAGGATAAAAAAAAATTAAATGTTTAAAATCATTAGAGAAAATAATGAATAACAGTAATGAAAAAAGTAAATGATATGTAACAGCAGGCTCAGGCCACTATAACTCTTAGCGTGTCCGAACGCATGTTTGTCTTATTAACACGCCCATCACCGCGGCATAGTTGAACTTTAGTGAGACAATTAACTACTGACAGAAAAAAGGGACCAGGATGTCCGCATGGTCCCTGTAGAGTAACGGCCCTCCCCAAATTATGGACACCAGGAATCAGTGCTTGAGAAGCTCACGGGGCACGCAGGGGCTTGTCGCAAATCCTTGCCCCTCCACAAGGCTCTCTCTAACCCCGCCCTCACCTCCAGTAAAACTGCCATCAGATCCTGAAAGTCTTGTGGTATCGCTGTTGTGTGTTGGTCTGCAGTCTGGAGGTGAGCAGGGCTCTGCTGCAGGTCAGCTCGTGGTTGTGTAGAGGGACAGGATTTATCTTTTGTTTGTACGCTTCTGTTGTCTTGTTTGTTTTATTTACGAGCAGTTAATCACCTCCTAGCTCCGAAGCGTAGGAAACGTTCATGTCAGGTATGTGGATTTGTGTAGATTTAGGGTGAAAAACCGCCATGATAAAGTGGAGCAATAACGCTTTTTCCTTTTTTTTTTTCTTTGATGGGGGAAGGTTTCGAAGATCAGCTTTGAATAAAGTTGTGCATTTTTGATGTTCAGGTGTCTTTGGGGAAGCAGATGCTTTCGAAGACTTCTTGTTGAGTCTAATTATGGCTTATTTAAAAAGAAAATAGAAAGGATGCAGAGCACTTTTAAGGCCTAGTTTTGACCACTAGTTGTCACTGTGGCCACACTGTGTGTGGTGAATGCTGTGAGACGCCGCGGTCACGTGCCCTGGTACATAGGGAGACGAATGCGTGTAGCAATGTTATGCTATAGGAAAAAAGAGAGAGATGGGATGTGAAGCAGAGATGGACCTAAGAAGAATGATTTGGCAACAATTTGCAGTAGGATCAATTTGTTTACAGTATTAGTGAATGTATTAGGTATCACAAACTAACAAACAGAATTTATCTAAATTAATGTTCATTTCTACTTATTCTTGTGCAGTTTTTTTATATTTCAGAATCAGCAAATTTATTATGAAAACAAACAATAGTACACTGCCATTCAAAGGTTCAGTGTCAATTAAATGAGAATACATTTATTCAACAAGTGTGTTTTGATCAAAAGTTACAGTAAAGACATTTATAATGCAACAAAATATATCTGTTTCAAATAAATACTTTTGTTTGAACTTTCTAGTCATAAAATAATCCTGCAAAAAATAAAATGAATCACGGTTTCCACAAAAGCAGCAAAATATAATTTCAGCCCTGATAAAAAAAAAAAAAAAAAATACTTGCCTCGCCATCTTATCGCCCCCAAAACTTTAAATAGTATATATTTTATAAATTAGCACTAGATAAATAAAGGTTTTTCTTGTTTTTTTGTGTGTGTGTTGTTCATTGTCCATGCACACTTTGTGATGCCTATTGCATTAACTGTAAACCAGCTGAATCTGACTGCAGATTGTGACCAATGATCTTGAAAAGGAATCGGTTGACACATTATATTTAGTTTCCAATGTGAGCCTCTAAAATACATTCAACTCAATTTTGCAGGAAATGTTCTTTTACTTGTCAAGCCTCAAACCACAGTCCCTTGCTAGATATTTAAGAGGGGTGGAGAGAACGAGCTAAGATGAAGGCACACACCTGGCTGCCATTTTTTGGGACATCAGAATGAACTTTGCATCTGCAGAGGGAAGAAGGGATGAACAAAGGAGGTGGAGAGAATGAACTCTGAGAAGAAAACTCATCCAGTTGTTTATGATAAAAGCATTCCACTGCCTGTTTCTGATGACATAGGAGTCAATCACTATGAGACATAAGGTCACCTGACGTGAAGAAAAACAATGCTCTGTGATGATACTGGATGTGGAAGTGATGCGTAGGAGGTCAAAACATAGTTTTAGTCATGTAGTGTCTGTTTGTGAGTGACTTTCTGTTCTCCCAAGACTCCCTATAACCCCTGCGGTCATACATACTGCTGTTGTGCCAGACGCTCGCTCCTTAATCTGACTTTTGGGTTGTTTATTATTTATGTTGCATAGAGCACTCTGTTTTAGGAATGCCTGTAGCGCGTTCAAAAGGAAAAAGTATGTCTGCTTTGTGACCGTATGTACGACTGTGCTGATCTCAAACTGAAAATAGTGCCGTTCTGGAACGCCGAGGCCATATTGAGAACAGGCTGGAATGAAAGAACAAGGCTATGGCAATTCAAAGCCCACACTGCCGGCCGATCAGCAGGTCAGAACTTTATCTTACAGTAGGGGGTCAAGGGGTGGGTGAGGAATCAGTCGACAAGTGAATTGAGCAGTAATATAGTAAAGTTTGCTGAACAAAGAGAGGGGAAAAAATATCATTTCTGTTACATATCTACACATTTCATGTGAAGCTTCATGGCCTGCTTTATGTAGCAACATGACAAGGAAGTTCCATTCACAGCATTACATACACAGACAAGTAAAAGCAGGAGGATACAACAGGAAAGAAGATGGAGAGTTGATGAGAAGTGAAAGAGAAAGAAGAACGGAATGAGCAAGAGTGAGAAAGACAAGGCCAGTGGAGAATAATTGATGAAAGAAACGGATAGGAAGCGAAGTGGAGAAGAAGCAAAAGGGGAGGAAAAAAAAGACACAAAAGCCTGATTGCAGGTAGTTGGCTTACTGTTGTCTCTTTATTGTAACGTCAGTCTCTGAGGGTTTTCTGCTCCTGAGGTCATGAAGCAAGATGACAGTTAAAAGCCCCTCTGGAGTAAAATGGGGGATGGAAAAACTACCACTGTCACGTATGAGCTCAATACTCACATACTCACACACAGCGGATAGACTCTTTTGGTTCTCAGGTGGTTATATACACACTTTCTCTTTGTTTTGCAGTGTTTAACATTACTCACGTCATGCTCATTTGTCTCCCGCTGAACGGCATGATATGCTCACTATAAGGCAGCCATCACAATTCAGCTGTGAAAATGTAATTTCATTGGCTAGTTATCTTACACTTGAAGTCTGCGAAGCTCTGGAGTCAAAATTTGTCCAACGAACTCTCATGCCAATTCGTAACCATTTTACGCTCTGGTGAATTCATACAGTGAGTGCGCACTCGACATTTGCACGTTTCCGTAGCCTATTATCTCTTCAGCCTTTGTGTTATGTTTTTGTAAAAGTCACACTGTACAAATTCATACAAAATCACCGCCTCGTAAAATAATTACGATTTCTCATGAGATCGGGTTGGTTTGTCCCTGGAGCACCCCTAGTTATATTACGAATTATCAGGGAAGAGGTGGTTTAGAAATATATGTGCTTTGATGATGTGTAAATGTGATTTTGGAGGGCAATATTTTGATTAGTAATATTCTATCTTAAGCTATTTTGACCATCTCCCACGCTCCCCTAAAAAGAAATAATTCAAACCTTTAAATGCGTGTCTTATAGATAATCTCTGTCATTTGAGGGGATTTGCCTGGAGAAACATTAGTAATTAGCACATTGTGCATTTTTGGTTAATATTTACAAAACAAACAAACCAGTGTCTTCAGTTTCGCCCTTTCATTTGTTGGTGAACCAAACGAATGCCAAAAACAAACAAACAAGTGAATTGGCTATCCTTTGTATTTGCTTTTAAGTTATAACTGACCAAATCCTATAGTGTTAGCGCACAATCACTGAGTATAATGTTAGCCTTATGCAACTTTATGCCTTTTTGATATTCACTCACGCCAGCTGCACTCTAGTCTTTCCTCTGTCATTCCATTTCCCTTGTCATTGTGTTTCACATCTTTAAAATGGCTACAGACAATGAACGATCTTGTGGTGCGTGTGACAGAGAGATGAAACGCTCATTTGCAGCCTCCCTCTTCTTCAGCCAATCACGCGCTGTTCCTCGAAGATGCGCCGATTCAAAGACACACGTCTCCCATGCTCGGTTCAGCCCCAACGCCACGGTTTTCCCTCGCTGTCGTCTCCACGGCGAGCTCGTGTAGGGAGGGCTTGGCAACCGGGTGTCATGGAAACTGAGCCGTGTTAGTCTGAGTTGCGAGCCTTTTCTTATCTTAGCTGCTCGCATACAAGGAGCATCATGCACATGCAGCAACAGAGCCCAAACATCAGGGTCTACAGCTCAAAACTTAACCTGTGTACTGATTATGTCTCTTAATTTCATTCTCGTGTAAAAGATATGAGGTGTGCATTTTTTTTTGTCCCACCCCATGCCCTCCTCTTTCCTCTGACTGAAGTTGAGTAACGCTACAGGTGCTGTTGTCTCTGTTTTCCTTCTTTCTGCTTTTCTCTCTTTACTCTTCTGCTTTAATTTATTGTGCTGTTTTCCTAAGGCTAACGTGCCACTGTTGCTGATAACATCGTTTCCTTTTTGGTAATATTTATCCTTCTAATTTTTGTTAAGTTTAGTCACAGCTAATGTAACAAAACACACTGTGATGATTCCAGTATTAATAAAAGTTGTACTTAAACTGTGTGTGAGGTGAAGAATATTCATTATGACCTATTTATTATACAATATGTGTTATTTCTAATGCTTAGGCAAGCCATAATTAAGATACGTTGAAAAATTAGCAAAAATGTGAAATTATGAGATCTAAGGTTAAAATTTCCTGTTGAAAAACAAATGCATATGTTGGTTAGGTATGTTTAGAAGCATGATTGCTGGTTTGAGCTGGTTTAAGATGGTCATATGCTGGTCCTAAGCTTGTCCTGAGCAGGAGCTAGTTGCTTAGGACCAGCATATGACCATCTTAAACCAGCAGTCATGCTTCAAAATTTACCTAACCATCATATGGATTTTTTTTTTTCAATTAAAAAGCAGGTTCTAATGTATTGAGCAGATGTATTGTCTAGAATGGTATAAAAACAAGCTTGAATTATTATGCATACAATTAAATGTTTAAATGCTATATATAGCATACTTCATGCCCAGAAAATACAAAACAGAAAAGGGGTGACTGAAGTTCAGTTGAAAGTGCAAGAGGCTTGACTGAAGGTGCACAGCAAGGAAAGATCAACTCTAATAAATAATCCCATTTAGATTGCACGCATTGTATTTTTGACGCCAGGGGGCGCCAACGTGTTTGGCTAAATCTGCGACTGCATTGCAACATCCAGATAAAGAAAGTTTGTTCTAATTCCTCAAGCTGTTTAAAATCTAAAGTTGAAACACGGATAAATCTTGTCTTTCACGCCGAAAATAAATAACTAGCAAAACCCTGTAATTAAAATCACAAGTCAGTCTCTAAGCACCTATTTTGCGCTCATCAGCTTTACAACGTCTTTCAACAGTGAGGAGAAAGACCGAGATTAGCAATTCAGCCTCCAGTGTTATTTGCTGAGAAAGCCCCGGAAGGTGTATTAGACAGTCCCAGCTGCACTCTGGACTGCTCAGAGCTCAAGTGTGTATCTTCAATGATAGTCAGGTCGCTTCATCTATATAAAACACGTGCGCAACTTAATTAGAACGTCTTCTGAGCTCGTCATCTCTCTGGTGTGTTCTTAAACCACACGAATGCAACTTTAATTAAAAATAAGTAGGCCACGATTAATTTAAGAAATCTTAACAATGATATTGTATGGGACCATAAAGGGATTAGAGAGTGTAGAACGAGAAAAGAGTTTATACTATGTGCTAATTAAGTTTACCATCCCACTAATGGCATATTCACGGAAGCATACCCACGCTGGATGCTATTTGGCTGTCTCCTGAACCCTAGGTGAGTAACATGATCTCGGTTTCTCATTTGAGTAAACTGTGCCCTGTGTTGGAGGAACTAGAACGTGTCTAACAATACCCAAATCATAATGTTAAGTAGGTCATCAACTACAGTAGCTACCCATCCGTTCTCCAAAAGACTTGTGTATTATGTGTCATAATTAGGGTACCATTCAATAATAATTTGCTACCCTTCACATTAAGTTTGAAAAAACTTTTTGTCATTTTGCAAACATTATAAGAATGTTGGGTTTGAATGTTCTGAAATAAATTGTAACATATATATATATATATATATATATATATATATATATATATATATATATATATATACAAGAGGTGGCCAAAAGTTTAACTATGAAAAACAAAAAATAACATGGAATTGAGAGCCATGGGCCAAAATCTAATAATTATATAATTAATTAATAATAATAAATACAAATGATTTATATTCTACATTTCAATGCAAAATTAAAACAAAACAAAAAGATGCATTAGAAATGAAAAATGCTTCAATGACATGTTTTTTTTTGGCATGATGGGCCAAGTCAAAGGTCATCCTGCCAACTGTGACTCACAGGTTCAGGTTTGGGCATCTCTGCGCTAGACGGATGGGCAGTTCATCCCATGGTTAACACACACTGACATACACACTCTCTCACACCTACAAGCAATTTAGTGCCTTGTGTCTTTAGATAGTCAGCGAAACCAAAGCAACCAGCGGAAACCCACACTTAACACAGAGAACTGGCACAAACGACAACAAGGAGTTTAAAATAAATGAACACTTGTTTGGGCTGAAAAAGAAAGTAAAAAACACACCCTAACTTACAAAAACCAGTACACACAGGGGCTGCTTATTTACATGAACCATCCGAACGAACTGAATGAATCAGACTTTCCAATGCAGAAAGAGAGAAAGAGAGAGGATCCGAGAATGCAATTTACTTGTTTCCTCAGCTAAGGCTGATTATGCTACTGCTAGCTTACTCATTTAAAAAATAGCTTAGTTAGCATTATATTGCTACTATTTTAGTTAATTCCTCCCCAGTGCCGCTGTTACCAAACTTTCCTATTGGCATTACTGAGACCTCGTTCATTTGAAGAATCCTTCATAGCAAACCTGGTGATGCGGATCACATGAGAGGGGCCCTTCCATGCTTGACCCCCTCACCTCAGATAACTGAGGGTTTTCGAAAGGTACGAGGTCACTCACCATGACAAGAGGAGCCACTAATCTGCACCTCACACCCCCGACTGCTCTTATTGCCCGTAATAAATTTATATCTATCGTCTTCCACCTTTCTCCCACATGTGTGGATGTGTGCAATAAAATGTGAAATGAAATTCATGTCCACTCGGTGCCTTTTTATCCCGCCACTTATCAAGGAAACACAGAGAGCTGGCACAGGACTCAAGGGGGGATTCTTCACGCCTCTCTTCCACCTACTCATTTCAGAACGGTTTGGAAGGAAAGGAGAGGAAGAATGTATTTTTGAAACTATTGGCTTTGCTCAAAATCTATTGAATCTAGGTATTCAGTTGCAACATATTTTATATTTTCTTCACATTTTAATAAAAAAAAAAAACAAGATCTCGCTCTCTCTCTCGCTCTCGTTCTTTTAATTTATCAAGGTTTATTTTATTAATAGCTGTTTCAGTGTTGTGGTATTTTTCAATCAAAATTCCCATATAGAAGACTAAATGGTGAACATTTCAATCAAGGATTTCATTCACTTAAATAATTGCAGGTTCCTGACTTGTTAAGTGAGAATAAATAAACTGCATTGTCACATGCTAGGCTTTTTCTTGATTGTTCAGGAAATTGGACATTGTAAGGGACATTGCTTGCGACTCTAAAGAGTTTGAAAGAATAATGGCTTGGCCAGCTAGATCTGCAGCCACATTTGCTGACCTGTTCTTATATTGTTCACACTGGCCTTGACCATGGATATCGCAAGCAGTGTTGGGGAAAGTTACTTTTAAAAGTAATGCATTACAATATTGCATTACTCCCTAAAAATGTAACTAATTACATTACTTAGAATTTACGGAAAGTAACTTTTGCTATACTTTTTAAATAAACTTATAGTAAATGTAAAAGCCCTTTCACACCGAAAAGTGTAATGAATAAACCTCAAGCTGAGGTACCTATATGAATCTTTTTTATGTCTCCATCAACAGTGTCTTTTGCATTGGCTTCAGCTGTCATTGTTATCTCTTTTTCTGTGCCCTTTGTATCTCTGGAATCTCTCACTTTTGTTTTTACAGTTCCATTATTTTTTAGTATGGTTAAACTGGATCATCAAAGATCAGCAGCAAAGTCATTGGTTAAAAAAATGGGATTAGATACATTTGTGTTCTTTAACATATTTAATTATTGCAGGTTTGCATCATATTCTGAGTTTGCATTTTACTGTTTTAATTCATTAAATCAGTGATTTTTTGTTTTTGCGAGTGGGATAAATGAATGCACATTCACATTTAGTCTAGAACTACAGTAACATCATATTCACTCAGCGCACACAATGACTCTGTTCTTCTGATTTCTTTGAACATTGGGATGGGAGAACTGTCAGTCAATAAATGGGGGAAAAAAGTTACTGCCATTACTTTTTTGAAAAAGTAACTCAGATATTTTCATGAAAATTAAAAAGTAATGTGTTACTTTACTAGTTACTTGAAAAATCTGATTACGTAACTTGTGTTGTTTGTAATTTGTTACCCCCAACATTGATCGCAAGACATAATTTTTGTACAGTAAGGGTTATCACATTAAGCAATGGTAAACTGTATGGCTCCCATCAATGGAAAAAGTGTTTTAAAGGGGTCATATGATGTTGCTAAAAAGAATATTATTTTGTGTATTTGGTGTAATGTAATGTGTTTATGCGGTTTAAGGTAAAAAGAACACTTTATTTTCCATATAATGTGTATTATTGTTGCTCCTCTATTCCCAGCCTTTCTGAAATGCATCGATTTTTACAAAGCTCATTGTTTTAAAAAAGCGAGGTATAAGCTGATTGACCAGCAATTCAGTGTTTTGTGATTGGCCGAATGCCTCAAGCGTGTGACGGAAATGTTAAGCCCCTCACCATACTGTGTTTCCCAGCACAAGAAGACAAAACCAATAAAACCCATTACAAATTAGATATTTGTTATAATAATATAGATATTTTTCCATAAAATACGTTGCACACACACATATTTGAGTTGAACTGTTCTGGAACAGTGTTGTAAATACAACTTAACCACTGATTTCTAGTTGTGTCCTCTTTTGGAAGACCAAACAGAGTAGTTTTGCTTTCACAATAAAACTCTGCATCTTAACAACATTGCGCAGGCGGTAACAGCAAGAACCAAAGTTACACCTTCTGGGCGCCATTATGAAAACCTTCCCACAGCATGACATAGACATGGGTGGTGTTAAAACAAGGTGTTTAAGGAGGCAGTGGTTGACTCTTAACTTTTATGAAGAATATCTCTTTGGATTTGAGACTATCTGTCACGCTCGTCAGCTGATCAGCTGATCTGTGCGGATCATGCAAGCACTGATGCAAGTGCTGTTGAACTAACCCTGGAACATAAACTGCTTCGGAGCAGGCTATCTTCATAGAACAAGTTTCTATGGTTACTATTGCAGTGGTGTCAAAAGTACTGACATTCATTACTCAAGTAGAAGTATAGATACCAGGGTTTAAAAAGACTTTTGTAGAAGTTGAAGTATCAACTCAAGCTTTTTACTCAAGTAAAAGTGTAAAAGTACTGGTTTAAAAAACTACTTAAAGTATAAAAGTAAAAGTAATGTAAGGGGGAAAAAATGCCATTAAGAACAAAAGCTTAGGCCGCACCACAGGGGCCTATTGTGCACTACCCCACCTACTCAAAAAACATTTTTCTAAAGGCCATAATGACTATAATGTTATATTAAAATGTTCATGTTGAAAAATTTGGGATGCACTAGGCTAGCTTTTTCAGCCGCATATATGAAAATACAAAAATGGTGTGCACATCCCAAACATCCAATTAGGACGCAGGTGCAAGACAACTGAATGATATAGACAAATAAAGAACAAGTCTGAACACTGAAAACTACTGCTCCAGAGGAATTTAATCAAGCAACGTTTAGACCTTCAGGTCTACATCAGCCGCATATATGCCCATTTAAAATGAACGCACTTTAGTACAATGCAAATACATTAAAGGACTAGAGATATGATGACTAGTTACCAATAACTATTGTTATGGTCCAAAAAGTCAAACTTTAGAGGCATGTCATCAATAACTTTTAATGGAATGTAAATTTACTGTACATCCAAGCTTAGCTGCAGGAATCTGTGAGGACAATGGACAAGAACATTGGTGCAGGCTTAGTAACAATTACACTTGTATGGTTGTCTATTTACAATAAACATTATCGTGCTGTCAAAATGAATGATTAATCCAAGTGATTAATCAAAAACTAAAACTGAAAAATAAGTCATAATCCTGATACCTTCTTGATTGATAGCTTCTTGTATTCGGTACATCTGCTATGCACCTAAACTGTGCCTGAACCAATACTTAAAAAAAAAAAGAACCACAAAAAAACTATGGATAACTTTAAAGAACATTACAAATATTTAAAATAAATCCATAGCTTTCACCTTGGATGCTCTCATTTCTCAAGTTATGCTTCCCTTAATCTAAGGCTAATAAATGTATTTCACAATCTGGGTCATTATTTAATACAAAACCACACATAATGTTTCTACTGTATCTCTGTCAATCTCTCTGATATTTAGTTAAGATGAGTGCTGTCTGTTACAGTCTTTAATCCGTTCTGTGAATTACTGTATGCTCATTCTTTATAAAGTAGCAACAATCTCGTTTTTAAAATACAGTACTGTGCAAAAGTCTTATGGAAAAATTAGTATTTTCACCCCAAAAAAGGGTTTTAAGCCAGTTATTTATATCTTTTGTTGTAGTGTGTCAGTAGGAAATATCAGTTTGCCATTAATTTTAATAATAATCTAGTGCGATTTTGAATGCACAAGCAGTTTGACAACGGCAAAATTAATGTTTGGAAATGTAAACTGATATTTTATACTGACACACTACAGCAAAATATATAAATAACTGGCCGAACACCATTCTTTTAAGTGAAAATACTAACGTGTCTAAGACTTTTGAACAGTAGTGTATGTATAAAGTACGTATGATTAAATTAAGTATATTAAAAATAAGTGTAATTAAAGCATGTGGTCGTTCATATGTGTTAAGGGCTAGATTTTCGCTGGAGGAAACGGCTGTGGTGTGATGAGCGAAAACTTTACAGATGAGAAACCGACTGCTCCCTCGTGACCTTTTGTAAACTGTATTTATGACAAAGAACTGCACAGATATGGATATTCTAACAAACTATCGATAAACACATACCTTGTGTCCTCTGTTTGTTTAAGGGCGCATGCGCTGCGCCGCCGCGGTCTGCGTATTGAAGAGCGCGCTGAAAGACGGGAGACCTGACGCGGGTTTCAAATGAAATTTAAGGGGACTGACTCTGAGGCGATCGGATACCGGTTCCATACCCAACCCTACTTTAAAGAAATATATTTTTTGATAAACGAACCCAAAACTGGCTATGTCCTTGCTGGAGTGTGATGTGATTTGTGTCATGTGCAGGTGCGATGGATCGCGTACAAACCAATAAGGTGTCGGAATGGTATATGTTTATACTTATCATCCAACCACAATCAAATTCACTCCATCCGGATGGCTCGATTTATCTGGATAGGTTTTTTTTTTTTTTTTAATGATGACAAGCCGGAATGAAAACAAGCCGAAGTGAAATAGCAGTAACGAAGCTATTTTTAAAATGTAAGGAGTAGAAAGTACAGATACTTGCCTGAAAATGTAAGGAGTAGAAGTAAAAAGTCGGCTGAAAAATAATTACTTAAGTAAAGTATAGATACCCCAAATTTCTACTTAAGTACAGTAACGAAGTATTTGTACTTCGTTACTTGACACCTCTAATAACCAGAAAGTAACCTCTGATTTTGGAACTGAAAGCGCTCGCTTATCCTCAAACATACCTGAGTATGTCACATAACCTGCTTTTTGGAATACCACCCAGTAATGTTTGTTGTATTTACAGTACAATTCTAAAAAACAATTTTCACAGTTTACTAGAATCAACATTAATATTTATGTGTAGATCACAAATTATAAAACTGATTCAATTGGACAATCAGTTTAATTTTTATATATCTGCCCCTCAAACACACAAACACACACACACACATATGTGTATATACATATATATATAGTATATATATAGTAAACCTTTTTATATAGTGAAATTTTACATTTTAACTTGTAGGAATGATGCATCACCCTCCATGCCCTTTTATTCTATTAAGATTTGCAAATGTTTTTAACTTATTCTATCACAACGTGCCCTTACCAGCATTATTTATTCTTTCAAAGCGATTCATCCCGTTGCTGGCATTACAAAGTTATTAAACTAGATAAGAGGTTAAGATGTGCTCCTGATAAAGCCCACACACTGAATGTCCCTCTGAGTGTGGAGATAAGAAAGCAAATGAATGCTGTGCAGGAAGGATGTGAAAAAACTAATAAAAGCAGAGAAGTGAATCTCTTCAGTATGTGACTCAACTGCATGTCAATGCTCTTTACAAAGAACATCCACCAGTCAAGAGTAAACAGATACATTTTTATGAGTGATTTGTATTTTATGTGGCCTTTCAGACAGTGGGAATTATTATACAGATCTGAACATTTTTGTCAGTTATATGGATGTAGGGGTGTAGATGGCAGGGTCTGATTATCACTGTGATAGGCGGAGGGTTGAGATGCTCAAGTGTGACGAAGATATGTATAAATGTAGACATTTTGTACAGAGACAAATGGAGATGAAAACTTTAGGAAGAATGTCCACATAAATATGCCAAGTTATTATCAATCTTTTTGCCGGCGAAATAAAGCTACACCAAGGAGAGACTGTGAAAGCACGTTGTAAAGAGGTGTGACAATGTGAGGAATGAGAAGAGAAAATAACTGCAAGAATTTGAGAGCAGTGTGGAGAAGATAAAGGGTGGGGGGAGGGGGGGCGCACACGTGTTGAGACAGACGGTGGAGGAAGCCCTTGGGGTGTGGCTGCCAGTCTGCAGTCATGGGATTTGTTGCTCTGACAGCCTCCACCATCATTATCATCATCACCTGCATCTTCTGCTCTGAGATCAGCCTCATGACTCATTCATCCTCTATACAGGACAGCTATGGGATCCCCACTTTAGGATAGGCCTATATATGAAACTGATTATCTCTATTTATCTCTATACACATACAGGTTCATCTAAAAAAAATATCAAATATAATGGAAAAGTTCTATCTTTTTTGTAATTTCAAAAAATGAAATTCCAATTATTAATAACTCCAATCTTAATCCAGACCTTGATTTGCAAATGAAAGGCAAAATTTACTTTTATCTGAAAAGGGGACTTTTCAGACTGGAGCAACAGTCCAGTTCTTTTTCTCTTAGGTAAGATGCTTCTGATGTTGTTTCTGTTTCAGAAGCATCTTGGTAGTCCTTTTCCTGAAGACGTCTGAGCACGGTGACTCTTGATGCACTGACTCCAGCTTCAGTCTGCTCCTTGTGTAACTCTCCCAAGTGTTTGAATCAGCTTTGGTTGACAGTATTATCAAACTTTTGGTCATCCCTGCTGCTTGTGCACCTTTTCCTACCCAATTTCTTCTTCCCAGTCAACTTTGCATTTAATATGCTTTGATACAGCACTCTGTGAATAGCCTCTGCTTTCAGTAATGACCTTCTGTGACTTATCTTCTTTGTGTAGGGTGTCAGTGATTGCCAATGAATTGCCAAGTCAGCAGTCTTCCTCAATATTGTGGTTTCAAAGAGCAAGAGATACCCGGTATTTATACTGTAGGGATGGTAATTTAATGGAACTCAGACGTAAGTATTCTAATATTTTTAGATACTGTTTTTTTATCATCAAAAAAAAAAAGAAAAAAGAAAGAAAGTATAATATACCTGTATATTATCCATTCAGGTAGATCAGTGTCAGTTAAGATGCAAGTGTGATACACAAGCACCTCAAGGAAGTCTCTCTTCTTTCTCAATCATTAATGTATACAGAAAATGAATGCACCAAAATTCATAATGATAGATGGAAATAGTGGCGTAAGGGCATACCAAGAATGCAGAAATGCACAAAAATGCAAGAATTTAACAAAATATCATCTGTGACATAAAAGAATTATAAATATTTTATTGCTCTGTCGAGGAAAATTGCTTCCGTTGGGTTGTGGCCTAATTCTGTTATGTTTTGGGTTAATTATATTGTGTTGTCAACTTTTGTTTGCTTGGTAAATGATGTTGTGTTGTGCACCGCAGGGCCATGGATCCAATTGTTTTATACAGACAAAGAAGACAATACAAAAGAAGAGGGAACAGAAAGGTTTTTTCCTACATGTACACGGGGGCAGTTCACCAACAAATAAAAAATATATTGTCTACTCCTCCTACTTTTTCCTTTTTCCCGTGGTCCACAAAATATATTTACGTATATTCAAAATATATTTTGTAATTGTCTTCTTTTTTTTTTTTTTTTTTGTCTTTCCATACAATAAAAGTCAAAGAGGGGTCAATTATTGTTTACTCCATTCTTCCAAACTTATTTTGTGTTCCACAGAAGAAATAAACAAAATTGGTTTGGAACAACATGCAAGTTAATAATTGATCAAATAATTTTTACTTTTAGGTTAACAATCTCTTTAAATCATTCTAAGGGTCTCGTAATTGTATTGCGTCCTGGAGTCTAAACATATTTGTACAAAAATGATAGATTGTGATAAAAGTCAAAACAATGATCATCTTCCCATTCCTTCTCTCTCTGTCTTGTGACATAAGCTCTTTCTGTTTCTTAATGGTGTCATGATGTGACTCCTCATCAAAGTCTGGTGCCTTGGCATTTCTCTCTCTCACATCATCATCTCTTCTGTCATTCAGTCAGTCTTTTGTGCATCACGGTGCAGTGCCTCTTATTTCCAGATAAACAGCATGGCTCGCCGGCACACTAACACTGCAGTGCCCAGTCGGCCAGTTCTAATTAATTGCAGCTAATGAGGAGCAACATTAGCATATCAATACTCCCTTCGCTCTATCCAAGCATGGACGACACAGACTCATCTCTAGCAGCAGAAAAAGCATATGGTTGATACATCACAAAAACACCATTAATTAAATAAGCTCCCCTCATGAAACAACTGTTGTTTCTCTGTCTTTCTTTCTTTCTTTCTTTCTTTCTTTCTTTCTTTCTTTCTTTCTTTCTTTAATAACACTCATTTGGTCTGCTATTTTTTGTAGCATGCTTCACATATGGGAGAAAGAATGTGCATAGCTGCGTTTTTCTACCCTATTCTCTCTGTCGTTGAATGGAAAATGGAAATCAATGTAGTTTTTGTATTGTAGAATCTCCCCATCAATACTATGCAGCTGAAAATGATACACTGCTTTCAGAAGGAGCACAGGGCCATTTATTTCAGTGCCACAATGTTTAGGAGCATTGCCAAATTTGAGTTTTGTTGACGGCAGTGGTTCTGGAGTTTACTGTAGGCAACTGGCTCTTAGTAAGGTAGAGTTGTTGTATATTTTGCAACATTTAGTTCTAGTATACAGTTCTAACAGTAATGGGAACTGTTGGTATGATTCCAGACGGTCCAGTGAGGATTTTCAGTGTTACTGCCTTTATAAGTGAGTCACAAAATCATTCGTTCAGCTGATTCAATCAAAATACCACTCCATTCAGTAAGGAATGACACTACAATTAAACCTGAGTAGAATTATAGGTCAATCAATTTTACCCTTTCAAATCACTCATATGAAAGGCCCTTTGAAGTTATCAGTTTTGAGCACCTCGAATTGGAACAATCTTTTAAAATAGCGGCCGTGATTGTTCTTATTTCTCACATTTGGAACATAGTGCACATGTTTTATGAGTGAATGAGTAACTGAATCATTCACTTTGCTCAAAAACAGTGATTCATTCAGGAACAAAACATGAGACCATCTTTATGAGTGAATGATTAAATCTTTCACTCAACCTATTCATTCCAACTACTGAACTATTCAAGAAAAAAGTGAAATGTCCAACTTACCAAAGTATGAAAAAAAAAATAATATACATACATACATATAAAGAGAGATTGATTAAAGTAGTTAAGAATGTTAAATTAAATGTTATAAAATAGAAAGTTTAATTATTATTATTATTATTATTATTATTATTATTGAGGCACTTGAGGCATTCTGCCAATCACAATGCATTGGATAGCTGGCCAATCAACTCACTTTTTCAAACCGATGAGCTTTGTAAAAATCAATGGGTTTCAGAAAGGTGGGGAATACAGAAGCAACAATAATGTACAGTATATGGAAAAAATGTTATTTTTTTTTTGAACCTTAAACTGCATTTGCACATTGCTATTACAGAGAATTCACAAAATAATGTTATTTTTTAGCAACGTCATGTTGTACATATACATTTTTCATGCTGTACATTTATAATGCTGTAACTAGTAAAGAGGAAGCGATGATCGGTTTATGTTCCACTTGAACTTAGGTTCTACAATGATCTGTCACAACACATTAAAGAGCCACAAAATTTTTATTTACTGTTAGAATTTCTTAAAAATAAATTGACAACATGTGAAAGTAACCTGCTCTTCCTTGTCTGTTGGTGCATTGTCAGTGTCCTCTTTGCTCCGCATTGTATTTTTTACTGCGTGAGAGCTTGATGTGTGGCGTGAGAGCAGCGTGGCTTGTCAGACATAGCAACAGTAACTAAGTGGGTTGGTCTTCGTGAAGGGTCAGTTGTTATTCATATGCAATTGACATTATTTATGCAATGTTTTGGCATGCTTATAGCTAAAAGAAGAATTTAAGGCATCTTGGATTTCTGAAGTAGAGCTGAATGGAAGAGGGAAATCAATAACTTCTGATATTGGTGCATCTCTCCCTTATTCTTGTCGGAGACAGATCTCAGCAGAATGAGACTTGCATGCACCTTCCTAAAGGATGTTATTCTAAAATGATCGAACAGAAAAAAATAAAAAAAGAGTCAGTGATAGCAGGTTAGCAGTAGGAAAAACAAGGGCAAGAAATCTCATGACACTTAACCGGGGCTGCTTGGGTATGACAT
This sequence comes from Carassius auratus, assembly GCF_003368295.1. Classification (NCBI taxonomy): domain Eukaryota; kingdom Metazoa; phylum Chordata; class Actinopteri; order Cypriniformes; family Cyprinidae; genus Carassius; species Carassius auratus. Next base: position 22,058,205 of record NC_039249.1, on the reverse strand, counting down.
GACCTTTTCTTCATCTGTGTATTTATTCATCAAAGACTCACTCTCACTTTTAAGCAAGCTTAGGGTGGCATGCTAACACAGAGCTTATTAAGTAGACATCTTAAAAGACTGACTCCCTGTCATGTTTTAATGGATGGCATTTTTGATGCATCTGGCCGGGTGTCTCATTCAGGTTTTCCACTACACTTTAAAGGCGAAGGAATGGGGACAAAAAGCTGAATTAATTAGCTTCTTTAATAACATGTTATCCAAAACATATTCTCCATGGGCGTAATTAACAACAATTTATTTGGACACAGTTTCCTCTTGAAGGAGGTAATGTTGCAAATTGGAATTATTTTTAAGTTGTGTGTTCAGCAATTATGTGCACCTTTCCTTCTCCAAGAGAAGCCGTGAGAAATGTACTGTTTCCAATTGCAGCCTTAATGGATACATTTATGAAGTGTTTACTGGTTTTGTAAATGCAGTAATACTTGAAAGACCTCTGAAAAGGCAAAATACAGAGATGAGCCCACAGGGTAATCCGACTCAATTGCCTGTTCTTAGTTCAAGGAATTGTTCATGAATATTCACATTGATGACAGAAACAATAAAGGCAGAAACAACAAACTGCTTCTTTGTAACAGTGTTTCGGATTTTGAAAGACACATTTATGATGGTCTCTGATGAACATTCTGGTAATGCAGCCGTTTTCATCAGATTGTTTGGCTGTTGGTAGATTAGCTCTTTGCTTCACACATATTTTTTTGTTTGATTAAAAGCTATATTGACTAATGAAAAGAAGAAGGAGAAGAAAAAAACAATAAGCTTTTTAGATACAGTGGTAACACTTTAGAATAAGGTTCCATTAGTTAATGTTAGTTAATGTATTAATTAACATGAACAAACAATGAATAATACATTTATTACTGTATTTATTCATCTTCGTTAATGTTAGTTAATGAAAATGCAGTTATTCATTGTTAGTTCATGGTAATTCACAGTGCATTAACTAATGTTAACAAGCACAACTTTTGATTTCAATAATGCATTAGTAAATGTTGAAATTAACATGAACTAAGGCTTATAAATGCTGTAGAGGGATTGTTCTTGCTTAGTTCATGTTAACGAAAGTAGTTAACTAACATTAACTAATGGAACCTTATTCTAAAGTGTTACCGATACAGCTTGTGCAAAATATAACCTGGCATGTCAGGTTGGCAAGGTCTTTCAATCCACAGCCTTTTGAACAAGCTGATAACTGTTATTTAAACTGTTTTTTCCCCATAGGCCACAGTGCTTCATCTGATCTGTTTTGAGTACTCTTGGATTCATCATGCCGAACAACTCCTGACCTTCAACAGAAACACAGATTTAAAACAATTGCTTTGAATATGCTTTACCTTCATGTGAAGCCTACCAGAAGAGCAAAACACTAATTATGTTTAATTAAACACTAACCACTATTTGTGAGTACAGAAAATTGTCGTTTTTGCCGGAATTATGGTGAAAACTAAATTCATTTATATTCAAAGAAGCCATTTGAAAAGCAGAAAATATAATGAGTGACTTGTCAAACTCCCCTGAGTCTGAGAATCTCACTTTGATCAACCCACAGGCCATGACCTGTAGTGTGCGGCACAACGCTGTAGTCAATAATGTATTACCATGGAGAGTAATATAGCTGGAATACGAAATACACTCTGACTAAAGAGCCACCACATCTGCATCATGTTTGATATACTGTGGCGGAGACAAACGGTAGTGTATGCTGTCACAGTAAAGCTGCAGGTTCTCAAAACAGCAGTGTAGAAGAACATCTTATTTCAGACACAGTCTAGCCGTCCCAGGTGTGCACATCATGAAATCAAAGATTCTTCCTTTTTGATTCCCATAGATCGCTGCTTCATTCAAGGCTGCAGCTGGGGTGAACAAGATGCTCTTTATCCACACAGACTCCATAAACATCTTGGTTAGTTTGGCTGGGTAAACAACACCAAAGGGTAAACAACACCACAATGTCATTCCAAAATCTGAAGAAAATAACTAATGAATATAATAAAGTAATGAGAATCGTCCTGTATTTATGCAAAGTCTTTGTTAATTAGCATACATTAAAAAGGAGTACAAAAAATATAGTGTAAAACAGCTTCATTTATTTACTATTTTACAGTAATAAACCGTAAAGATCAGTTGCATTTAGTAGTTAAAATACTTTTTTTCCAGTTAGATTTTGGTGTGAAATAGAAGGAGGCTTTATGAGGTTCACCATAATGCTGTCTGCAACCTGATACGCTCCCATGACTCGTTTTATTTATTTACAGAACATAGAGCTGTACCGAGACAGATATGATTTGTTTGGACATTTATTTTAATGATATATCAGTCGTGTAGCTGGTACATATTATATAAAGTATTAAAAATGGCTAGCATCTTTGATTAGAGCTAAAAATGGGAATATCTCAGACTGTACTTGATAGTTAGTGCTGCTGATCCTCAATAAACATATTTTTTTATCCATTCTAGACACATTTTTTAGAGACTTTGCCTTGCAGATTATCCTCTGTTCTTCTTTGTTTCCACACCACACTTCTTTGAACTGTTATCGTCTCATCTGATCTGTTACACTGATAAGTCAGAGGCATAGCCATGGTAAAACTTTTTGCCTAAATGAGATGCTGTGCTCCGATAATATAACTGCTTCAATAAGACATCGCCTCCCAAACTGCTGTTTATTTCTTCACAAACACAAACAAAAGAAGAAACAGATGGTTTCATAAAATGAGATGAAGCTGAAACAGTAAAGTTCAAAAGCTGAATGACAAATATACTCGGAAAGAGACCCTGGATTTCATGTAAGAGATTTCATAAAGTTTAACACCGGCTGTTTGACAACGTGATTAATTGTAGTTAGCTAGGAATATTTGAAGAGGATTTATTGGATTTCCAAACCGTTCCAGGGATCTGCAGATATGAGGATCCCCTGCTGAGTTGCTAATATATTAAATAATACAGAACCATTTATTTTGCCTGTGAAGCAGTAATTTTAAGTGATAGTATTAATATAAAAACATGTTGTTTGTAAAATCAAAAGTGACTTTTATAGTCATTCCACTAAAGTCAAAGAAACATTTATTCATTTGTGATTTGATTTGTGTAACACTTTTCTCAACAACAAAAACAACAACAACAACAACAAAAAGTACCATGCTGACCCAAATATAAGATGATGTTTTATTTATTTTTTAAAACCATCTAAAAAAATAAAAATGCGATCATCTATATTTAGGGTCTAGGCTTTGACATGTCAATACTACACCCATGACAATAGGTGAAGCCAAAAACGCATATAACGAGTGTGCCATGAAATAAGTAATGTAATATATGTGTTGTAAAGATAAAAAGAAAAGAAAATGCTTACAGCGGCATACAACTTGATGGGACCAAACCCTCTCTGTAAGTGATTTTAAAACATAAGACGGTACCAAGATTTTAAAACTACAATAAGATTTCACTTCTACTGTTAATAAAATGGTGGTAGGCTACAATGAGATGGATGGACTAAATGTTATATAATTCAAATGGGCTACCTGATATTTTTATGGTATATCAAAACGTGTATATTTTTAAATGATTATTGTTGGTACATTTTACCAGTATTTACCATACTTTTTTATGTGAAAATAATTTAGGAAAAAATATGTTTGACAGAGAGAGAGAGATTTGGTTTTCAAAAAGCCTTTTTCCAAAAGGTACATCTGAAAAAGGTTGGTCGTCTTATATTCGGGTCAATACGGATGTACACAGTGTGTTAACCAGTTTGAACTAAATGGGTGCTGTCAGAATGAGAGCACAAACAGCTGTTAAAAGCATCACAATAATCTACAGTCTATCAATTAATGTATTTTGAAGAGAAGAAGAAGGGCGGCAGTGGCTCAGTGGTTCATGTAGGTTGTCTGCAAACCAGAAGGTTGGTGGTTCAATCCCCGGCTCCACCTGACCAAGTGTCGAGGTGTCCTTGAGCAAGACACCTAACCCCAGCTGCTCCCGACGAGCTGGATGGCGCCTTGAATGGCAGACACTGCAGTCGGTGTGTGAATGGGTGAATGTCAGGCAAATTGTAAAGCGCTTTGGATGGCCATGTGGTCTGTTGAAAGCGCTATATATAAATGCAGTCTATTTACCATAAATTAATTCATCATTAAGGATTTGAAAACTTCAAACAGTAGCTTCTTGAAATATGAGTACTCCATCCACATCCATCCAGAGAAAAAGTAAATCATGAGTGAAATATGCTCAGATCAACACTGTTTAAAGGCATAAACAGTCCAAACCAGTGCTAAATAAATATGTTGGTGGATTTTGAGGACAACAGGGGATGGACCCTTTCACTGGACGAAGCGTAATCGCTTGTTTCTTGACTCTTATCCTGACGGCACACATTCACTGCAGATAATACATTGGTAAACAAATGAAGTAATGTTTAATTTCTCCAGATCTGGTCCAATGAAGAACCAATCCCATCTACATCTTGGATGAAATGAAGGTCAGTATAGCTAATGTTAATTTCCAAGAAAAAATGTATAGTGGACAAGAAGAAGAAATATTCTTCCTTATTCGCTTTTCGCCCTAGCAACTTCTCAATCCTACTATAGCATGTGACTTTGTATGGCTTTGTCTTCCCCATAACCGTTATCTGTGCACTTTTTGTTTTCTTTATTCAGTCGCTCTTTGTATTCAGTTCATTTTCATTTTTTGCTCTCAGCGTCCCATCCAATCGCACCTTCTTCCAAATCTCTCTCTTCTCCCACAGTCTTTCTGATCTTCTCCTGCATCATCCCTCCCTCCTCTCGTCATAAGCCCCCTGATCTGTGTGCACCAGCCCCTGCTCATCTTCTTAATCTTCTTACACAATTTGCATATTTTCTCTGTAATTTTATTCGCTCACAGTCTTTTTTCCCTTCTCCCAGGTTGCATTTAAATAATACAAATCTGTTCTATATTTGTCAACTGTGTGATGATCTTACATTTATGAATATAATTGAATATGTTCCAGCCTTTGGAAGCTGGTGCCAAAGGGCCCGAAAATAACAGAGAGGCATCTGGAGCCCCACTTTATAGATCTAGATTCCAATCATAATGAAAGCCGTTTGCCATGTTCTTTGCTCTGGGGGCTCCTGTCCTCCAGCGGTCTGACCAATAGACATTGTAGTGTATAAGTGTGTCAGCTTTCAAAGGGTAGATGAGCTTACAGTATTGTATATCATCACCGAATAACACAGTTCAAAGTAGCAAACCATGGATATTCAGATGGCAAAAACATGTTTACTGTATGCTAATGGAATAGACCACACAAACAGTTATGGCAGAAGTCATGGTGTTCCTGCTACCATATTTCGCTTAAAAGTGCTTTTATTTGGAAGGGTTTGTTATTCACAACTACCAATGGTAGCTGGATTTTCCTGAAACTGATAACTGAAAACAGTCTTGACGGTTTTTAAAATGAATGGCTTACAACTTTTCACCAAACACAAAATAGTAAGAAAACAAACATCTAAAAACTTTTTTACAAAATCAATAACAATGATATAGCATGTAAATATAGTTGGAACTATATAGTTTACTGATACAGTTGGACCTAATGACATTTCTGCAGTCTGCCACAATGTAAAGAAACAAACCCCCCTGACCTTCATGGAAACATTGTCTGTAAAATCACTCCAAGTCCTCGAAAAAGATTGCTGAACAATGGCAAGAAAAAAAAAATGCAATTTATGTCTTTCGTCAATTAGCTTGTGTCAATAGCCTTATGTTTTGCTTGTACTTTCATCTTTTCCTCAGATTTTGATGTTTTGCTCTGTTTCACAGTCTGCTGGTCTACATTACTCTTGATGGCTTGTTTTCCTCCTTTGATGTTGCAGCGCTCTTAAAAGTCTGTCCGAAGCCGTAAGGGGAACGAAGCACTTCATATCGATGTACTGCTGTAGTCCTCATACACTCTGCTTGCGATCCATATTCCATTGATTCTCTATGACTCTTCACACTTGTTAGATGCTCGTGAATTGCAGGCCCTCTGCAGTAAAAGACTCTGTTCTGTTCGTCTCTCCAGTGAATCGAAATTCTCTCGGTGTGTAACATGTCTGTATGCTTCATAGGCTTAATATTTAAGGGAGAGTCAGCATCAAAGAATACACAACTGCTGCATTTTACACGGTGTTGGTCGCTGTTGTGCGCAGTTTATTCCATCGTTAGTTTTTATATAAAGGGTTCAGAGATCTTTTTCGTCATGCTTTACTCCCACTGAGGCTTTGGCTTCCAGCTGCCAAGCCGAATGAATGCTCCTGATTGAGAAATGGTTGATCCGGTTATAATAGCAACCTGGGATCCTGGGTGTTTACACTCTGCCTGTGAGACATACCGTAAAGGAATGAGTACAGGATTCCCGACTGGAGCCCGTCAGGACTGGGCTGGGGTGATTGTGATCCATGAAGAGCAAGGGCTGATTGTAGTGAAGTGTTTCATTCCAAACACTTTCTTGGGTCGATGACTCTGGAAGCTTGTTTTTACCAATGGGATAAAACAAGTCAATAAATAAAAAAGTTAACTTTAGTTTACTAAGTCAAAATACAGACTTTTTTTTCTCACAGTTTTTCAGAATTACTTCCATTTTATCTTATTTTATTTTATTTTATTTGACATGTTTCTGCATGTTGGTTGAACCACTTTTTATAAGAGTTTTTTTTTTAACCTATAGTGAAATCCAGAATTTTGATTGACCCTTTTAATATTATAAGATTTTTTTTACTATTTGGTGTTACAAAAGGGCTCTGTGTGATATTAGTGATGCAAATGTATAGTTTATATTTCTTTTTAAATAATCTGTGTGTGCTGTTGTTTTAGTTGGCTTGTTTTGTAAAATGAATTGTGCATATGTAAGTAGGAATTGATTGAATAATGTTGCCGATAACTGAAATAAAGGTGTGTTGACATTCAATTCTCTCTCTCAGTAAGAAATAATAATGCAGTTTCATTCTTTTAATGAGTTTTTGTATTCATTATACTATCAAAACAATTGTATCAACCTGACATTTTTGAGTTCATGCCCCAAAAATATCAAAATGAATTTTAATGCAGAATTCACTCAACATGGAGGTGCATTCAAGCCATTATATGTATAAATTGCATTTTTTATGTATTTTTTTCTCCCAAATAAATAGATCTGTCATTGACCCTGATATCAAAGTTCTCTAAATACTTCTCTATGTCAAATCCAAAGCCTTGTGTGTCTCACACCGATTTAAAAAAAGTGATAGAGAATACAGCATGGAAAAAAAGAGAGTGTAGAAGTAAGGTTTCTGCAGTAAGTGCAGAGATTGGTTTGAGTCATTGGGCTCAGAGCGTGCCTGATTTGGCCTACTGAAAAGTGAGAGCCGTAAAAGGATTGCAGTGGTTTCCTGCTGGCCAGCTTTAATCAGTGCAGAACTGCAAATGTCTACAGCCACAGATTATGTGGGGATAACATGACAAGGACCCAGTACTGCCAGCCTGAGTAGATAACACATGGGGCACTGTACTTACTAATGAGACAGCGAAGAGGAACAGGGAGAGAACAAGAGTCATGTGTGTGTGTGTCCATGTCCATAAGAGGTAAACCGCTGTGCATTGTTTGTGCCCATGAGGATTGTCTTCATAAGCCCTGCAAAATGCGATATGTGAAGTCGAGCGTGCAAGAGCCATATCTTTGTTTTTCTCGGTTTGCCTTTGAACGCAAATCAACATTTGTTTACTTCTCTTTGTACATGTGTGTGCTTGTGTGTGTTTATGTGAGTGTGTGCACATCGCCCGGGGCCAGATAATACAAGAGAATGCCAGTGAACCTTGTAAGAGCTACTGTCGTAATCCGGCCAGTGCAGACGCAACCAAGCTGAAACAATACCGATCTATCGGACTGTTCACGCTGACCTGAGATCAGAGACTGGACTGAACTGGCAAGCAGGCTCTGACTCTTACCTTATGAAACGATGCACATGATTCATCGCCTGAATGACTTCATTTCTTCAGCATGACAGAAAGCTCTGCAACACCGACCGTTTCTGATAAAGACTACCCAACAAACCCAATAAGGTAATTGGGAAATGGTTGGCAAACACAAAAGGACAGACAAAAAGCTTCTATTGTATGGCAGTAATAAAGAGGATTCTGAGATGCACCATTGAAGCTTTTTCATATGTTAAAAACCGTGGTGTAAAGTACAGTTCAGTGTGCAGTCAAAATCAATTACCCACCGTCAATAGAGCACAATTGGAAAGCAACATGGAAATAGAGACAGAGCGGAAATGCTGGGACAGAAAATGAAATCGCTCGGCCTGACCCTCCTCGTTTGAATATACTGACTAAGCAAACTACATGAGACTGCCTCTTATTGATTTATTATTTAAGTGTCTGTTGTGAAAAATTACAGTGCTGCTGCCTATGGACCAATTCCCATTGTTGCCCAAAAAAAAAAAAAAAAAAAAAAAAACAATTTGTGCAATTTACCCCTCATTAATTAAATAAACAAATAAATGAAATGCACAGAACATTGCTTTAGGGGAAAGCGAACTTGGTCCTGGTGCTGTTATCCTCCTATCCAATCAAGGTAATCTGCTGACACAAAACTCTTGTTAAACATGGTAATGCAGACAGATTAATGTGCAGAAAGCTTGATAGCACCCAACAAGGTCTTAATTAAAAGTGGGATGTAGGTATAGATGTGGAATATTTGCTGGAAGTGTTTCGAAGGAGACTAATTGGAGTAATAATTGCTGAGACGCAAATAGTTCAATTAGAAACTGATTGTCTCATTACAGCTGTATACAAGCTGACAAGTAGCTGAATTCCCCAAGGCTCAAAAGGAAGAGAGTGTGACACTAGGAAGCACTGGTGTGCAGATAACCTGCTTGCAGGGTTGCCAGTGCTGCATAACAAAATGCAATGCAATGGCCATTCAAAACTAGCCCATGGACACTATCCCAAATATCAAAACTAAATATTTGACACTCCCGTACCTTAAATAAAAAATTTGCACTCAGTTTTATGCATAATACACAATTTCAGTAGCAGTAATCATAAACACAGTTGCTGCATCCGAAATCTAATAGTATGGGTTGAAATTAAGTTCATTACTTCATTAAAAATGTATGTTCGATATAGTATGAATGGGTAGCTTGAATGAAATTCGAATGTCCATGATGTTGTTGCTGTCATGTGATTAGCATCAGTTTCATGTCTTCACTGCCATTCGTGAATGCTCACCTGGGACCTCATGGGATAGTAATGTGTCCATCAAATGCACACTCCAGAATCAAAAGTAGTAAGTCATCCGCTTACTGTTATTCAAATGATTCAGATTATTTCAGGTATAATACTATGTAGTAGTATACAACTGGTGAAACAATTCAAAGTCATTTTCTTTCATAGGCTGTACTCCTCTTTGGCATATACTGTGTTTTGCCTATTATTTAGTGTAGAAGAAGTAATATTCAGACACAGCAAGCCTGTTTTCATAAAAAAGCTCAAAACCAAAAATCTAGCATCTGTTCTGGAATTATTATCCTTATAATTATCCTTAGTCATCTTCAAAAATTGGCTAATAACACATATATTCCATCTTTGTGACCCTCTAACTCTAGCACTCTCTATTCTAATTCTAAAAAAAAAATGCACCATAGACTTGCACCCTATTCATTTACTAACTAACTAACACTAGTTTCTATAATCTTTTTGTATTCCATCTATTTATTTTATTTTGAATTATCATAACATTAACAAAAGCTAAAAAAGGCATCACTAGATGGGTCTATTCTTCTAATCTGTCTTCTTTTTATTTTTCATATGATTAAAACCTTGAAAACCTTGTACCTGTACTGTGTTAACCTAACTGAGACTTGTTATAGCACTTGCATATCATTGCTCTTTTGTTGATTTTGATTGCTTCCATTGTCCTCATTTGTAAGCCACTTTGAATAAAAGCATCTGCTGAATGACTAAATATACATGTAAATGTGATAAATAATTGTTAGAATAGAATATGTTTCAATTCAAGCATTTCAGTCAAACAGAATTTACTTATGTTAAACCTTTATCCCACAAATGAAAAAAAAAAATCAACAATTAAAGTATACGTCTCTGCAGGAGACCTGATGGGTGATTCCATAGCAGTGGGTTGTTTCTCAGTGATGCTTGTGTTTGAAGGTTAGTGAAAGTGACGTGACAAACAGCCAAGTATGGTGACCCATACTCAGAATTCATGCACGCACGCACGCGCACACACACAGAGGGCAGCCATTTATGCTGCAGCACCCGGGGAGCAGTTGAGGGTTCGGTGCCTTGCTCAAGGGCACCTCAGTCACAATATTGCTGTCATGAGACTCAAACCTACAAACTTAGGGTTAGGAGTCAAACTCTCTAACCATTAGGCCATGACGGATGTAAATTTCCCTACATGATTTAAAAACACCCACCAATTTGGAAATGCTTACAAGTTTTGAAACATCCATTTTTGGCCTGAAGAGACGGTTCTCCGACAGTTTAAAATAATCCCAATTCTGTGGGAAAGCTGCAGACTTGGCAATCCTGCTTGGGTTTCCTATAGTTTGGTGAAGGAGTTGCTTCATGTTTGTGAATGCATCTTAATGGCCATCATAGTGTTTGAAGTAATTATCTGGCTGGACACCTTGGAGGCTGAGTGTGTGTTTTCGTGCATCAGGAAAAGTTTGCATATAACCACTCATGAAGTGTGTTCACCATTGTCTTTGTGCGCAGTCCTTTAAAGAAGTTGTGGGGATTGAGTGTTGTGCCCTGCTTTGATCACACTGGATAGGGACTGCTGGCACAGGCACACTGAGGAGTTTGCTTCAAGCCTGCATGTGTAAAAAAGTGTCTCAGTGCATCTCACTCACAGGCCTTGGAATGACAGTGTAGATTCTACCTCCTGCTTAATGATGAGCTGTGCCGCTAATGGTGACTGAGCTCCGAAATAGTTTTCCGGTGCATGCAAATCACACCTCTTTTTATCTCATATAAATTATGTTATTCCAAGCAGCGAGCAGGGCCAAGCTCTGTTGTTTCTCAGTGACTTTGTTTACGTGGACATCAATAATTGAATTATTTACCTTATTCTGCATACTGTAATACAATATTATGGTTAATGTGTTTACATGAATTTCTTTTAGAATATTCCTTTCATGTGGCCACTTTATATGATACCGTACGTATAGTAGATCGATTAATGGCACACATCATTACGTCCCCACACAACGCCATCCGACGTCTCCTCCAGAATTTCATGTATAAACATAAAGTTTGTCTTCGTTATGATGCCATTTACAGTTTTTAATTTACTGAAAGCTTCAAGTGAGGTTAATTATGTGTCATGGTATACGTGCTAACAGAAGACGGCATTAATGAAGCCATGCTCTTTTGTTTGCCGTCAAACGGTTGACCATTGCCATCTGTGTATCCTATCGCAAAATGTGGCAAAAAGTCCTGCACGATGGTAATAGTGTGATTAAGATGTGTATATGTCTATACTACACTTCAGTAATACTCTATGGTTAATACTCCACATCTTAATTCGATTTGTGTTACTTTGAGTATGACTTTAGCCGTATTAAGGTAATCAAAAATCTGTTTACAAGGTAGATTCTTAATCAGAGTATTGTCTTAATCATGTTAAAATCAGAATATTGTTGTCCATGTAAACGTACAGTACTGACAGACGCAGCCTTATAACTTTTTGATCCTCCAGACAGTTTTGTCTTTTAAAAAAACCTATAGACCTACACAAAATAAATACTTAAATCAAGAACAGTTAAATAATTTGCTGTGACACATTTACAATCTGCAGATGAGACATCTCCGTGTGTGCCAGGGATGTTTGCTGAGAAAGTGAAAGAGAATCTATGGAGCCAGTGATGTGACATTTGCTGAAAGGATTTTGTGTTAATGAGAAATATCTGCAGCACTGGGACTTTTCACTGCTTGTATTGCTCCGGTCTAGGCAGACACTGTGTGTATCGTTGGGAGAGGATTCAGTGAAGGTTTATAAACCATCAAGTGGCATAAGTAACCTTATGTGTCTTTATGAGTTGATCATTTAATTCCTTCAATTTACCGATTTGTGAGTAATTCAGTCAACAAGTCCCTATTATGAAAAATACATATAAATATATTTGAAACACATTCATTTCATACTAATTAAACAACAAATAAATTAACATATTTATAAATGTGCACTTAATAAAATATCCTACAACTGTGCTTTTGGTATACTAATCTGGTATACTTAAAGTCTGCTGAATTGGAACAACTAAATTTGTACTTAATGCACTTTAATTGTGCAGAAGTAGTGCTGAAGTCCAACTAAAGATATACTGAAGTATATTGTGCTTCAGGTACACTTTAAATATCTTGCTATTATTCAAAGATCATACAATCCTCATCAATAGTGGTGTTTAAACATTTAATGTTAAGAAATGCAAGCAGTTAGTCCAAATGAAGTTTGAATTTTGAAGTTTTAAGTTTTAAGTTTTAAATTTGAATTTTTATATCAGTGAGTTTCGAGTGATATGTCAGTAAATATGTTAATATTTTTGAACTATATATGAAATAAACATATTTTAAATATATAGCTTTTTTTTACTAGGGTTAATTTCTTCATACTGTATGTTTCTCTGAAACAGTTAATCATGTTAATCAACAGTTAATCGTGCTTTAACATTGGCATTATGTATCATAATATTTTATGTTATTATGTTATGTTATATCATATTATGTATGTAACAAAACTTTATATTTCAAATAAATGTTGTTCTCTTTGAACTTTATCCAAGAATGTAAAAGTAATAACAGTTAAAATAAATAAATAAATAAATAAATAAATAATTAAAATAATAATAATAATAATAATAATAATAATACATTTATTATGTTTCGCGAGAACCAAATTAGCAAATTAGACTAATTTCTGTAGGGTAATGTGACACTGAAGACTGAAGTAATGACTGCTCGAATAAATTGTGTTTAAATAAATAAATTGCATTTTAAAACATGCTAACATAGAAGACATTTTATATTATAATGATAATACTGTTTTGATGTATTTTTGGTCAAATAAATGCATTCTTTTTAAATATTGTATATTTTGAAATGACATTCCTCTTTCGTATATACATATTTATTATTGGATGGGATAAACTGAGAAAGATTGCAATCTTGGTTGGTAATGATGAGATCAGTGAAGAAGCAGTGACTGACTGCAAGTTCTCACGGAGATGAAGGATAGGGACCCTACCATTCAGAATGGAGCAGCCTGTTGACGATAACATGGAACACTGTGGGGGAACGGAAATCCCAGCACCTCAAACAGGCTTGTCAGTGGCTGCTTTGGGGTGGCATGGGTAATGATGGCCTCAGGCTGTGGTTGAGGTTCGGAGCAGCAGGAGGATGGCAGCGAGGAGAGGCTGAGGGAGCTAGGGAATCTGGCAGGGGTGAGGACTCCTGAATGCTAATGCATTTAGTGCATTAGCTAATAACTCACAAAACATATTCACCAGAGAAAGTCACCCTCAGATACTGTGTGTCCAAAACCAGATGAAGCAAAACAATTTACAGTATGTCCTGTCCTAATGCGCCATCTTCTAAATGTGCACCTCAAATGAGTAGCTGACATGTGCTGTAAGGGACTTTCCCTGCACCCCATCATGGTTCAATGTCATTCATGGAATAAATGGGAGCTAATCTGGTCAGTCATCTCCTGTTTATCAATTAGTTCATTAAAGCTTCATTTGTACCCTCTTCCAGCTCTAATCATGTCCCACAGCTCGTCTCTACCCCATACAGATCTCCGTGAACAGAAATGACCTGCACTGTCCTTAGATTAATTATTATTAATTAAGTTCTTAGGTAATTGGGAAGATTTACATCAAAGCTGGTAGGGAAACAACGAATAAGTCTAACCAAACTTTATTAAAAAGATTTTATTTATTTTGCAGCTATAAAGGAATCATTTTTGGGTTCCCCAAAGAACCTTTCGGGGATCAGTTATTAAAATTCAATTTATCTTATGAAGTACATTTAATAAAATCCACTATATTTTTTTTTACCTGTTGGGATTCAATGAATAAACTTCAAATGAATAACTAATGAAGTGCAGGTAATGTTATTTCTAAATCGTTGACTAGAAGCTACAGATTGGTTTGTCAGTCAAACTTGAGACCAGACCTGTGCCACTGATGTGAAAGGCAAGCTGTATTTGTTTTGGCCTAGAATCAGCTGTTTTATGATGAGATTGTAAAGAACCTCATGTTGAATCAATGTAAAGATTCCATAGATGTTAAAGGTTCTTTATGGAATATATGCCAATAAAGAATCTTTATTATTAAGAATGTACTACAGTCTCTCTCCATTGAGGCTAAATGTATGTGTGCAGTACTTTTGAAAAACAAACAAAAGAAAAAAAAACACATTATTAGCTTTCCACTCTGTGTGTGAGTGTGTGTGTGTGTCCATTTCCACTAATGGATTAAAACAGATTTGCTTGCTTTTTACATTTTTTATAAATCATCTTACCCTTACTTAAGGAGTAAAAAAAAAAAAAAACTATTGGACAATCAAGCTAATAGCCTACTGACATGTAAGATCTGTATTCTCCCTCCAAGAACATTATGGGTACATACTGATTAATGTGTTCCCTTCCCCTGAATTACAACCAAATTAAAACTACGTCTTTGTCTTATTGGTCCGTCATATCAGGTTTATCGTATTCTTATCCATTCCTAACCCACTGGCTGAGTCGCACTGTCCTTTTATAGCCACAGTAGCTCAGATGAAACTTTAGACAAAAACAGCAAAGTGTTTCCCTTGACTTTGGTTATTAGTGGAAGTTAAGGAGCTGCTGTTTGAGCATGTGACAGCATTCGCTGCGGGCGATACCCTTGCTGTCCTGAAGACGCTTGTGGAGAGAGTGAAGAGAAACAGGGATAATAGGCCTCTCTGTGCTGCCTTTATTGCCTGACGTGTGTTTAACTCTGTAGTCTTCATCTGTCTGCGCTGTGCGATTGACTGACTGGCCATGGCAGCTACTCTAAAAATGATTGCTTCGAAACAGTGTGATTAAAATCTGTTTAATTAACAGAGCAGAACAACAGAGAATGGATGAAACACTGTGACACCAACACTGGAAATCTGTCCTCACGGAGGCATAAAAATGAGGTGAAAATATAGGAAAACAGGATGATTGAAAATAGTATTTTTGCCTAACGGGGTGAAAATAAAGCTGCAAATGAATAACCGATGGAGTGCAGGTGGTGTCATTTCCAAATGGATTCCTAGAAGCTACAATTTGGTTTGTCAGTCAAACTTGAGACTTGTGTAATTTCTGTTGCTGGTGTGAAAGGCAAATCATGTTTGTTTTGGCATCGAATCAACAGTTTCATAATGACGACACAAATGGAGTCACATAATTCTTTTGTTTTCAAATGTTTGCTGTAATTGCCAGTAAGGTTTTTTTCAGGAAATAAATAAATCAATAACAACACTAAATGTCAAAATATATCACAAAAAGATGCAGTTATGCAGAACAATGTTTTCTTATGTTACGTAAAAATTATGTTTTCTATTATTTGTATAGCATTTTTGTACTGTATTTTGTTAAATGTTCACAGTCCACGTTCATAAGAAATAATTCTCAGTAGTTCTTCAAAGTGAATCTGTCTGTCAGTCTTACAAACCTTCAAAGATGTGTCTGTGAGATGATGTGTTTCCAAGTTTCTTCTTTAAGATGTTTACACATCTGGTGCACTGTGGAAATTAATTTCTTCAGCTTCTTATTTATTTATCAGTCTTTAATTTTAATCGGTGGATCTAGCTTTGGGATGAGCATAGACTTCAAACTATAAGCTGACTGATGTGCATATTCACAATCTCAGCACAAATTGAAGGATCATTTAAGAGAAGGAGAGACTCAGCAGTACATGGTAGATGTTGACTAATGCATAAAGAGATGTGGTACCACACCGTGATGAGGTTAAACCCACAATGATGCCGGCTGAGAGACACCATCTTATTTTCCCTGACATATGGCACATGAAGTGTTAAAGTCAATATGAAATCAACGTCAACCGAATTTACTTACTCATTGCATGTTCTTGGTCGATTCACTAATGCATGTTATAAAAAATAGTCTTAATAAACAGTACTTTTCTCATTGAATATCATGTTTCATCCACACAAGAAACATTGTTTCACTAATTTCTAGTAAATTTCAGTAACTGGTAGCATGGCCTTGCATCTGTCAACAGAGAGAACTATTGTATTACAGTCAGAGCAAGTTAACATTTTAATGAATTACAAGGGCAAAAAATTATAAATCCACATGCACAATAAAGCCAGTATTGTGTATTAAGAAAATAGCATTGACTGATTTAATAATTCATGCAATGTCGAGACCATTTTATTTGTTTATTTTTAATTGTTGATCTGTATCTGGATGCCAACACATTCATGCAGATCTGTGTATTTGTATAATGCGATGCCATGAGATGACAACACCTGTGCTTCCAAGAAGCAGACAGCAAGTTCATTACTACCAATCATTCAGTCATCACTTATTAAATCTAATTAAATCAGTAATGATTGTTGCACTGAACACTGTATTGTCTAAATTGCACCTGTGTTTTTCAGCAGTTCGCTGTCACCGGTTTATGAGGCTGGAATATATTTTAATGTGATCATATTCACTGAGCAGGTCATTTATTATGTGCTAGCTGATACACTATCTACCTTGATCTGTAAATAGCTTTCTCAGTTTTCAAGAGCCGAGAGCCACATTGCTCTCTCTGTGTTTTGAATAAGAGATTACTGTGCCTGGCGCTACATGCTACAGATACCTTCATTATCAACTGTGGCAGGAGACTCTCTCCAGCTCCCCTTGCAAACACATCATGAATCAATCTCCACTGAGCCCACTGGAGGTTGATGATGTGCCGATTGAAGACTGAGTTACCTATAGATGAATCATGATAAAATCATTCTGAGAAATGAATGCAAGTGTCTTCTCAAAGATCAAATTTGGGCATCGCACAGTAAAAATAGATTTTATTTTAAATGGGTGAATTTTAGAATTCAGAGTAGTAAATCTATTTATCTGACATCTGACTCCTAAACAGGTCACCATTTCTTTCTTTCTTTAAAAGATACACCACTTGAAACATTAAAGGGATAGTTCACCCAAAAATCTAAATTATGTCATTAATAACTCATCCTTATGTCGTTCCAAACCCGTGAGACCTCCGTTTATCTTCGGAGCACAGTTTACGATATTTTATATTTAGTCCGAGAGCTCCGGAGATGTCCAGAAAGGTAAGAAAAACATCATCAAAGTAGTCCATGTGACATCAGAGGGTCAGTTTGAATTTTTGGAAGCATCAAAAATAAATTTTGGTCCAAAAATAGCAAAAACTACGACTTTATTCAGAATTGTCTACTCTTCCGTGTCTGTTGTGAGAGAGAGTTCAAAACAAAGCAGTTTGTGATATCCGGTTTGTGAACGAATCATTCGATGTAACCGGATCTTTTGAACCAGTTCACCAAATCGAACTGAATCGTTTTAAACAGTTTGCGTCTCCAATACGCATTAATCCACAAGTGACTTAAGCTGTTAACTTTTTTAATGTGGCTGACACTCCCTCTGAGTTCAAACAAACCAATATCCCGGAGTAATACATTTACTCAAACAGTACACTGACTAAACTGCTGTGAAGAGACAACTGAAGATGAACACAGAGCCGAGCCAGGACTAAATCTAAATCTACTTTCAAGATGTTTTTCTTACCTTTCTGGACATGGACAGTATACCACACACACAGTTTCAATGGAGGGATTGAGCGCTCGGACTAAATCTAAAATATCTTAAACTGTGTTCCAAAGATAAACAGAGGTCTTACGGGTTTGGAACGACTTGAGGGTGAGTCATTCATGACATAATTTAGATTTTTGGGTGAACTATCCCTTTAAGGCAGTTATAGTTATAAACAGAATAAAAAAGAACTAATGTAAAAAGTGTAATAGCCTACATACATCTAACACAAAATATATATAGTTTTCATTGCTTTCGGATTAACATAACTTTAAATAACATATTCGTCTATAGATCAACTTTGAATTAAGAAAAGAGAAATGAGATCGTAAATTAGCCTATAACCGATTCGTTCATCAGTCGAACTGAATCAGTTCGAATTGGATGGGAAGCAAAACCAATCAACTCACTCAGTGGAACGAGAACCGGCTCTTTCGAATACGTCCTTAAAGTTTCAAGCCTATTGTCGGCTAAATGAGCTGTAGTAATGAAACAGAAAGAAGTGGCAATGACAAATCACCAATCTCGCGCATTTACACGCAGATTATGGCAACATGTGCACATGCCGACGGATTATGTAGGGACATAAGGAATTAAAGTAGTTGATTCCTTTTTAAACGAACTGTTCTAAAGAACCGATTCGCGAAGTTAGAATGTCTGCAGAGCCCCTGAAGTCGGGACTTTGGAAGAAGCAGGTCACTTGTATCTCATAATAAAACCGTTTTGAACAAATTCGGCGAAGGAAATATGAAAAAATCGCTCGCAGGGCTTGTTTTTTAAAGTTGCCGGAATCTTTTGTTGAGGCTTCGCAGATCTAGTGAGCAAGTGCATGTCCACGTGCAGGTGTTGAGATGAGAATGACGACGCGGTGGGAATGTAAACGCATTTGTAAAGTTCCACAGGTATCAGCTTTTGTTTTTCATCTGATTGTTCTGTTGTATTCATTTCCCAGACATAGTTTACTTTTTTTTTTATGATGAGTTAACTTGTTGAATGTTGATGCTGTTTTGTTTTTCCTAATTAACTTAATCTGTCTGTCCATCATTTACTTTCAGTATTGACACATATTATAGGCTATTAAATTTACAGGAACTTGATGGGCTGTTATTTATTTATTTCTTTTGTGAATGTTTTCACACGTTCTTTGAATTGTACATACAGGATGAGTTGCTAAAAATGCAGCATTGCTATCTTGTCACTGGCAGTAACTTACATTACTGTGCAGACATATTCAGTCTCTTCTAGCTGCTAACTAAAAGTGTGAACATTTTCTTCATATATCATATTTCTAGATGTATGATGACATTCAATTCAACTATACTACTACAGGTTTATTGTGGACATAGTTTGCTGCTGGTATGTCAGTACTGAACATAATTGAGCCTTGGGCTACCAGGTGTACAGCATTATTATATAACACCTGTTTCTGTAATTGCAGGTCAGGTCTCATAAATGACCCTTTTTGACAAATGCAAGTCCTCAAACATTGGATGTAGTTACTGATGGTTGCCCACCCAGTGCATTCTAGAGTCAAGAACAGAGCGAACATTTCCAGAAGCAGTGGACAGAACCGAACCTTAAAATGACAAAGTCTGCTGTGTGGTAAGACTGAGTTTGGTCATACTGGGAAATATATATATTTCACTCACAGCTATAATAATGTCAGTATTCTGACCTCCCTGACTTCTAGTTTTTACCGCTTGACTTTTTACCCCCCCTTATTTGCAGCTTGTGCTATTTTCATGCACATCACATTTTTTAGGTTCCTTTCATTTGTACATTGTGCATTGCATCGGTCTGAACTCCTACAATTCCAATCAGTTATGTTCTTATCTTTTAAATTGACTCCAGTTTACTATTTGCATGGTTTATGTACTGTAGTTGTTTGGGCAGTGATTGATGCCAAACAAATCAAATATCATATTGCCTTTATTGATCGTCTCCTCCTAAAGAAACTTCCGTTGGAGAACTCCAGTGAGACTGATGAGTTGCACACCCATACCATTATGCTGGCAGGGCGACACGACATGATTTCCCTTGCTTTCTCTGTCAAAGGATTTTTTTCTTTCTGTCTGTACCCACATTTCTCGGCCTTTCATCTCTGAGCATTTGATGGCCCTTGATTATTCCCTCTACTGAGATCCTGCCAGTCTCGCAGTCTCCTGCTCTCTCTCTTGTTGAGATGAAGAACTATAGAGTTACAGAAAGTGGATAAGGGTTTGTATGGATGCATGTAATTTGACTAGTCCTCATCTAACCATGGCAATGCCTTAGATTCATAAAATCAATTTCTTATTTAAAATGCTCATCTTTCCATCTTAAGAAAGATCCGCACTAAGGTTTAGTGAGGTGAAAAAAATACATGTATGATGACTACAAGTCTCCTTTGCAAAATGAGGGCAATTATATATCAATTGCCTGACTTCCATTTTGAGAGAATTTCTATAGTTGCTCTAAAGGCAAAGTGTAAATGGTAAGTAAGAACAATTAGTTTGTGATGAGTCAGCTAGTGCTGAGCAGCAAAGCCATTTGGAATACCTGCGTGTATGTAGTTATTTGCATACGTGACACCAATTTATTTTGTGACGTTTGGTTACACATCACTTAAAAGGAGTACTTCACCCAAAAATGACCAATGTTCCAAACCTGTATACTTTTCTTTCTTTTGTGGAACACAATAGAAGATACTTTGAACAATTTTAGAGAACCAAACAGTTGTTGGTCTCCATTGACTTCCATAGTAGGGAAAGAAGTACAATGCAAATCAGTGGAGACCATCAACGGTTTTATTACCAGCATTCTTTGAAATATCTTCTTTTATGTTCAGCATAATAAAGAAACTCTTATAGGTTTGGAACGACATGAGGATGAGTAAATAATGACAACATTTTCATTATTGGGTGAAGTATCACTTTAATGAAGAAGGTGTGTGAGTCTTCACAGCATGAGAACAATGAAAGAGAGAGAAAAATGTGATTCTTATATTCAAATAAATTGGAAGGAATTCAGTTTACTTGCATTTACTAAATTCTCCAACACTTTATTGAATAACACTTAGCAAAAGCTGCAAATGACTTTATTTTTGTTAAATGTCCCATCTTGTCTTCATAAATAGATATTCCTGAGAGGCTCTTTATCATTTAGTGATGAACTGGAGCTTCTTGAAAACAGACAGTCATTCTTTGATTCCTGCTTTTTCTGACCAGTCTTTAGAAGTTAGGTTAAGGTATTTACGACACACTTATTGAATTCAAATCAAACAGTCCTGAAGCACAACTTTCTGTGATTTTGTCATGTAGAATAGCTTCCAAAGAAGTTAAAAATGTAAAGCATCACAGAATAGGGTTTATTTATAGCTGAGTCTGACATTAGACAGTTTTGCTTCTGTGGTTTTTATGAGTGACAGCTGTATGACTGTCTTCTGCTATTCTAATATTTTCCAGATGAATATTAATTTAGGTTTTGGTGTAAGAGACACCAAATTACCGGTAGTAGTATTAGTATAAAATCGATTATATTACAACAAGATATGCACATACACAACAATGTGTATAGTACAAAAATAATTTTTAAGGAAAAGTCAGCATGAGAGCTGGAGAAAGCCACAGCGATATCACTGGAAATTACTGCCAGTATAACTGTCCTTCCTAAAAATAAAGCTTACAAGTGTGTTTGTAAGACAAATTAACATTTGTATAACATAAAACATAAAAAGATTATACAAATGAATACAAATTATTTCTTCAAATTAGACACATTCAAGTAATTAAGAACTGCATGAGATTGCAATATCAGTTAAATTAGAAACAAGAAAACAACAGAATGTATAGGATAGATAAATGCAAGTGACTTAACTGTATGTAGCTTTTGCAAAGTAATGTGTAGCATTGTAATACAAAGATGACTTGTTTCTTTAGTAAAGTACACTGTTGCTATCACACTTTCATCAAAGTACATTAGATCATCATATTCTCTCAGTACAAAGTAATGCCAAGGTCTCAGGATAGAGGCTTGGTTAGAGATATTTACCTTCCACATGGTTTTGGTGATAAGTTTGATGGGGTCTCCAAGGGGTTTTGCTAGGCAACATCGCAGTTGGAAAGTAGACAATTCTGTTTCAACATCCTTGAACAAAGATTTTTGGGGGGTTATGAGGATGTATGATTCAATTTTATATATTTTTTTTTTTTATTTTGTGCTGGGCGGCAATAACAAACAAAGGATGTAGTGAAACAACTGGGTTTACTAAATACAATACACTGACACCAATACATGTGAGTGTGGACAAACAAACTCTGTACAGTATTTACAGCATATGTAACATTCTGGATGATTTTATTTATTTATTTTTCTGTCAGTGTGTGACGTCATGGATGTTTAAGATTTTAGTAATGTGGAAATGATGTCAATCTGTACAGATTAAAATAAACCATGAAAAATGGATAAAGTCCTGCTGCAGAGGGTCTGGTTTAGTTCACTCTTGAAAATCTATTACTTCTGAATACAGTGCTCTTTTAAAAGGCTGTCAATAGAAAAATACTCTTTTTGGATCCAGATGGTGTAGATGCGGTATCTACCAGTGGCCTAACTAGGGTTGGGAATTGAAAATCGATTCTGATTCTAGAATCGGATACTTACGGAATCGGATACTTGTTGTCAAATAAAAATTTAGATTCTGCCTATTGATTCCTATGTGTTTATTTTTTTTTTCATCTGTGAGGACTGGACCTAGCAATCTTCCAGGACCTTGCTCGCTAATCTAATCACTCCAAAGTTTGCCTACATTTGCGATCAGATGCCAAAAAAGCAAAGTATAATATCTGTGAGAGCTTAACATGTTGCAAAAGAGGTGTCGCCACCAACATGAAATAGCACTTTAATTTAATAGATTGTTAAAGTTCGTGAAGACGATTCAAACACCAAAGTAATTCTATTCCTAAATTATATTGTTTTGTCTGTTTCATT
The DNA here is from genome assembly GCF_003368295.1 of Carassius auratus. NCBI lineage: Eukaryota > Metazoa > Chordata > Actinopteri > Cypriniformes > Cyprinidae > Carassius > Carassius auratus. The sequence continues at coordinate 22,035,365 of NC_039249.1, read as the reverse complement.
CTTCAACCTTTGACATGTTCAATCAATGTTGTGATCAGTTGCTGGTGATGTTCCTGTAATGAAACAAGTCTCTTGAGTGAGTCTTTAAATAATTTATTCATGTGATAATTCATAATTGTATTATTATTATTATTTTTTTTTTTTGAGAGAACAACTTCCATTGGGGAAAAAAGAAAATCATGGAGTTCTATTAGTTATATATAACTTTTATGTAGCCTGTGATTTTTGTTCATTGTATTCAGCTCCAAGAAATAGTTTGCAAAAAAGAGAGACAGGAAAATTGTTTGATATCATTATTTAATCTCATTGGAATTTAATCTGAATTGATCAAATTCATACGATACCCAACCCTAGGCTTAACCTTGACCCCTTGTTTGGCACTCCCTTTCTCCTGTGTGGAAATCATTTGCATTGTTAATAAGTGGATTTTAGAGTTGTAGGTCTGCATTATTGGCTTTTCATTTTCAGTATAACATAGGCATTATGCCAGTTACAGCCCAAACATGACACCAGATAGTTGAACTTTCAGCCTTGCATTAATTTTTATCTTAATAAGATAGTGCCTCTGAAGGGTAAACAAAGGCTATTGCGTTTATGTAAGAAAAATAATCATATTTACAACCTAATTATCACTTTAATCTATATAGCTTGCGCCAACAGTTGTACACAAAAGCAGCCCCGAGAGGGTGACATATGAGGACGGCTGTGCGCATGTGCCCCTTCGAAGTAACTTACGCGCAAATTAGGATTTGTAAAGAAGAATGTTGTAGGATTTCGATATAAGCCAAGAGGATACTGTTTTTCCTTTGCTTGAGTAAGGAAACCTTGCTTCCTTTGCTCCTGTTAAAAAAGTTTGGTTTTCACGAGACTCAGCAGCCCATGCACAGCGCCGACATCTTATGTCATCCTTCAGGAACTGCTTCCTTGTACAACTGTTGGAGCAAGCTACATTAAAGTGATTGTTTTGTTTTAAATATGGATATTTGTCTTACAAAAATGCATCAATTTGCTCCAGGACACCTTTGTTCAGCCCCCAGAACCGTGTGACATATTTTTGCCATTATTTCACTTCTTTTGGACTGATGAAATAAACATCCGATTATTGTAATTAAATGGCCTGAAAGAATTATTTTATATATATATATATATATATATATATATATATATATATATATATATATATTCTGATTGTATTTGTCTGAAAGAAGAAAATCATATGCCTTCAGGGTGAGTAATTCAACTGCTAATTTTCATTTTTGGGTGAACTAACCATTGTTAAGTTTGAGGAGTAAATTATATGTAGTATTTAAAAAAAAAAATTGTGACATGGCCCGCCAACATTTTGGTAGTCAATGTCACAACCTCACCCTCTTCTATTCCCCTTATTGAATACAAATGGACTAAACCACTTTCTCTCCACTTTCCTACCACATATTGACTGAGAAGTATTCCTCTCTTCAGGGCCTGTTGTTGGTACCCCCATTTATACCCCCAAAGAGGTGGGTGGCAGTTCTCCTATCCATCTTATCTGATGGCAACAGGCATTTGTTTGTGTAAGTCCTCCCAAAACCGATCACACTGAAACAAATTTTCCCATTTCAGTGGTTGAAAGAGGAATTTGGACTATCATTTTGCATGTCGCTAGGTTAATAGAAAAAAAATCCTGTGTACAAATATCTATTCGACTCTAGCTGACCAAGATGACTGTCACAAACAAAGGTTGTTTTTTTTTTTTCTTTTTTAGAGAACAATGTTACAGTGCGATGTCTTTTTTTTTTTTTTGGGGTGTTTTTTTGACATGTAATTCAGGACTTGCTGTGCTTTGAGTGTGTTAGTTGGCTCAAATCAAACATTGGTGATTTTGATTCCCTTTCAACTTCTTCAGATAGAGTTTTGAAGCTTCTCCTCACCTCATCAAATACTTGTTGCTTTTATGATCGCAGGTACATATCAAAGAGAAACCTTGCACCAGTCTGTGTGTAACAGCTCAATGTTTCAGTCAATACATTGGACCAATCAATGAAACAACATACTTTGAAGAGGAAAATCTGTGAAATGAAGGGCTTTACATCATTCCACATGTCACTGCTCTGCATCACACCCTTTATCTCTTATAAGATCTCTTTTTTGTCTCACTCTGTCCTTGTGTTTCTCTTTTTCTGTTCTCCTGTCCTGCTTCTCTCTCTGAACTCTATAGAAATGCTTTATATATTTTGTATGTTCATCCAAGGTTAGCAGAGTAACTGCAAAAGTTCTGTAGCCTTTCATTTCTCTGTGAAGCTTCATTGCAGTTTGATATCGTCATAGCCGTATAAAGGTAATTGACAAGCATTTTTTTTCTGTTAGAAAATAAATTAAAAGTGGAAATTGTACAGCAATTTCAATACACCTTTACTGTGAAGAACGTTTTTGTTAGTTTTCTTTTGTTATTTCTTGAGCGTCGTTAAAAAGCCTCATTAATGTTTGCATGAAATTAAATTTCAGTTTTATAAATGCGTGTTATAGATCTTATTTGAACAATTAATCCTTGCATTTTTAAGTATTATTTTTAAATGTTTTTCTTATTATTTGTTAATTTGTCTTAACTTGATCTTCCAGTGAGCCGACAGACTTCTCTCTGGTGACGTATGCTGAACTGTTTTACAGTCAAGCTGGTATTCAGATAATTTTTCACTGATTTGTCACAAAATTTAAGAAAAGATCTAGCGCTACTTCCCTTAAATCACAACTTTAATCGAATAAAACTTGTTTGGCATAGTCTTTCATTATTATAATTTTTTTTATCCTCAGAACTGTTCAATACTATTTCAAAACCGATGGCTCCTAAGTCATATCACGTGGTGTAACAAACATGCTGAAAGACAACATAGAATGATTCCATTGAATGAACCCCTGCCGACCCCAATGACTTTGCCAAGTCTCTTGAAATAATAATTTGACATTTGATATCTGTGAAAAAAATTGACTCTTGTCATTGACCTGTTACTACAGTATTGAGAACCAAATCGCTATAAAGTTTTTTTACTTGATGTATCTTATGACTTTGCAGAGCATCTTTGAGGTTGTGACCTGCAGCAATTTCTTTCTCTTCTCTAGTTTACTTTGAGATTAGTGAGTGGCAAAAACCTCTCTTTAAATTCCCTTATGGACCTATGTGATTGGCAAATTAAAACAAACTATCAAAATATTGGTTTCTGTGCCGAGTGTCCCTTGACAGCCATCTGCTTTTCCATTTGATGGCTTCCCCTCTACTCTAATCCTCACAGATGTTTGGGAAGTCACTTTGAGAGGGCAGGTAATCGCCTGCCACTAACATCGAAACCCTACAGCACTTCATTGCGCCCGCTTCTAATTACAAACAAAACATGGTTAAGCCATGTTAATTCACTGCCGGCAGCAAGGCACACACAAATAAAAGAAAAAGGCACAATTACAGGGTCTGGTAGGAGGAATTATGCTAAAACTAAATAAATACAGCACTGAGAAGTGGAGGAAAGCGGTTTTGTGTAGTAGCTGGTACTTCTTCTCCAGAACTCACAGAAGAGATAAAAATGGCACTTTTAAAATGTGAACCTTTTAATAAATGGGGTGTTTCTCTAATACTCTTGAAATCTATTTTCTTCTCTCTCTTTCTTTCTACCTTACATTCTCCTGATGCTTCTTTGTAATGCATAATTTTTTTTTTTATTTTTTTTTTTGATTAGCACTCAGTATGCAATAAGCACTTGCAATGAAGAGCAAAAATATGCTCACTTCTTAAAAATGAAGGTACTTTGTTGTGTTTATTATTTCATTAGGAACCTTTAATATTTTCTTTGCACTGAAGGTTCTTTATAGTGGAAATGGGTTCTTTATATTATTATAATGTTCTTCACTAAGAAAATGGTTCTTTTAAGAACAATTTTCTGAAAGGTTCTTCACAAAAAAAAACACCTTTTAGAACCTTTTTCAAGAGCCTAGTCACATCTTCACAAACCCTCATAGCTTGCCATTATTGATCTGCTTGGCTATTATTAATCTGAACCCAGATGGAGTGCTAAGAGGACTGGATCAGGTGCAAAAGGTTGTGTATGCATTTATCATTGGCACTAACCTTGTCAATTGCTAATCCTTGAAAATTGATTAGCGAGAATGTCTGTTTGCCCTTTTCTCAGATGGCTTCTCTGTAAAGTGAAAGCACCTGATCACAACTGAGCCAGCAAAAGGTCCCTCGGGTTTGAGTTCTTCATTCATGACAGGGAGATCGAGGGGAGTCTCAGAATAGTTCATGTCCATATGGTGATGGAAATGTGGACATGCGTTCTGATTACGACTGTGATCGCTAGATTAGTGTGTTATCTTTGCTTGTAGACAAGTGTTTGAGAGAAAGCAAATGGATGGTCCCAATGATTGTAGGTCAGACTCAGGACTTCTGAAATCCCCTTTTGGGCGATCATGTGCAGTAAGCCTCTCTTAGGGTTCATTAAAGTACACAGCTTCCAATGTTTATTTTCAGTTTCCAGATAAGTCTAAAAACCGATTGACCTTATTTTGATTTTTATCTACACTGAAATGATTTGCTTTTATTATTATTTACATGAAGCACAGCATTTTTTTCCCTCTCATTTGAGCAACCAAAAAGAATCTCATGAGAATTTCACATTTAAATTTTTTATTTTTTAAACCATTTGTTTTGTTGGTTTTGTCTTGGTTAAGATATTTTTATTCCAAAACTGTGTTTAAAGCCAGTATTACAAAGATCCAAAATAGTCTTAAAAATCTGTGACATCCTCTGTTGTTTATTACTGACAGAAAGGGATTTTCTGTAATGCAGTCCTTGATATTTATTTATTTAAAATAAATTTTTAAATCCCAGCTTAATATGAAGAGAGAAGTACAAGGAAACCATTCATAAATTCATTGGTAAACAATTTGACTCGTATGTGAAAACACAATTTTAGTTGTCATTTTAGTAATTCTGTTTGCTGACAGTAAGGGTGAAGTAATTGTACTGCTTGTTATTATTAATCTTCCCAAAAAAGTATTAGAACAGTGGTTTTGGATTACTGTATAGATGCCATTTTGTTCATTAACAGAGCTGAAATAATCTCAAGATCATGAAGAATAAAGCACTGCTATGTTTTAATGAATGCATATTATTTATACAAATATTTTCAAACATTATTTGAAAGCGTCTAGGGAATGAGACCCTGCATCCTCTAGGGGTCATTATGGGGGAATGCCTCATTGTGACCCGTGTCTGAAGCATACAATCAAAAACACCAACAACACATTGGTAGCCCATGATGTCTCTACCGATATAAATTGGTGTCGGGAGAACACGTCATCCACTTCTTCGTCTGAAGCTTGTGTCCGAAGCATTGCAGGAAACCTAGAGGATGCAGTGTCTCATTCCATACTCAGGGAACCATGAAAGCTCAAGGCATGGAATCAGAAATAGATTCCTTTAAGGAGATATTACCAAGAGCCTAGCATCATACTAATCTTGGCCTATCACACAGAGACTACTGCTTGCTCTACATGAGCTTGTTGAAGGAACTGTCTCAGCAGACCCCTGGTAGTAACAGTCTGTTAAAGTAGGTATCCAGAGGATACATAGGTGGAGTAGTGCCCAAGGTTGAACTGGGGCTTTAACCAACTTCAGAAAGGGCACGAATTTGCCGTGCAAAGCCCTCAACATACAGGATTTTTTAAAGAACGCAAAGTACTAGCATGCAAACTTACCATGGTGTAGATTTTAGAAAGTGTAAAAAAAGACTTCACGTGCACACTTACCATAACATGGATTTTAAAGCTACCGTTATAAGGGGCCCTCGTGGCACTCTGAAAGAGCAGCCCATAAATGGAAATGGTGCATCCCAAGAACAATATGTTTGAAGTCATCAACCCGATCTATGGTATAACGCTGGAATGGCTAGCAGTAATAACTAGCTGAGGGAGCAAACACCCAGCTCCAATCGAGAGGGGGGCTCAACCTACAGCTTGTTCCAATGCTGGAACGTCTAGCAGTAAGTAATAACCCTCAATATTAAGGAGAGTGTTGTTATAATGCAGAGCTGTAATAACGTGTATGTCTCTGGCTCAGTGCCAGCCAGCGAACACGTATTTGAATTTTAGCAGCTGGTGATACCCAGCAGAGCACTGGCCCCTGGATCAGATGATGTTAATGAAATCACATCATCCTCCAGTGGCTCACTCTCATCCACAGCTGATGAGTGTGAGAGGGAAAGCCCCTCTTTAAACTCATCGGCCAGATCCACCTGAGATCCTCACAAGCTCATTCTCCTCTGTGCCTTAGCAGTGGCGGGTTCTGAACCCGGGGGTTCAGATGGCTGCCCCTGTTTCCTAGAAAAGAGAGACAAACGAGAGTGGAGATTTTCCATTGGAAAGCACTCGCAGTAAACACTACCCCCTTGAGGACATCGCGTGTGTGCTCCTCAACCAATCAAAAGATGTGTGTCATTAGGTGTCATATAACAACAACACGGATGCACACATCCTCTAAATGCATTGTTTGTGCTCGCCGTAATGTTTAAGGAATAAAGATCGCTCTTACCGCAGAAATCCACGCTTCAAACAAAATAGTCAGTGAAGACAAAGAAGAGGATGACGTGTTTTTTTTTCTAGCTCATATTTATACTATATGCACCCGGTAGTGACATCATGGGCTTGTTTTGTTGGTGTTTTTGAATGTATGCTTCAGACACGGGTAATGATAAGGTGTTCCCTCATAGTGACCCCTAGAGGATGCAATTCGAAGTTCCCATGAAAGGGAACTATTTGTTTTATTTTATTAGGGACCAGTGATGTGCGGGTTGATCCAAAATGAGCGGGTGAAGACGCTGTTTTTGGTAAAACATGATTTTGATGACTTCATTAAGTTTTGTTTTATAGAAAACTATTTTTAACCCTCTGGAGTCTATTAACGAGAATAGGCATTATGAGTCATTTTCTCCTGATAACCCCGAAAGATCTTAAATTACATTCTCAGTTTTGATCGTACAGATAAGAGCAATACATCAATCGAATCTGTAAAGGGTCTACATTTTTTGAATACAGACATAATAACCTGTGCTGTTTGCAGCCTTTGTCTGCGCTCATCTTCATTTACAAACACGTCATTAAAATGAACTGTAATTCGTGAATACTCAACGAAGAGACATGAGAGATATATCTATAGAAAGCTTGACATGTCTGCTTTTAAACGAAACAAGTGCCACCGAAAACCAATATTCTGTGATAAAATTAATCCATATGAAAACAACGCGATATCGTTTTTTAAAATCTCCCTTCATTATATCTAATGTGATCACACTCCCCCCCGCTGAACATAGGGCTGTGCAAAAATCGAATGCGATTTTCATGCACATCTCATCAGTAAAGACGCTCCTGTGATTAGAAGTATATCTCCAGCACGTGCGTTCAGATCAGGGTTGCCAGGTTTTCACAACAAATCCTGCCCAGTTGCTTCTCAAAACTAGTCCAATCGCGCTTCCAGAAGGTTCCCTGATAAAAAAAAATTGCTTCCCGGGGTTAAAATATACGTTTTTTTTAACTAGGTTGCCTTGGTAAAATTCACGTTTAGGGGCTAAATATCACATTATTTGTATTGGGGTGCTTTGACCCGTGGACATGAAAAACAACCACAGACTTGGCAACACTGGTTGGCATTTACTACACCGAGCCGTAATTCACTGACAATCTACACAAAATCGATGTTAAAATCGCAGGCGATTCTTTACCGATTTTGAAAGCGATTTTGTGTTAGTTGTCGGTAGACTATGGCTCTGTGTAGTAACTGCCGCTCCACCTGAATCAGTGTTGCCAAGTCTGCGATTGTTTTTCATGTCCGCGGTTAGAAGCAATACCAGTAACATGATATTTAGCCCCTAAAATGCGAATTTTACCAGGGCAACCCTTCCAAAAAATATATATTTTAACCCCAGGAAGCAATTTTTATTGGAGAACCTCCCGGAAAAGCGATTGGGCTAGTTTTCATACAGGTTTGGAACAACTTGAGGTAGAATTTTCATTTTTGGGGGAACTATCCCTTTAAAGACATTGCTATTTCTACATTGCTATGCCATTGCTACACTTTCTATGCTATGACTGCTCCACACTATGACTTCTTGTTGCAAATTTTGCTCACACACACACACACACAAACCTGGCCCTGAAGATGGACACACACACACACACACACACACACACACACACACACACACACACACACACACACACACACACTCAAACTCACAAACTTACTGACGCACTCAAACACAGGCTCACACACTCAAACATTCAAAAAGACTCACTCACACACAGACTCAGACACACACAGGCTCACACACACACAAAACTGGACCTGGAGGTGGACACACACACTCACACAAACCTGAACCTGGAGATAATAATAATATAATGTCTAGCCTGGTTGCTGTGATGGTCAGCGTTGATATTGTGGCGGGCCGCCACAAATTAATGAATGTATGGGAAACCCTGTGGTGGTTGAGGATTTGAGATTTGGATTTCCTCAGAAAAAAGTATGAAGTGCTTTATTCAGCAGAGATCATAAACATGAGTGAGTCTCTTTTTATTTATTTATACTTGTACTATTTTTTACATAACGTCTAAACATTTTCCTAGTTAGACTTTTTACAACATATAATTCCTGACTAAATGTATAATCAAGTGAAACATTATAAATGTTTAAGTAACAATATACAATACTATACCATTCAAAAGCTTGATGTAAATAATATAAATGTAACAAATAAATGTTACTGTAACAAATGTAATAATGCTTCAATTTATCCTTCAATTTATTCTTTCAATTTATCCCCCCTAATAAACCTGAACAAATATTCTCAACTCTTTTCAACATTAATAATAATAATAATAATGATAATAATAACAATATATATTTATTTTTTGTTGTTGTAGAAAATCAGATTAAGATAAAGATTTTTGTTTTCTATGAATTGTATCTCAATTTTGATCAATGTTTTAACAATCACTGCCCATATTTTATAAATTAGAAGCAAATATATAGCAGACAATGTAATGGGGCCCCGGCACGATCACTTGCATGTGAACTGGAGGGCGCCGAAACTCAGCTTGTGCCTCACCAAAATAAATAGGCTACTCTGATTATTAGGAGTGTAACGATACGCGTATTCGTATTGAACCTTTCGGTACGAGGCTTTCGGTTCGGTACGTGGTACGCACTATGTACCGAACGGTTCGTTGGACTAATTAATTATATTTGGAAATTTTTTTTTTTGAAATATAATGATATGCGTTCAACAAGGTAGCCCAATAACCCAAACGACGTAACAGGCAACGCCCCTGACACCCCCGAAGAAGAAAAAAACACCAACTTATATGTTAATGTTAGGCTACTCAGTCAGGCGCTCGCTCACTAAGTACGTGCTGAAGGCTCGTTTCAAAAATGGCCAAAATGCGTTTAACAGACCAGAAATAGAAAATCCTCCAATAACCAACAGGTCTGGTGTTTGGGTGCACTTTACCAATCGATCGGGGCATCCAAACAAACACTGAAATCAAAATGGACTAGTACTGTACTGTGTCGGAATTTCCTGAGCAGTACGATACAATTAACAGGCCTGCACGTTATTAGATAGAAGAACTGTTATAAATAAAACGTATGCACGGGCAGTTTTGAAAACTCCACCTACTTTGCTCTTGGCATAGTGCAGCGCAAATCGCGTTGTATCTGAAGGGCAACGCTGAGCCCAGGGTCCAGCGCCGTGCATACCGCATCCTGTGTGAAAGACCCTTTAGCCATTTTGCAACGAGCCTTCAGCGCGTACTGAGTGAGCGAGCGCGAGGTTTTAAGAACATGCTTAATGTAATTGAGCCCTGTTACAATATTCCTTCACGAGCCCATTTCAGCCAGACCGTAATTCCTGCTTTGTTACAAAAAACATAAGCCCTATAGAGAACCAATTGAGTAAAAACACACTCAATATAAAGAGTTATAGAGTTCCATATAAAAAGTTACATCTTTGTATTTGTTCAGAACTACTACAACAATATAACATTTTCATTTTTTTTTTATAAGGAGCTGTTTTTGTTTATACAGTATGCTGCTAAGAAAACACCATAGAATATGGGTAAAGAATACCTCCATCATTGTTCAATGTATAAAATAAAAAAAAAAACATAAACCTAAAACGTACCGAACCGAACCGTGACACCAGTGAATCGTATCGAACCGAACCGTGAATTTTGTCGGTCGGGTGCGGGTTATTAATACATTGACCCGCACATCACTGTTAGGGACTAGTGTTGGAAATTTAGATTATTTTTCTAAATTCTTTCTAGATTTGTTAATTTTCAGTTCGTTCACCAGAATGATTCATTCAGATTCGTTCAGTGAAGTATTTCTTCATATTACACACATACGCCAGTCAGGTGGCGAAAAAGTGTTATGTCTTAAGTCAACGAACGTATTCACTTGTTACAAAAACGGATTTGGCTTTATTAAAATGTGTGCATAATCCCATTAAATAAATAAAGTCTACATAAGTTGTTCAAATGGACAAAGCACAAGGTTTTCTTGCATAATTAACATTTTAATTGTTTGGTCAGACAGTTCATATAATACATTCACATTAATAAATCAGGGATTAAATGTGGAGTTATGTTCTGTATGCTAAATATGAAAACAAGCGTATGTGCACAGTAACTAGAACTGCGCTTTGTATCCGCTGATTACTGATCGAGATTGACATGTTAAATGGCATGGCATTCATTTCGGTCTCAAACGAGATTTCTTTAATGAACGAGATGTATCAGTTGATTCAACTCGTTCACAAATGACATATGTACCAGTTCAGTCATTTTGTTCACGAATGAGAAGATCTCAATCTCATTCAGACTCAAATGAAACTCATTCAGTGAACTGCACTACATTCAACAAATCACATGCTCCATTACATGTCATACTTGAAGGCTATTGGCTAAAGGTTGAGTAAATGAACTAAACAAACAAAAACAAACGAAACATCGCTATTAGGGACATTTTGTAGTAAGGGTATTATTCGAAAAAACCAAAATGACTATAACAATTCCACAAGCCCACATTTTTAAATCATTTGTCAAGGTACAGAGATATTTTATTTTTATTCACCAAGCTATTCAGCAATAGGAAAAAAAAAAAAAAAAAAACCAACAACAACATGTCCAATTATTTTAATTGGAATTCTGAAAGATATAGTAAAGATACCCTTTTTTGTAAGGAACACTTTTGTGTGGTGGTTGAGGCATGTGCGATGTGTTGTAATTCCAAACATGCTCTGAATTATAAGAATTCATTTCACATGCTACAATCATTAATGTTACAATGCTGTCAGAATCTTCAAGGTAATTTTATCTCAGTTGACAGACAAAATCCTTCCGTTTCTGCTATCTGTGGCTGGAGTTGATTTCAATCAATTTGGCTCAGTCCTCGCACTCAAACTTTGCAGAAACTGTTAAAACAGGCAGCCTAGAAAATATAACCGTAAACAATTATAAATAATAGATAAACTCTTGTCTTTTAAGGAAAATAGCATCCCAGAATGAAGCAAATAATGCCTGGAAAGAGATCAAAGTCAAAGAGTCCAGTGAGTGAAAGAGGGAGAGAAAAAGGTGGGAAAATGGAGTGCAGAGTACGATAAGAGAAGGGAGATGAGCCTTTCATATTAGCCGTGCCTTTGTTCCACAACGTCAGTTGCTAGAGAGGCATGGCTGAAATAGAAGAAAAATCCCTTTAGAAATGAAACTCCTGGAATCTTAGAAATGTATTCTGCATTATAGCCTATTTTTTTGCAGACACTTTAGACATGTATATCCCTCGCTGCCCTTGAAAAACGCACACACTATTTGTGATAAAAAACAAAGTTCTTTTCTCAGTAAAGAGGATGTTAATTAGGAAGCTTCTCTAGCACATTGCATGGGAGCCTCTTGGAGTCCATGACATTACTACACTTGAGAGCAAAATGGATTTCGTATTTCTTAATAATTCATTAAGTTGTATACACATTTATAGACAAAAATACTTTTACATGTACAGGCAGAAATACACAGAGAGATGTTCCTGAAGCTGCTGGAGCTTGTCCGTTGCCTCGGGCTTGTAGTTTTCTTGAGAGAGATTAAGATATGAATAATAATAAAAGGAAGGATAAATAAACATTCATCTCAGTATTCATTGCATACTATTAATCTAAACTGTTTAGTGTCCCTCAGTCCCTCATTTGTGGTGTTTGTTCTGAAGGAGACTGAATTACAATCTGCGAGATGTAGAGTTAAAGAGGGGCATTTAACCTCAGTGAATTATTGTTCTCATACTGTTCAGACCTCTCGCCTTTCTTCTCTTGAGCTCACAAATATTTCATTGCTTTGTTATTGGACTTCTAAATTAGAAGCTTTGGCATTTGCAACAGCTGTCCAATAATGGTATATAGATTAGTCTATAGTTCTTCTCATTTTTCAGTCATAGGAGACATTTGATTTATTTGGATTTAAAGAGCCTCTGTCTTAGCTGAATAGGTGACAGCATTTGGAGTTTTGCTGGCAGACATTTTTTTTTAAAATGAAGTCGATCTTTTCAGTTAATGAATATTAACAGTCACCACTCACAGAGATAATATGTTATCAAATTGAACGATGCCCCATATAAAATTGCAAGGCAGTTTGTAGTATTGAAAAAAGATGGAGGGTTTTATGAAATGGGTATGAAGGGAATTATAACTTTTTATCTGCTGTCCTACATAGTTTTGTAATTTTTAAGGAAGACACAATAACAATATCCTCATTGTCAAGTAGTGCTTGTAGACTTAAACCACAGTATACGGTCGGCATCTGGTCGTATTAACAACAATAGAAAAGTATGGTACTGTTCAGTTGTATTTATTAATTTTATTTACTGATTTACTGAAATATTTATCAAATAAATTAAGCCTTGGTAGAGCATGGGACTTAAAAAGATATATTTACAAATCTTTCTGACCACAAGCTTTTCAGTGGTGGTGTACGAAAATAGGACTAATAAATCATGATAGTTAGTTGTTGGTATTTCTTAATATTTTACAATTTCTATTAAATTGCACTTTTTTTTTTTTTTTGTATAGGGCAGATCAACAGAGTTTATTTAGAATCTTGGCAATGTTCTAGTTTTGTTGCATCTCTCAGTGGATATTGAGTATAACAACATTCCAAGCAACACTGAATGAAACCAACATTTATTTTCAAGAATTAGGGGATGTTCTTTTGCACTTGTTTCTTTGGACCACTGCAAACATAAATGAAATGTGTAGATCACTGCAGTCACCCATTACAAGTGATTGTTGATACTAATAAGTCTACGTTTCATAATTTGTTAACCGTGGCAACTGCAATTTCGAGTATTTATTTGGTTTATTGCTCAGCTGAGAAAACATTTTCCTTGAAACTCAAGGAAAGTGAGGTGCAGACCTAATATACTTTCTCCAACAGTATCCAGTATCCTGGCTCAGGTTGAGCACCCAAGGTCATGGGTGTTGACAAAATAAGGCACAGAGAAAAGATAAGTGGATGTTCAGATACCCCAGAGTAGATTGTAAAAAAAGTGCTGAGGGCAGAGTGGAGAAAGGTGTGTAATAAGAGCAGAGTTTTGAGTGCTTAAGGAGCCAGTGGTGCAGGAGGCTGATGCGTGAGCTCTATTCCAGTCCTGCGGCTGTGTTGGCGCACTTCAGTGTTCATGTAATGCCATACTTATGGTCTCTAGAAGGGGTGGCTGGTGTTTTTCCAAAAGAGAGGAGTGACAGGTGTCAGTTCTCGTGCATTTCCTTACATTATTCAGTTCGATTCAATTCATGTTTATTTGTATAGCGCTTTTAACGATACAAATAATTGCAAAGCAACTTTACAGAAAACGAAGATTCTACAATATTTAGTAGTAGCTTATCAGTGGTGACTGCACTGTAAAAAAATAATTTGTTGAGTCAACTAAAAGTAATTTGTTACCCCGCAGCCTAAATTTGTTTTGTTATTTTGACAACATATTTCTTGTCGAAACAACTTCCCGTTAGTCCAGGTAACATTCTTTTAAGTTGACTTGACTGTTATTTTCTAGTCCAGTCTAGAGCTGTTATTGGGCCTTGAAAGTTAGGCCGACACGACCCGAGTACGACAAGTACATTTTGATTGACCGCTTTTTAAAATGAAGTCATTTATACATGTTTTAACATGCATAATAATAATCCTAACAAAATAATGCCAACATTAGCCTATATACTCTGTCTACATTATGCATTTAAGACTCAATTAATATTTAGTTATAATTTGAAAAACCTTTACTTACCAAGGTTAGGCTACTTGTTTTTTTGGAGGAAAATGATTGAATCCACTGTAGATGGTTTCAGCGCATTCCTGCGCTCACTGATGGTGCGTCATATCTGGTCCACTGGCTCATTATTCTCATTATAAACATGGTCAAAACTTTTCCACACCTCAGACTTTGCTTTAGTTGCTGGTGCAACCAAAACGTAATCACCAGAGGCAAGCCTCCATTTCACCTCCTCAGCATCCATTTTCGCATCTTTCTTGTGCTAATCGAAACACATTTAAATTGAACAAGCAATTTGCTGTCAACAACTCAACTGACAATTGAAAAACAAAAATGGCAAAATACAAACACCAACGTCTAAATGTACTTTTTAGTTTTGACCATTTTTTTCATTCAAAATAGACTTTTTAGAGATTTTAACCATTTTGCATGGTTATATCCTCATCAAAAATATACCTGGAGTTTTGTTTTATGTGTTAGTAATCCTTTATCAAACTCTTCTTCAATCAAAACACTGACCCATACTCTAGCAAATTTCACAAGGAGATTTCAAATAATGTTTTCACCATGTCAGTCCTAAGGGCTCCTAAAGTAGTTTAACATCCCGAACAAAGCTTATTAAGGAATCTTTCAGAAAATATTTTCACGAAGAATAAGACTAAAACAGAATAAATTTGCAGTACATTGCATTTTATTATTTTTTTTCCTGTAAACACACAACTGGGAATCAGCTTTATAGCTTATGTTGTGAAATTGTAAACAATCCTTTGAATAAAGTGCCAGTGGCATGAAACCTGAATGGAACTCACATTTTAAAGTAAAATCCATCAGAAGGTTGTCCAGAAAAAAAATTAGAAAAAAAATTGACATACACAAAAAAACCTGCTGTGTGAAAAAGAGCAGTGAATGCTTAGGAAAAAAGTGCATTTCAAACACATTTACACATTTACCTCTCTCATTCAGTCATAATTAGGCTGCAAGACTTAATTATGAACTGTTAAATGACAAACTGATCACAGAACATGTTTGTAAATCTTTAAATGTTAACTGTTAAAAAGCAATGTTATAAGCTTTTACGACTAAACATTTGCAAACAACATTGTACTGGAGGATCTGCACTAATAAAAGTCTTAAACAGCTAAACAGTTCAGTAGTGCAGAGTTTACAGGTTACTCTTTTTTTGAAAGCTCAAAGTAAAGTACTCCCCCACTTTGGGTGACTTCGTTCGATTAGTTTTATCTTCCGCTTTTTTTTTTTTCGTTTCTTTTTCTTTCTCAAGCTTACTCCACTGCCGTCTGTCTCCACCATAGACAGTAAAAGAAATTGACACAGCGACCCCATTGGAACTCAATTGAGAAAAGTGAAGCCCATTTTTAGCTATTTTTAGCACTTCCGTTTCTGATGCGCAGACTCAAACTAAGCTTGATGACGTCAGCAACCTGTCTGACAGATGTAAATCTTCTAGTAGCTGTGCGTGCAAACTGCCATCGTTAATCTTGCAGAGACGGCGAGCTTGAGCTGGGAGTTTTTTAGCGTGAGTGAGCAGGAGTGAGTATTCTGATTAATTATTTTGTATAGTATTTTAATATGTAATGCCAGTATGCCATATTAAGTTAATTGCCTGTGAACTTCTCCTGTCTGTATGGTAA
This sequence comes from Carassius auratus, assembly GCF_003368295.1. NCBI lineage: Eukaryota > Metazoa > Chordata > Actinopteri > Cypriniformes > Cyprinidae > Carassius > Carassius auratus. The sequence goes on along the minus strand of NC_039249.1, from coordinate 22,019,384 downwards.
TTGCTCTACTGTGCTACAGAGAGTCGAGTTGTTATGACGCAATCGTTAGTCTATTTTTACAAAAACTGTTTCTACGGGGCCATAATGTAACATAGAAGGTAATGGAGCCCTTTATACATTGTTGTGTATGTTTAGAAATAAATAATGGACAAATTGAGTCTTTAAATGCCTCAGATGTAAAGTTATTCGCTGTCAAAGTGACGCCAAAATGAATGGGAGTCAATGGGACGCTAACGCAAGTGAAGTTCTGCTACAAGATGGCAGCACGTGGCCGACTTCAACTTCCGGTCGACTTCCTTGCCGCCTGGTCTCCACCATCTCGCTGAATACTGCAGACGCAGTTCGGGAAGCATGTGACATAAAACGAGGCCAGCTATTGGCTATTCGCTACTTCACCTGCTGTACTGGCTGAATAAAACCTGTGGTGGCTCATTACTGCCACACTTTGGTCACCGCATATTTAAAATATGCTCAAAATGACCCGCTTACGGCAAATAAAAGTTGTTTAGCAACTAATCGATGACTAAATTAGTTGTCAACTATTTTAATAATCGATTTTAATCGATTAAATCGATTAGTTGTTTCAGCTCTAGAAAATAATGTCAAATTATGTTCTCTAAAGTTGGAAGCTGTTTTCCAATGCAAAATCTACATTTTCTTAAAGGGTTCACCCAAAAAAGAAAAAAGAAAAAAAGAAAGTAACTCGTCATTTACTAAGCCTCAAGTTGTTCTAATCCTAAATGAGTTTCTCTCTGTGACAAGTCCCAGACCGTCTAACACAGTACACAACCCCACAACGTGTTACAACCCCAGATCACCCAGATTTCTTATTCTTTTACCTGGACCACATCACTGCAGACTGATAGTCTGCTCAGTTTAGTCATCCACAAGCGTAATCCCAACAGTCATGTCCTTGATGAATTCCTGCTCAGAGCCTGTGTGCTTTAATAAAAAAAAAGGAAGCATTAAAATGTGCCTTACAACCGTAAAGCTTAAAGACTCCAATGAATGTGCATTTATAAAGTAAATACATTTAAACTTTGTCCAAGCTCTACAATGTGAATGCCATTTCCATTATGTCTGCATAGCATTTTGATGGATACAACCACAAAAGGACTTGCTGTGGTCTATCCACAAGATTATTGAATTGCGCTGATCTTCAGTCATTCCCAAATATAAACATGAAAAATACAGAAACACATTAAAACACTGTAAAATAATAAACATAAATATATAAATAAATATTTACAGAGAAAGTCAAATGTATTGACAAGTTTGTTTTAATTACCAAAGCCAAACTTTACCATCCAGACGATGCTTTTAAATTACACAACACAGAATTATAACAAAATAAAAGGAAATTTAACACATTTGTGTCTATACTTATTGTATGGCTATATATATAAGATACAGCTATGCCATTATTACTGTTATTCAAAACCCTATAGTTTTGAACGTATGCAATTTACTTATGACCGTATATTCATGCAGCATTACAATGGGTTCTGGTGAGGCACTTGAATGATTAACGTTACAGTTACTTCGGAAAACTGAAAGAAGAGTTTGTAAGGTTACCTTCAGAACTTTATCTGAACTAAGCTTATATCAGCAATATCAAACATAACGTTAAAGTTACGCGCTCCAAAATAACTCTTGAGGGAGGTGCTCATCTATGGTGCTTATTCATTTCCCTTATAATATGCAGAAAAGAGACAGTTCAAGTAGTAATCTTGTATTTTCCCTAATTTTTCTGGTGGATGTCTTTACGCTGTCAGGTTTAAAGGAGGTACTTTTTTTTATTTTTATTCCTGCTGTTCTAAATCCATAAAGTGTTCTGGTGCACTCCGTCTCTCTCTCTGTTTGAACAGTCTCTAACACAGCACTAAGCTCAAATAATACATACCAAACTGTATTTTTATCGTTCTCCATATAAGTTCAGCTCAGTACCACATGGGAGAACATTTGTTTTAATATTTATATGGAAAATACTGTGGAACCACCTGTATTTTGAGGCTTCAGTGTGCCGCGAAACAATCATTTGCATAGAGACAAATAGAAAATACGACTCTTTAAACAATACTTACGCTTCTTAGACAACATATATAATTGTACACATTAAGCCAATAAATAAAAATATTTTACTTACCAAAGTTGTATTCTGAGAAAATTTCCAAACTTTGTGGAGAAGCTGACTAGGATAGCTGACCACCGTCTTCTGTCTGGAATGGCCTTTACGAGAACGATGAGATCTCGCGATAAGTGATGTTGAGAATGTGATATTGCTATTGAATTGATTCATCACTTTTTTTAATTTGAGAGGACAAATAATCTAGTTCAGTCAACTTTCAAACTGGATGAGACAGTGAAACTTAAAATTGTAAGTTTAAAAAAAATTATTAAAACAACTAAACTATTTTTTTTTTACAGTGTGCCATGTTATGTGCATATGGCAGACATTTTCTGAAAATGTAATAAAAGACACAGTCCAGCAGACCATAAACACTATTAACAGCAATCACACTTGTAGCAATATTTGTTAGTTATGTATGTTGTTTCAGGGTTAGCTTAATCTGAGGTCCTCTTAGGGCTGGACGATTATGGCCTAAGATCAAAACCTCGGTTAATTGAACATCTTACCTCAATTATGATTAATGAATGATTATTTTGTTTCTGTTTTTTTTTTTTTTTTTTTTTGCCCTCATAGTTCACTGACTATAAGCAGTTATTTTATCTATGTTCGTAACATTTCTTACTAGGGTTGGGTATCGTTTGAATTTTATTGATTCCGATTCTTATCGATTCCTAGTTTTGATTCCAATAAGATAAAAAATTAAGTCAAACATTTAGATGTCAAACATTATTACAAAGCTTTTTGTTGCAGCTGAATAACATGAGCAAAAATCAGCAGCCTACAAAACACTGCAAGAGGAATTTTGCCTGTGACTAAAAAAATACCATAGCAAAAAGAACTAGATTATAGGGCTGTCAACTTTAGTCGTTTAGTTGACTAATCGGTCGATGCTGTCTTGGTCGACCTGTTGCATAATTTTATTTTATTTTTTTTCACCAGTGAAGAAATTTTCATTGATTTACTCCTTTATATTTATTCCTTTATTACCAGTTATATATTACTGTATTCTAAATATAATTAGCCTATGTTTTATCCCAAACTTTTAATGCTTTAATTTAGGCATAACAGTGCAAGAGTTTAGCGCACCACGTCAATACTCGGGAACCGCACCTGTGGCTGGCTGCACTGCTGCTTTGCGCTCAGTAAGGAATATAGGTAGTTTTGCTGTATTCATTCAGTTAGAACGCTAATCTTTTGTCTGGCTGCATAAAAAAACAAAAAAAGACAAGACTGTGTAACGCATATGCAGGTCATCGATTCATGGGTTAAATTCAGGCATATAAAATGAAATGAGTTTACACTAAATGCCTGGCCTGGCGCCAGCCTGGCTGGACTTAAATTATTTACGATACCCGTGCGAGCCTCAAAGGAGACACGAAACCCCCCACATTCCAACACACACACAAAAAGAAACCTTTCTTAAAGTTCCTTACCTTCGTCATCTTATTAATAATATGTATTTTGAATATGTTTGTGCGTACAATGGTTAATCCTTGTTATGCGAGGATTATAATTTTACTAGCTTATAAATTGGAAATGTTTCTCCTCATTTTACCTTTTCTCAAATAGAGTCATGTTTCTGTAACCCCACTCCTGACCAGGTCGTAAAACTTTATGATCCCACTGGGAAACAGGACAGGAAGGCTAACTCTTACAAAAATAATGGTAAAATGTACTCAGATGTAGTCTGAATGTATATAGTTTTGTTTTTGTTGGTGCATTAGATGTTTCCCATATAAATTATGGGAAACATCTAATGTTTGACTATCTGCAATTTATTAGCGTGTGTTTATCTTTAAATGTGTGTAATTCTGCATTTGAATGTAACTTAATGTTTTGATCATTTATATATGTCACTTTTGGTGTCTGTTTAATCGTCATGCTTTGAACTAATTTATCTAAAGCAAATTAATGAAAAATGTATTTAATCTTGAATTACGAACTTGCTAGAATATCACCGCTGAGTTCTGACAAGCCTAAATTATTAGGGTGGGTGTTTCCACAGAGACAAAGGAACTTTTTCCCGCTTCAGATCGCGGACATTCATTGGTTGTTCACGCGAACAGAGGCCTGAACCATCTCAAGCCATAAGAGCCGACTGAAGAAGGTCCGCCTCCTCTTCTTACTCTTACGCTCTTCTAACCTGCTTCAACCTCGTCGCTTCCGCTCTTCCCTCTGAGCGGCCTCGTGCTGCTCTAATATCACCACCCCTCTCAGCCGGGAGCCGGATTCTCATGGCTCCTTCGGAAGCTTTCGTTTTCGTTGTTTTCTTTTCTTTTCTTTACTAAGTTTATTCGCCTATTCGCCTCTCCACACTAGGAAGACGAATTCTGAAACACTGCCTTGTTAAACCTTTCAAATACCGCGTGATTCCGCAGCAGCCGGGAAGATGAACGAACACTCCTTGCCACAAAGGACCACGCTGCTCCATCTCACGCCAAGCTCAAGCGCAGCTCACACGCGCGTCGCCGGTCTGGCGTCACACAGAGAGACTCTGCAAGTATCATTTTCTATGGAGATTTAAATGCTGCTTAAAGTTTGCCTATGATTTGAATTAGGGCTGCACATTCTCAAGTTTTTCATTAACCGTTAACCGAGGCCCTTAGCGGTTAATACTCGGTTAACCATAGTGTGCCATAGTAACCATAACCATAGTAATTTCCTGACATTGGCTGAAAAAAAAAGGAATGTCAGACAAAATTTAATCTCTCCGGTCAAATTGTCCTATTAAAACTGCCTAATAATTCCGCCCATTAACACAATCTGAATTTGAGAATAAGCCTAAAATGTATAAGGCAAAAGGTAACAAGCAGACTCCGCGGCCGCCTCGCTAAGGCTATGACTATGACTATGTTTGACACGTACAATATTTGAAAATCAATAATTATTTATTTATTTATTTAAATTACATTTATATCTGAATTTATGTTAACCTATAGACTTTCAAATATCAAAATGTCGTGAATTAATATGTATTTTTGTACAAAATGACACATAAACATATTTTCCTATTATACTTTGCCTGGAAACGCTTCCAACAAGGCGTCGGTTCTATTTCTAGCATGCACGCGTCGAGCCGCGCCTGAGCCGCGCGTCTCACGCAGGCAGTCGACTCGGCAAGCTCTAACCTGTTAACATGGGAACCGAATTAAAAACAGACACGCCACGCAGCTGAGATGCTTTCGCCACGCATCCAGTGTGTCCTGACCGGCCTAATGATGCCCGGGTGTTGGCTGTTGAGATTATAACAACGAGGTTGTACTTGAAGTATATCTAAGCACTGTATTGCAATACTTGCATTTTGCCCCGTCACTCGTATTAGCACGCTTCATATTAGAAAAATGACTTCTTCTTGTGGACATTACAAATGTCTGGGAGCGCTCTGGCGGTCTCTGGTGGTGCAAAAATGTATTACAACTAAATTCAATGCACGCCATTGACGTCACTTAACCGAGCAAAATGTTTCACTCGGTTACACAATTTTTAACGGTTAACCCTTTAGGCGCCAGAGGTTTTTTCCTAAAACGTTCGATTTTGACATCTTAATTTCAAAAGGCTATATCTTAAAATTTATAAAAGATAGAGACTTTCTGTAAATTATAAAAATATTAAGGATGACCCAATGTTTATGTAGGGATTTTATTTTCCCATCTAATTTGCATATTATGACGTCATATGGGGTGGTCATCTTGAATTATAGAATTTTCATGAAAAGTCACATGTTTAAATGATAAAATGCATCACTTCTTTCCCCAAAAAAATGTCCCTCACCTTCTGTGTGCTATATTGCACAATACTGAATGCTCAGGTAAATAGTAAGTAGTAAACAAACTGTGTAAATCATTACTAATAAATGGTAGAAACAAACTGAATGTATGTAGCGGTTGGGATTTTCAATTTTCTACATGCAGCAGGCACTCTGATTCCATGTATGGGGTACATATATATTATTCATATGACACACAAACACAAGTAGACAAGACCTGTTTAGTTCAAAAGCTTTGCACCGTGTCACATCGCCTCTGCTTCTGCTATGAGCAGCGCGGCCAGATCTGCCTCGCGCACGCGCAGAGTGTGCACAGCTCGGACAACTGTCAGTGTCATTGCTACTCTCCACCTTGCCTCCTAACTGTCCTATGAATACTTCGACCTCGTCTAACATACCCAGTGGCATTAGACAAAGTCTCCACTACAATACTGTGTCCGCGATTGCGGAGAGGTGCAGTCAGAAGACAAATATACATGTCTAGCGCGGTAAAAATCTCCCGCCTCGTCCCCGCAACAATAACACGCCTGCTAATTTCGCGATGAACACTCCGACCCCGGCAAACATTGTTGACACCTCTGACATTTGGCAAAGGACCATTTATTTACATTGGGCAAAGGATTCACCGTCTGTGCTTGGTGGCTATACTTTCACTTTCAGTATCACCGTCATCTTCTGAATGCAGATTCCCTTCAGAATCAGTGTCCGCGAATAGAAGTCCCAACACCTCATTGGGGCTTTATTGAAGCTTTATTTATGCCATTAGATAATAATAATAATGATAATAATAATAATCTAATGCCAATACTCGCTGACGTTGACAATATTGGTCAGATAAAATGGCTCACTCTCACACAAGCTCCGCTTTTTTTTTGCACTGATTCAATGCACTCTAGCTCGAAGATTTTGTATAGGACCATGACGTTTTTTTCAGCCAGAGATGAAGTATTACATGTCTGCTATCTGGTGCAGGGGAGGTTGCATGAAATTTGAGACCCTATTTGACAAAATCGGCCGTTTTATTCAGTGCCGCATCTTGTCGAGTAAACTCGACCGTGGCGGCAAGAGGGTTAATCGGTTAACCGGTTAACCATGGACACCCCTAATTTGAATAGTTGGTGTCTTTAAAGTTTACTGTCTGTGAGTTTGCATAACCAAGCTCATTCTGTGACCACGCAGTCTCTCTCTCACCTCCCTCCTCTCTCATTCATTCTCTCTCTTTCTCTCCCTTATTTGGATTCCGTTATGTCTTGTACAAAGTTTATTGTCTGTAGTGTTGTACGCATATTTACTCTGTGTGATATGTAGTTTGATGTATTATTAGATCAATTATTAAAAACCCATACATTCATGATTGCCTCCAAACCGCTCACATTACGAGTCAATGAAGTGTCTGATTTTTAGCTACAAGCTTTACTTTGAGACTAAATTTATCATAATGATAGGATAATGTTTTCATGGCCAGATAATATTTTTCCTTGAATTATAAGAAGTGATAACTTTATTGAAAATTGTTAAGTTAATCTTACGGCCGTTTGCTGGACAAACCACTGTTTGATTTGCAGTAATTTACAGTAAGGGATATCACAATAATTGATATGAAGAATGGAATATTGACATATTAATGAGTAAATTACCGTGCCCTGTAACGAGTTATTGATAAATACAATTGAGCTATTTTTCATAATCAATAATATTAATGTAACTGTCATATGAGATGTATATTAATCATATTCCTGATTAGTTATTCAAATTCCCTATATATCATTTGAGTTAATTATTATGTACAACCCAGTGCGGCTACAACCGTTACTCCGAGGCTGTAGGTCTCATATCTGATTTGTGATCTTCGCTTAGAATGGAGAAATACGTGACAGTTACGGCTCATTTTATCGATGCGGACTGTAAAATAAATAGCGTTGTGCTAGAAACAAAGCAGATGGATAAAGCACACAGGAGAAAATGTCGCTGCGCGACTCACTTAAGTCGCGGATGCTTACCACATTCCACCAGAGAAGCGGGTGTCACTGGTAACGGACAACGCTGTCAACATGCTCTCGGTGGAATTACTGAAGGAATCCAGTCAGTGGCCAGACGTGGAGTTGGTTAGGTGTGGTCAGGTTCAGGATTGTGACTGTCACTATAGACCTAGAACGGAGTGCCTCACTTTGCAGTTAAAAAAAAAAAATCACTTAATTTTCAAAGAATTGTATTATTATTATTATATTAGAGTTAATAAAGAGTGTTAAAGAGTCAGTGATAAGATGGGAATAAACGAATCAATTAGCAATATCATAAATAAATACAAAAAAAAAAAAAATCAGGTACAGAAACTGTAATTAAAAGTTAAAAAAAAACTGCATAGTTTTCTTTTTGTAAGGGAAACAGGTCAATTTAGCTCAAAGGGAATCATTTAAGATTTTAAAGGGAATTTGAACAGAATCACTGTTTCACGGCTGTTCACGGAGACGCCCTGCGATTCAGTGAACTAGCCGTTTAACATCAAATCTGCGCTGGAAACTAATATCCAAACTATAGTGAAACACTATTAATTAGCACAGTAACAAGATCGGCAGTTTAAGACATTAACTTGTAAGCACAAAACACAAGATACTTCTGTTTTCAATATGAATAAGGCTTTATTAGATAAATCTAAGACATATAAACTAATATAACACATAAACGCACGCACACACACATTCACACAAGTTGCAGGAAGATCGAAAGTTAGGGAAAGATGAGTTTAAGACAATGGAAATATGGAATCCCAAGTTTACAGCAATACGTTAAATTGCATAGACATGAACAACCATCAATCACGTAATTAGCCCTTGCATTGAGTTCCTCAATGTGACTAAAATTATATTAGATACACCAGCACAACAAATATCTGGGGATACGTTGCCTTCGTTTTCTGTGAAAGGGACTCCCGTTGAAAGGGGTATCCCGGTGTCGCTGATTGGCTGGAAGTTCAGTAGTGAAGTGACGTCTTGGGAAGCTCGTGGTTGTTGGGCGTTGGCTGAAAGTGCAGAGTCGTGTGCGCTGGTCGAAGTTGAACGGTCATCCGAGGTCAGGCTTCGGAGACTCGACGTTACAAAACTTAACTCAGAACACGAAACTCTCAAACGGAAAAAGAAAAGAAATAAAGTTTGACGAGACTAGGTTGTGTTCCTTCTCATCGTGGCATAGTAGCAGCAGGCAGGCACGCTGGAACCGCGCTCAAAGAACAATGATGACTAACCGCATGGCTAGATGCTACAAGCTAAAGCTAGGTAGCAAAGCTACAAGATAAAAGCTAAGAGCAGGCATGACTAATAGCATGACTGATAGCACGAGCAAGGCTGGAACTAAAAGCAGACTAAAAGCCAAATTTCATGGTGTCCAAAGTATTTAAACTTCCTTGTTGGCCACCCCTCAAATGTTGCCTTGACCAATCAGATATGGTCTTGGGTCTGGGGATCATAAATCATTTGTTTATCTTACCAAGCATGTGGTTCTTGCCTCACAGGGTCTAATTTTGGACATGATTCCTATAACATGATTATGATATATTTTACAAATAAATGATTGTCAGGACAACATCAAGCAAGAAAATTCGATTATATCAATACTAGACATGACTATGTATCCTATAGTTATCAAAAGACATACACAATAAGTGATTATACATGATAGTCAAATGTGTGGGTTACACATAAATGAATATGGAGTTAAGCAATGGAACGATTCATTTATAAGTCTTTTTGAGTTCATTCTGGTCCATATATAATGTACAAAAAGCAGTTTCTTTGCCATTCTCTGGCAAAGGGACTTTTCTGTGGAGACAAAGGTTTAAAGCCCTTCCCCCTTAGGAATTTCAGTCTGGTTTCACTGGCTGGGGGGGGAAGTCAATGCAAGTATTTAACTTGATCTCCTGGGTTTACATGTGATGTCCAGTGTTGCATTTCAATCACGAACAATAAATTTGACAATCTCTTCTTCAAATTAAAATTGTCAATAATTGTTCTATTGGTGTTAATGTTGAAAGCTGTTGTGTGAACAAGTTGGTTGGTTGGTTATCTTGCTTGGTTCTTGTGGCACTAGAACTGATTTATGACTGATTTATGAGTTCGGCTCTCGTTTCAATGCACACAGCTCTGATAGACTCTTTGATTTGTCTGGTTCGACTCATTTCTGCTACATTTTTATAAATAAAATAGATTAATCATGTAAAGTTATTAAATATATTCAGTCAATATCAGTGAATGATTTTCTTTTGTTCTTTGATTAACATGACAGGCAGCGCGTTTATTAGGCTGTTGTCTCTTTAAGCAAAAATACTGCACATGTGTGTTTACTTTCTCATCTGTTTGTTCACGTAAGACAAAAACGGCTGCGTTTATGATGATATACTGATGTAGTTTTCTGTATCGTAGTTTCGACTCAGAAAGCCATTTCTACAGTTAAAACACAGAGTAGTCCGCGAACAGACACAAATCGGGAACCCGCAGCGCGACCGCTGCTCTCTGTACATGCGCTTGTGCTTCATGTTCACTGCACACAAACATGCTATAATAAGTTTTGATATTCTAAGCTACTTTAGTGATAAATCCGGGGGAGCACTGACAACTAGTTTCTACGTTCCTCTGTTGCCGCGATCTTCACAGCTACTGATTATATGAGTGTTTGTGCCACAGTGCAGCTGCGCGAACATGGTAGATCGATATAATAATACACATCCAATCATCTAATTGCTTGAATGTCCAAACCATAAAACAAATACATCTGACAAAGTTTAGTTAAGACGCAAGGCTCACCACTCACGCGGCATCACTATGTGATGAACCGGCATTCAGGACCGTGTTTTGCTTTTATGCCACTGACTGGACAAAGCAGAGTCATGTGGCTACACACCCGGTAGTATGCTTTTAAGGGAGAAGTGTTAACAGGATTAAAAAACATAAAAAAACCGACATGGGAATATTACGTCGGTTAGAGGTTATGAATTTCGGTTTTGATTACTTTTCGATTAATCGTCCAGCCCTAGGTCCTCTGAGGGGCCAGCATCATCTCTTCTCAGGTGTTCTGGATCCAGACTGGAGCTTGTGTAAATCCTAGTTACATCCCGTGGCAAAGCAGAAAAACAAGTTTAGTTTGATACATTAGTTTGATATCTTGGATTGTTGCATACACTGTAAAAAGAATGTTTCTTTAACTTAACTTTTTGAATTAGGTTAAGGTGTATTCACTTAGAATTTTAAGTATTTCTCAACTTGACAAGTGTAGTTAATTGAACTAAGAATGATTAGTTATAACAACTTTACAAAATTAAGGTGAACTTTAAGTTTTCAATACTGTAGCTCATGTTCAAGTAACAACATATTTTCCTACCCTTACGAAAATTAACCATGGTTTTACTACAGATAAAACCAAAAAACCATGGTTACTGTAGTTAAACCATGGTAACCACAAATTAACCATGGTTTTGCTATATTAACCATAGTTTAACCATGGTATTTGTAGTAAATCTGTGGTTTTACAAATGGCAGTCAATACGCCAAAAAACCATGGGTTACTACAGTTTTACTATAATAAAACCATGGTTATTTTTCATAAGGGTAGTTTAACCAAATAAATAATTATTTGACTTCAGTTGTTCTTTGATGTTCTCTTTAATTCCCATTTAAATTAATTTCTATAAACAGTCTAATCTCAGCCATTGAAACATATCAATTAAACAATTAAATCTCAAAATCGCAGTAAAACTCACAAAACAGCAATACCATTTTCACAAGCTGTTCAACTTTCTATTTATCAAAGAATCCTGAAAATATGACAGTTTTCAACATCCATAATAAGAAATGTTTCTTGAGCACCAAATCAGAATATTAGAATGATATTTAGTTGTTAAATGAAAGATTTCATTTTAAATTGTAATAATGTTTCACAATAGTTGTCATCTTCATCTATGCAATTTTCACTGTGGACACACTTGTTACACTATTTAAACTAAAATATGATAAATAATAGTGCACAAGTATGCAAATTTGGATGCAACTAAAATTACTGGTTTATTGTATTTTTGATCAAATAAGTATGAATTATTTCAAAAACATTCAAAAATCCTACCAACTTCAAACTTTTAAAAGGCAGTGTATATAAGCACATTGTTGCTTGTTTTTATTACTAGTGAGTGGAGGCTATGCTCCCTATATGCTTCCCTAAAGAACAGCATGAAAATTCATGCTGGTGTAAGCTGGTCTTTTTAGCAGGGTAAGTAGGGAATACAAACCCTATTATTTGTACTTATGTTCTAAAGCCCTGATGTGGAAAATGTGAAACAATCCTCTGCAGACAACCATCATCTAAACTAAAGTTCTCCCTCCAGGAAGTGTCCAGTAAGCATGAATACAGCACCCCTGAAATATCTCTTTCTCCCTACATTATTATCCAGGTAACATTGTGTGCAGAAGTTTATTTGACTATGGTCATATGCCTCATCGAGCATTGATGTGGATGCAGTGCCAAAAACAGCCTGTTATAATGCTGCACTTATACAGCCACTTGTGAATGTTAGAATGTTAATACCTTGGACTCATTCTCCATATCCATCTGTAAGCATTCATCCAGAAGATGTGCTGGTGGTGCTGTGTAATCTATCGAAAGTGTAGAAAAGTGATGCATGGTGCTACAAAGGTTATGGCTTCATCTCCCCATACTAATAAAAAATGTATGTGATGAATTCACTGTAAGTTGCTTTGGATGAAATCCTCTGCTGAATAAATAAATGTTGATATTACTTTTGCCAATACTGTGGGTACATTTTATTGTATTTATATACAAACAAACACAACTTGTAGGTTCCATTCAAAACCCATACATCCCTTGCTTTGTGAGATAATGTATGGTTGTGCCCTGTGGAATTGGCAGCAGCTTCAATGAAAAGTGTTTCTCTCTGAAATGATTTAAAGCATATATAGGGTTTGAGCGCCAATGCAGTTCCATCATACATAATCTTGTATTAGTGGATCGTAGACAGGATGTTTAGTATAGGCTCTTCAAGGAATTCTAGTCCAGTTCCAGCATTCTCTGTCAATTACAACCCCAAAACACGGCTTCTTGAGTTGACTATGTATAGATCCATCTCACACAGTTAATCATTGTATTGCACAATTGCAGTCAACTCCTCTCGGGAACCTACCTTTCTAGCTATTCATTTTTATTTTCTTGTTTGATTTCTCATCATCAGCAATGGACATTGCAACACTTTATTCTCTCTCCACTCACTGCTTTCTTCTAACAAGTTCCTGATAACTCAGAATGACAGATATATATTGAGTGGCTCTGTTGGTTGAATACTAGCTTAGTACTGATTGTATACTGCACTACGTTTTTTTTAAGTAGTAGGTAAAACTGTTTTTATTTTATTTTTTATTTAGTTCTAGTCCTATGTCTAGTTTTTTTTTTTTTATATAGGTTATAACATTTTGTCATGTTTTTTATTAAGTCATGTTTAAATAGTCAAAGTCTGGGGAGATTAGTCTAGTTTTAGTCAATGAAAACTGCAAGCTGCTTAAACTGATAATCACAATTATTTTGCTAAATTATAAAAAACGTGTAAATATTCCAAAGTGTATTCATGTTCTTTTTCTAACTTCGCTCGGTGTTTCACTATGGGAATCGCTTTGGGCGTGACCAACTACGGAAGCTCCTATGCCACCACGTCTGTCTTTGACAGACAGTTCGACCTGAGATCAGGCTCCGCCCCCACCTATATTACTCAGGTCGACCCCTACGAGGTCATTCTCGCTTTCTTCCCGTGAGGGACTACAAGCTGTCTCAGCACGTCCGACCTTTTCGCTGATTTCGCTTAACTGTTCAACTGGCGGGCCGTCATCGGAATACGCTACCAAACGCGACATCAGTGGATTGGATTGGTACCGTGTTGAGTGTCACACCGAATAGTGTCCGCGTCAAGGCGAGCTATTTTGTTCAGAATATCGCGTGTTATCACGACGATAGGATTTTCAGTGGTGTCAAGCCACCGTAGGCTTTACGCGTCAGGGCGAGCCGCGAAAAGGGCTAACTACCCTGTGAACCATTAATCGGACTAACGTGTTGTGACGAGTCTTCGAATCACTCTTTCTCTCTCCAGCCGACAGTCATTACCCCCGCCAAAGGGAATGAGTCGAAGACGGAACCTGCACCCCGCCCGTGTCCATCATCATGTGGAGCAACCGTCTCGGGCAGGGATCCCCATCCCATGTGCATCGTGTGCATGGGCGCTAAGCACGCTCAAACGTCGCTTGCGGACTCACAAACGTGCGTTCACTGTGCGTCATTGCCGGTTAAAATTTTGGAGAGAAGGCTGAGAGTGGCGGTGGCTAGTCAGCAGGACCCATGTCTGGCTGGAGCCATCGCGAAAACTAAGGCTAACGATCATCAGCGAGCTACTACGACGAGCTGGGCTGAGATGATGGAAGCCGAATCCCCGGATATGGCTCCTCTGTTCGATGGCCTTCTCGCACACGAGGATGAGGAGCCGGGAGACGAGGACGCAGAGGGCGATGCTAACTCTGATCTCCTCGACTTGGAGATGGACGAAGAGGAGGAGGAAGACAAGTCTCTCTTCCCTGTCCAGCAGTCTAGACCTCCTAGCGCGACTGACACTAGCTCTCAGGCAGACAGTAACCTGCATGAGGTATGCAAGCGAGCCGCGGCAAAACTGGGCCTAGCGTGGCCCGCGGCCCAGGATTCAGAAGGAGCAGAGAGGGACCTTTATGACGGGAAAAGGCTACCGCCTGCTCAAACCACAACGAGACAACTCCTACCCGCCGTGCCGGCGTGCATGAAGGAGATGTCCCGCCATTGGGGTAGCCCCTTTAAGAGCAAGCTCCCGACCAAGGGATGCTCTAAACTTGAGATCCAAGGAATGGGAGAGCTGGGGCTGGCGGGACCCCCAGCGATAGAGTCTTCAGTGGCCTATCACCTCCATCCATATCGTCGATCTATTTCTGCCTCTTCCCAAATTTCGCTGCCGAACAAGATGGAGCGCCTGACCGCGTCCATCTATCAGAGGATGTACAAGTATGCGGCGCAGTCAGTGTGCTCGCTGAACGCGGTGACTTTACTATCAGCGTACCAGGCGGAGATTTTGGAGGAAGGCGAGAGGAAGTCAGATGGGAGCTAGGAGTGTGAGACCGCCTCCCAGCGGACAGCAATTGGGCTATCGTCCGAGATCTGATGGCTCCGGACCCGGGGGGAAACATTCATTTGTGGCCGCGGCGGCGAGAAACCGCCTACCCCACCCCGAGGATCGGAAGAAGAAGCATGCGACCTGACACGCGAATGTTCCCCGTCACTTCTCTATCCGCCCGCAAAGAGAAGAGGGGGTCCAGCCCTGTTGTTCTCAGTTCAGTAAGGGCTCCAGCTATAAGCAATCTACCATCCTCACCCAGACAGGATAGCTCTCTGGGCCTGGCCCGTGAAAGGTGGAATTTAAGTGCAGCAGGTTTGCCCCCATCGGTCATACACACTATACAGAGTGCAAGAGCCTCTTCCACTCGTTCACTGTATAGTAATAAATGGCGAGTCTTTAAAGAATGGTGTGGACGGATTCATATTGTCCCTTTTCAATGTTCAGTGAAGGACATTTTGTGTTTCCTGCAGGATCTGCTAGATAAAGGGAAAGCTTTTTCTATGATAAAGGTATACTTAGCGGCTATATCTGCTTGTCATGTGGGTTTTGGTGACAAGACAGCAGGTCAGCACCCTTTAATAAGTTGATTTATGAAGGGGGCACGACGTAAGAGGCCAGGGGCCAGGCGAATGGTCCCACTGTGGGATTTGTCCACAGTCTTAGAGGCCCTTTCTCAACACCCTTTTCAGCCATTGGAAGCTTATAGGGTTAAAGTTTCTCTCGCTCAAGACAGCACTACTGTTAGCGCTGGTGTCAGCTTAAGAGGGTGAGTGACTTACAGGCACTG
Source organism: Carassius auratus (assembly GCF_003368295.1). Lineage (NCBI taxonomy): Eukaryota > Metazoa > Chordata > Actinopteri > Cypriniformes > Cyprinidae > Carassius > Carassius auratus. Next base: position 22,003,522 of record NC_039249.1, on the reverse strand, counting down.
TCGGTCAGCCCATCTTGTCTGCAGTTTTCTACAGGGTTTACAAGGGTTTCCTTTCGCCCTAACCCGGCTTTCGTACCTAAAGTAGTGGATTCGTCATATAGATGTCAAACTACAGATCTTGCAGCTTTTCACCCTCCTCCGTTCTCTTCTCCAGAGGAGAGGAGGTTGAATACCTTGTGTCCTGTACGAGCACTTCGTGTGTACGTAGCAAGGACAGCAGGTTTCAGGGAAAATGACCAGCTGTTCGTGTCATGGGCTACTCCTCACAAGGGGAAGCCATTGTCACGTCAGCGACTGTCCCACTGGATTGTATAAGCTATTTCCTTAGCATATGAATGCAGAGGTTCCCAACCTCCCAAGGGCTTAAGGGCCCACTCAACTAGGGGCATGGCGACATCATGGGCCTTACTCAGAGGCGTTTCGGTCCAGGAGATCTGTGCTGCAGCAAGCTGGGCCACACCACACACTTTTGTGTGATTTTATAGACTGAATGTGTCTGAGCCATGCTTAGCTCATGCAGTGTTAGGAGTCAGCACGTCAAGTCCCATATGATTGGTATAGCGTACGTTGCAATCCGGGAGTGGTCTATATCTCCCATAGTCAAACACCGAGCGAAGTTAGAAAAAGAACGATGGGTTACTTAACGTAATCCCGGGTTCTTTGATAACAGAGTGAGGTGTTTCACCAACACTTCCCTCCTTGCATAGGAACGGGAAGAAATCTCTCTAATATAGGTGGGGGCGGAGCCTGATCTCAGGTCGACCTGTCTGTCAAAGACAGAAGTGGTGGCATAGGAGCTTCCGTAGTTGGTCACGCCCAATGCGATTCCCATAGTGAAACACCTCACTCTGTTATCAAAGAACCCGGGATTACGTTAAGTAACCCATCGTTTTTTTTTTCAGTTAAATTTGAAACGAATAACACTATATCTACACCAGACGCAACAGTTGTCGTTTCGTGCTGTGCTGTGCTGTGGCAGCTAAAGTCTGTCTATACTCAATGAGACAAAGCAACCATTGAAAATCATTTGATATCTGTATCAGTGCGTCATAAATAGTTTACTGTCGGAACTTTGGCGCACCGCTCCACATCTAGTGTAGTCAGCATAATAGGGTCTATTCTATTTTGTTGCATCAATGGAACATGAGTTAGAGAGAATTGCATTGTGGGATAGAGTATTCTGTGGGAAAGAGTGTGGAGTGTTGTATATCGCACATTTTGGCAAAATCAGTAGGTTGTCCCATTGTACCCTGCTAATCATGCCCAACAATGGTTTTCAAAATATATCCATAAGGCCTCTTTTCCCTTATCAACTAAATAAATAACTCTTTAATGGTCTAACCTCCTCACTTCTAGTCCAATGCCAAGCATGCTGGAAAATTTAAATCCTCTTGTTCGATTCTTGGTAACACCACAGTAATAATGTTAGTATGTTAGTGCAAACATAACCACATGTCCTGCTTTATTTGCTGCATGTTTTATTTCTGAATCTCCCTTAAGACCATAATGCATCTGTCACTGTGGTAACATGAACATTTCATTTTGTAACTCTGTTGCCTCTCAACTCTATTCTGTGCATCTATTAGACCAACTTTTCCAATCTTTTCATCCAATCTGTATAAGCTGCGAAAGTCTCTTCTTTATTCTGACTGTTCTGCTATCTGCATTGGATTTGTCTGCAAATGTTTTCCACCATTTTCTCAGTTTTCACAGTTGAGTTCTGATGGTTTTGTAGGAGTAGTTTCTCAGTAAAGCGTAAGCATTTAATGTCACTAAATCACTTCTCTGCTCCGATTTCCAGCCCTCTGCTGAAAAGATTCACTCATCTCAGTAGGAGAGAGGGTTGCGGGTCATATCACAAAAATGACTCGTTACTGTGTTCTGTTTGTGGAATGTGCTAGATATCATAAACAAGCAGGACATCCATAAACTGTTAGTTTTTTCTCTTACAATCTGCAGCTGAGAATCACACAGGAAAAACTAGTAGATACACTTACACAGTAAAGTTCTCAATCATCTTTAGATTAAAATGATTTCAAGCATATAATAATGGTTTCACTTAAATAAGTGCTGTGTGCAATGCAGTCACAAATTTGGAGACAATAAGATTCTTTGTTTTTGAAAAGTACTTTACCAAGACTGCATTTTGCATTTTTTAAATGTTAAAATAGTAATTTGTTTGTGAAATATTACAATATGAATAACTGTTTTCGATTCTGATGTCCATTAATATTAATTCAATTTAAAACTAAAATAGCCCACAGCATTGTACTCTATGGTAACTCCAGAAGATGCATGGTGTGTATTGTGAATGAATTCTTCAAATATTTGATTAGTGTAATATTTACTTAGACATTTAACTTTGCATGTACATGTACTTATAGAGATCTGGGCCAATAAGCAACCATACCCTAGCAATCACTCCAAACATCTTATAGACACCCTGGCGACCATCAACATCATCTTAATATCATAGAGATGTAACAAATAGTCCATTAAATTAGAGTTGTGATGAACCCAAGTACAGCTTTTATTTAAACAAGGTGAAATCCAAAATACAAACTAAGACTTGACTTGAATAGACTTGGCATGAACAGACTTGACATTCACCAACATCAGGGTTCACGGTTCTATACTCGACCCAGGACAAAGGCAACATGAGGACTATTTATATCAAACAATACAGGTCACATGACAATAACCAACCAATGAGAGACAAGGCACATGACTAATACAAACAATAGGTGCATTCGACTTAGCAAGGCTACAGATGGTAATCGGCGAGAGTGCCGCTTACAATCAGGGGAGGAGTTGAGAACGGAGCTGTCAAGCCGGACACTTTCTGTGTGCTGCTTAATATAGTGCCATATTTTCAGGAATAAAGTTCAACATAATCATATACTATTTAAATACTAATAATGTGGGGTATACAGGTATATGCTTTTATCAGTATTATATGATAAATGTGACTCCATACAACAATACGTGACTACACTAAAAGAGCTTTTACCATTCTAAAAACACAGATTGGCAATTATTGGAACTGAAAAGTTTTGAATAACCCGAAACACGTGATCGTTGTCATGTGGTGAATCTGGCCAATCATGAAACAGCTGCGTCGTCATCAGCGCTCCTGCAGTTACTCTGGAGAAACTGCGACGGCTGAGTCAGCCGGTTGCTCTCAAAACTCTCTCGCGGTACTTTGATGCCACACGTGACGGTCATGTGGCGTCGGTGCCGTCTCAAGTCGGACAGAACATGACACATGAACAAAAGAACCAATAGCAGGATAACAAGAGGGCAAGGGAATCACATGAATAGACAAGAACCATGATTTGCAGATTGCTACTCCACTAGCCTTGTATGCAGGCAAAGTGTAATGTGTCAACACATTGTGCCCATTTTCATTACTTCATAGGCAAGTGTTGAATATGCAGTGCTACTGTGATCTGTTAATTAGGCTAAACTTGCTACGGTGAATGAAGTGAGATTTTGTGTTCACATGGTTGTTGTGTGACTGAATACAGCTTCACCACAAATATACAACTCAGGTTAATTGGAAACTAGTGTCATGACAGAACACAGGAAGCAAAATGCAAGTGCGAATGATTTATTTGGTAAATGACAATAATTGAGATAGGCTTCAGTTGACAGCGGGTGGCGCAGGGACCTCGATGGCAGCACGGGATGGGTGAGATGGTTCATTGAGTGAGCTGGTGAGGTACAGTATGATAAATGATCCAGGTGTAATCCACAGAACCGGAACGAACCCACGAGAAAGTATGCTGAGCAGGATGAAAACTGTAGCACGGAAAACCTCAAACAATGATCTGAAAAACAAAAGATGAAAGACGGGGCTTAAATGGGCAGTTGGAATTGGGTGCAGCTGCCGCTGATCACTGATGATCAGCGGTAATGCCCACATAAAACATTCAGCATGACGTAACATTAAGGCTGGTTCACACGGCAGGATAATTGGGCCGATTTTAGCCCCGATTCAGCCCTTCCGACAATCTTAGGATGTTCCGATTATCGTAAAATAATCTGATCAAATATTCCTCCCCGTGTGTGGTGTGTTAAGACTGCTCTCCTCTGCTCGGAAGAATGTCGGGACCGCTCCGATCTCAAATCGGGGATATGCAACATGTTGGATTTATTTGGCCCGATTTCTTCTCGTGTGTGGTGTCCCCCGAGGACAAACAATCACGCAGCCTCTGGACTGTGGTGTGTAGCCAATCAGAAAGCGAGGTGACAAGGCGGTGAGGAAGTACCAGGAAACAAAATCAAAACAGCCGGCGTATATAACAAATACAAATAAAGTCGATGGGCATAACTACATCCACAACTGCAGTCCACCAGAGTACATGGAAACGAATATATGAACGTTTATTTCAACGGTTAATAATCTGTGTAGTACGTACCAACATTTCTATGAGATAAAACAACAAATTATCTCCATATCATGATATAGCAAGTATAGTCCATGCTCGCGTTTTCTCCATTTCTTTGACCATCGCCTTTTCTTGTTTTTCTTATGTTTTTTTTCTGTTAAAAACAAAGCACAAACTATGGCCACTGCATCCTCTTCGTCCACCATGATTGTTTACTCTAAAGTCACGTTTGATCTCGTGGGATTTTGCGAGATTTCCCGTCTGACCTGGGAATGCTTGGGAGTCAAATCGGTTCGTGTGTGATGTGTTGATATTGCCGTGTGGCTGCACACCACACACGGAACGACCAAAACTGTTAGACCCGTGATTTTTTTTATCGCCGTGTGTGGGGTCTCTCAGGTTTGGAAAATCGGCCGACAATTTTAAAATCGTTCCGTGTGACCCAGGCCTTAGACAGGAAACAATGCATTCATGAACCGAGACGGTACACCTCCTCCTAGAGACGCCTCCTGGCGTCCCCAGACTCCCTTTTCTGTCAATTGTATAAACTATATAAACTACACTCTAACGATGATCGGCCCATCACTGATACTGGTAACATATTGTGGGCATACTCCACCATTGATAGTTGTTAGCTCCATGAGGAAGGATTCTTGGAGACCAGACATTGCAACACCCTTTCCAAATCTTGGTTGGCTCTCTCGGCTTGACCATTGCTCTGGGGATGAAACCAGACAGACTTACAGTCACTCCCAGCAATCTACAAAATTATTGCCAAAATTTGGACACAAACTGGGGTCCCCTGTCAGAAACAACGTTTGTCGGGAGGCCATGTAAGCGAATGATGTGATCTAGGAAAGTAAACGATGTCTCCTTGGCTGATGGTAATTTGGGCAAGGGTATAAAGTGGGCTTTTGAGAAAACTACTGTGTTGCCCTGGGAGGCTTGGAGGTCAGTAATAAAATCTAGCACGATAGGTGACCAGGGTCTAGAAGGGACTGGCAGCGGTTGAAGTAACCCATCTGGGGGTCGATTGGAAGTCTTACCAGTGGCGCAAAATGAGCAAGCCAAAACAAAACGATGGTCATAAGTGGCCACCACAAACGTTGTTTGACCGAAAACTTAGGCCGGGTTCACACCGCAAGCTGCAGCAGAGCAGAAGCAGCGCGTATTTTTTTCGGTGCCTATGTTAACAGATGAGAGCGTTCACACCGCACGCAGAAGCTGCGCGGCAGAGCGTTGCAGAAGCAGAGCAGAAGCAGCAGTGCCGCGATCGTTTCGGCGCTGAGTCTATTTTTGCAGCGCTGCTGACGCTCAGTTAAAGTGAAAGTACACCTTTGATGGACAAAATAAATATGATTTCACACAAAAAGTGCTCTAACTGCACAAAAAAGCAAATCTAGGGTGTTTTAACAAGAACTAGAGTATGTTACGAAAAGGAAATTAATATAAAAAAATATGTATAGAAGATAAAGTGACCATGGCCAAAATGATCATGATCATGGCCAAAATACACATGTACTTAAACGAAAATTTGTCCAAAATTTGCATTAATGATATCTACTGTGTTCTTAGCGAATTACATAAAAATGTATGATATTTAAAACCACATATTTTTCTATTTTTTATTATAATTTTATTTTTAATATATATATATTTTTTTTTTACAAAATCTGTTAAAGTACTTACAGTTCTATCCAAAAATAGACTTTTTTGCCGAAATACAAAAACAACTTTAAATAATTTATAGTGCTAGCTTAGCCTTGGAGATTTATTTATTATTAGTCGTTGTCCTATTCTTTTAACTAGGCCTATGTATTGGCAGAAGAACGGATGTCGTGCTAACAATCATAAACAACAGCACGTGGTGTCACAGGCGGGGGTCTTCAGAGTGCACCTGGAAAGACAATAATGGACGACACTCGTCTCATTGTGGAAGTTGAGAAATATCAAGTTCTTTATGATCCACACAATGTACTTTATAAAGACTTGCAGGATAAGGAAAAAGCATGGGATGAAGTTGCAGCGGCTCTTATTGCAGATGGTAATTAATTTTATAGTGTTTTTGACGCTTTCGCTGGCACACGAGCAAACAACTCAATATTTGATTGAAAATTGATTCAATTGGAACCATTTATTTACAATTTCTAAATTACACATAAGCACACAAATAACAAAAGCAGGTGATACATGCATATATAATAAACAAGTAAATGCTGATTTCAAGATGAGCAGGAAGTCAAGGCTGTGAACCATTTACAATACACATAATTTAAAACCGTTTATTAAATTGGTTTTCAGGGTGTTTTTTTTTTGGTAAATTTGATTGCAAACAAACCCAGTGACAAGATGGTAATATGCACCATGTTCTCTCCTACGTCGGTTAATGGGATGAACCCAAAGTCTGGGTCTTTTTAGTCTCCTTAATAACAAATATAGCGCGATGGCCTTTCTTCTATCAACAACACGTCCTGCAGGGAAAACAAAGACAGCAAAACAAAGATCCAACAAAAGTAACAAGTAAATTATTAATTAAAAACGCTTCTTGCCTAGTCTTTTTATTTAAATGTATTTTAAATGGGAAATAAAGCAATGCGAACGTACCCATTATAGAGCACTCTGACCAAAATCTGCTGTTCAGTTGCGCGCTGCCTCCGCTGCCGGTGTGAAAGCAAAATAGGCGCGCGCTGCTTCTGCTCTGCCTACCTGCTGCTAACGCGCTGCTTCTGCTCTGCTGAAACTTGCGGTGTGAACCCGGCCTTATTAGTATGGTTAACTCCTGGATGACATTGGACCGTAATCCCTCTGGCACAAAAAAAAAAAAAAAACGATTCGGTGGGCACCCGGGTGGAGGCGTTACCCCTTCTAAGGCTGTCTTGACCTTCGATTTGACCTCCCATGTGAGTGTGGAGACCACTAATGTCTCGGGTAAAATACACTTGAGAGTAGACGGGCATTCGGAACGGTCAAAAATGCATGACAAGGAATCGGATTTGATTTTTTTGGAACAATTTCCTTTGAAACAGTTAAACATGACTGCGGCAACGTTTTATTACATTCGGTTTGGTTGTACATATCATGCCAGTTTACATTTGCTTTGTAATTGCTGTGAAATGTGCCACATGCAGCATAATATCACTTAGCAACCATTTTGTTCTCATAGGCCTGGGTTTTTTTTTCCACAAGTGTGATGTATCATTTGAAAATTGCAGCGAAATGTATCTGGAACAACATATTTCAGGTTTTGCAGAAATCTTGCTACAGTAACATTCCCAATGAGCCTGAACTACAACTACATGCACACACCTGAGTAAGTCAATGGAGCATTTGACCGCATCATGTCCCTCCTTCCTCCCTTCCTTTAAACGATGTGGAGCGAGAGTCTTGAAGCTAATCCTCCTCTCCTAATTATTCCACCCCTGAGGACAGCTGGAAAAGGCCTTGAGCCACACCCCCAACCTCTAGCTACAAGATTTTGATGTCTTGCCATTCCACACACTTCGCTTCGCTCCTCTCCCTCCCTCAGTCCTGACAAGCTGGCATTATAAACAGGATAATCTTCTAATCTTTTTGTTGAAGCAAACAGGGAGGAATGGGGGAAAGTCAATTCATTTCTGTAGCTCTTGCATGTTCTCTTGTTTGTCAGAGGGGCATAAACAGCAGCTGCTCAGAAGAGTGTATTTATTAGATGAGATACCAGAAGGAAAAAGACTACAGAGTAAGTGTAGTTCTGCTAGTAATGTGTGGTACTGCATGCTCCTTCAGGCTTGTGTTAGTCACAGAGCAGTGTCAATCGTCCACATAGTCAGAGCTCCACACAATTACACTACCTTCAGAGGTAGACTGTAAGACAGTACATTCACTGACAAGTCAACTCTGTTTCATGATGGAAATTTCATTGTAGTGACTTTTTTTCCTGACCAACTTACAATCTGACAATTTGATGCTCAAAAAAACAGTAGCTGCTTCATATGTTTGTGGAAAACATTAAAGATTATTTTTTTGTCAAGATTGTTGATTTAATATTTCATTAAAACAGCATATATTATATTTTTTTATACAAATGTACGTTTCTTTCATCTTTAATCAGTTTAATGGATTCTTGCTGAAAAGTATAATTTAAAAAATGTAGTGTATATATAGCCAGTAAATTTATCCAATGATTAATGTGAGTAGTGAGTTGTCCAGTGATTCATGTTGAATGTTCTACTGTACATTCCAAGTGCTCTGAAGGTATACATAGCTTTGCATGAGGAAGAGGTAAATTTAATCTGTTAATCGCTGAGCAGCTTCCCTTGATCCCCTCAGTTAAGGCAAGTCATGTCACATTCAGAAAGATACATTCAAACTTTGTCTTGTTGCAATTATTGACAAGACTCCTGAGGAATCTAATGCCATATGAGATAATTGTCATAACACTTACAGTGGGTTTCAAATGAGTCCGAATGACAAGATTTGAGTGTGATGGAGGATGATAAAGATTATGTGCATAAAGAATAAACTACGGTATTTTTTACACAGGGTAGCATATGGATTCTGAAGACTTGTAGAATTTATTATTTTGGTAAATCTTGTGGTGCTGCTTTTGTGTTTCATGGTAAACAATATTTAAATGATTAAATTGTTTAAATGATGGCAGATTTTCTACATTAGAAAGTTGTTAAACTGTTATAAAAGAGATGTTTTGGCGATGCAGGATTAATCATGCTAGAGTGATATTTCCTGATGAGAGTGTGTTGGCACTGACAGGTTATGTGCTCCAGATATATCAGTGTGTGTTATGTGAGATGCAATGTCCCTTTGCAGCAGTGAATGGACAGTAATTCAGCTGCTCACACATAAAATATGCTCTACATTAATTATTGCATTTATTCATTCATGCATTTATTCATTTTATTACAAACTACCAAAGTTTAAATGACACATTGCTTTGTAAGTCTTAGTTCTGTGCTATACAGTATTTGTATTTCTGCATCCTGTCTATCTCTACCCAAGGATTAGTTCTCTGAGTTGCGTTTTTATACTTTACAGCTTCCAGTGGATCAGAGGCCCTGATGACCTCCTCAGTCTTGGTAAAGGGAAGATATGGGTTGTTTTTCCTCCCCGTTCTGTTATTTCTATTAATTTCAACTGCAGACTAGAGACTCCGTGACCCAAAATTTGCAGATATGGGTGTCATTTAGAGAACCTGTGTGCACCTGGGTCAAAACTGATAGCAAGACACAGAGATAAGTCAACAGAGGAGTTTTTGAGCATTTATAGAAGTCCTCAACCTGTAGTCTCTCACACATTAGAAGATATCAGGTATGAGATTCTGTAATTGTTAATTTCTTCATAAGTTCCCAGTAAACTGATTTTAGTTCAACGCAATTAGCCTTATGTCTCATTTTAAAAGTTCTATGCAAATATTTTAGTTCTAGCTACTGTACATCATAAATCCCAGCCAATTATATTCATATGAATGTTTTCAGTAATCATTTCAGGGTCTTGTTGTTTTGGTTTGTCTAAACAGTCTGCCTTGTGCTGTTTCTCATTCATGTCCTGTGAGGCAATGGAAGCATCCTGATTTCATGCATAATGGATATAAAATACCTGCCCCCTTATTATATCCAGAATTTTCCCCAAGTATGACTGCTTTATGCAAATTCCATCCTGACATTTCCTTTGCTTCAGTGCCTATTGTCATGTTCAGGGTTGTTAAAGCAAGGTTGCACATAGGCCTCTTAAACTAATATAAAGTAAAGCCTATGCATATTTTAAAAAGATCAAACCCTGTACATTCTGTTTTAACTGATATAACATGTGTCAGTCTGTCAAACTAAATCATGGCCATATGCCCACACTACTAAAATGCACTAGCAAGGGAAACACTCCAGACTGATGAGTTATTAATGTGTGAAACAAGCATTTGCAACAGCAACTGCAAATACATTGCAGAAAATGTGTAAGCAGCTGCTATTTGTAAAACGATCATATTATTCTCTCTCCTTATTCTCACTTGCAATCTGTATGAATTACTCCAACTTTGGCTTAGGTTATATATATATATATATATATATATATATATATATATATATATATATATATATTGTATTTGGTAAAATTACTATAAAATTAAAGATCTGACCCAAATAAGAGTGTAAATTCTTTGGGTCGCTGCATTTATTGCGGTTCTCTTTGACAATTACCATTCCTAAAATAAAAGCTTTTGACCTGAGACAAACAAGTTCACCCCTATTAAGCAGAAAACAGCAGCCTGTGAAATGTAAAAAGGAACAAGCGTCTGTTTTTCTGGAGTGTCGGAATCTCCAGTGGTCTCGCTTGTATCACTTTGTAAAACGGCAAGACAAGAGCCTTGTGTATTAACATTGGTTTGAAAAAACTCCCTGATCCACCATTTATTGACCAAATCCACTTCAACTGCCACTACAGCAAATCCCAGGCTGTATAATAAGATCTAAACCACCCAGGTCACAATGTTTTAACCCTGCTGAGTCTGAAAAACAAACATCCGCAAACAAATAACCAGATCCAGAATGGATTTCCCCTCCAGCAAACACTCACAATAAACAGCATGGCATTTATTTAATCTGAAATGACAGGCCTTACTACACCATCATATTGTGAGAGGTTGTGTAGTACTTCAGTATGCAATAATATTTAAAAAGCATATGGCATTGTTTATTTTGATCTGATGTACACTCTCTGAGAATAAATATCTTTATAAGGGTTTTCTCATTAAGCGGTCTGAAATGCTGATTGGTGTTTGAATATAGCTATAAAATCCAAAATAACACTGTACTCTGCAATTAAAATTGAGATGGGTCATTTTCTATACTTGGGGAGGAATGGGCAAAAAAAAAAAAAAAAACAGAATCGCCTGAAACGAGCCCATTCTGATCAAATTCACATCATTTAAAGGGTAAATTCACCCAAAACCTGAAAACACTGTCATCAATTACTCATTATTTGAGAATGTTTTATGTTTAACATTACTTGTGCTTTTTTGAAAGACATTTTTGAAAACTTTTTTTTTTTTTTTTTTGTGGAAACTGATTATTATTATTATTTTTTTTCAGGACTCTTTGATAAATAGAAATTTCAAAAGAACAGCATTTATTTGATATAGAAATGATTTTAACATTATAAAAGCCTGCCACTTCTGATTTTTTTATTTATTTATTTTTTATATCAGAAGAAAGTACGTCATGTCTGGAACTGCATGCATTTTCATTTTTGAGTGAACTTTTCCTTTGAAACATCTTATGATTTAAAAGCATTCAAGTATCAGAAATAAACAGAGTGAGTAAATGTTATAGTTCAAACGCTTGTTCAGTCGAAATGAAAAAGCACTCTTGTATATCCTGAGCTTTTAGAAGAAAATTATTAATGTACATGATTGAAAATCATTAAGCATTTAGCTCATCATACCTCCGCACAAGACCAAATATGATCACTAAACGACCATGCTTTCTTTCATTAAACTAAGCCGACAGAAGCTTTATGGGACATGTATTTCATTACCACAACCTAATACAGTCTTTCCTCTCCAATGTATGCGTGTTATGCCTTCACACCTCTGCAGCAAGTTCAGTCATTACAATTCCATGCACTATTCTTTGCTCATGCTAATACTCAATAATCTCCATGTCAAAGCACCTAGTTCCGTTCTCATTACTATTAAACACACACACACAGGCTGCACTGTTGTTGATTAGTTCTCTAATAACGCTCTGCTCTGTCTTGCCCTCGTGATAATCAAGGCTTGGGCTTTGAGAGCAGTCATGCTCATCAGACAATGGCCTGATGTGATTGGGCCACACTGTCATTAGAAAAATACTCTCGCTTTTTTTCCCCCAACTCATATCCTTCTCTCGAACACTGATACCATACATAAGCCGTGCTCTCAGTGATGCTCCTGTTCACCAGGGCAGCATGCAACCCTGGGTCCTGAAGCCCTGGGTCAGGATACGACCCACTCTCATATTGTGGTGAAACAGATTATTGCTCTTTTCATAAAGAGTAAAATAATAAATAAGGGGGGATTTGGAAAAAAGCGCAATCCAGCCGCTGTAATAAAGCTGAGCCACATAGGATAGAAGATCTCTGTGGGTGTGTGTGCATTGTGCAAATATGAAAATACTGGCTCAGTGTGCTGCACAATACCAGATACTCGCAACTGAACACAGCTGCCATTTCGCTAATATATTTACTGCACAGAGTATTTATAAAATATCTGTTTGAAGAAAAAAAAAAAAACATCTATGACTCACAAACACCTGTCTGGATGTTCATATATTTCATTATCCTCTGCCAGCCATTACAAAGCACAAGAGCTGAGTAAAATATCCCTGCACATCCTCTGGGCCATCTCTCCCTCTCCTCCTCATTACACCATCCACTCTTTAGATGGCTCTTATGTACCCCCCCACTCCTCCCTCTCACTCTTTATCTGTCCCTCTGAGGAGCTGTTTTGCAAAATCACTCTGCATGGCCGGCTCTAACACACACATACACAAGCATTATCCCATTAACTGTGCCTTCCCCTAACACCCCCTGACACCAGACAAAGTGTACATCCTGTCCTTATAACTCTGTCTTTTCATTACCCTCTGGTTTTCCTCACACTCCTTCTTCTTCTTTTTTTCTCTTCTGCAGTTCCGCCTCTGAGATATAAATATACACTGCCATTCAAAAGATTTAGAAAAATGTTTTCGAAAGAAAGCAGCACACAGAGGCTGCTTTATATGACGAAAAATCCAGGTAAACCGTAATATTCTGAATTTATGTTATAATTTAAAATAATTGTTAAATAATAATTTATTCCTGTGATGAACAGATGAAATTCCAGCAGCCGTTAATCCAGTTTTGATTTGATTGATTGATTGATTGATCGATTGATTATCGACTGAGAAATGGCACTGTTTTATATTAGAAACAGAATAGATCCGTGAAGTTAACATGCAGCAAAATATTTTTTTTTTTTTTCCAGTCACGAGTCACAAGCTTTCAAGGGGTCATTGGATGCTACATGCACTTTTACTTGTAGTTTGAACCGAAATGTGTGTTGGCAGTGTGTTTCCACAACCACACTATAATGATAAAATAAAAACACCCAGTGTTTTTTTGTTGTTTTTTTTTTTATTTTATTTTTTTATCTACTAAAATCTTTAGCCCTTTCTCAAATTGAGCCAATCTCAGATGCCTGTCTTTGTGATGTCACACAGACAAGCCCCTCCTATGATAGTTTGATTGACAGTATGGACTTGTGTCTTACCTTAGACCCGACCTGAGTGAGCTGAGATCAGTTCGCTATTGTTTTGACGCTGGAGCAGATGTAGACAAGAATGCCTCCTAAGCGATTGAGGTGTTTTGTTGTCAAATGTAATAATGAATATAGCAGTCGTCATTTACTCTCGACATCTGAGCTGCTGAAGATGCAGTGGATTACATTTGTTTTTGAAGGGAATGCACCCCTGATCTACATAAATGCGTTTATCTTCGCGTGAATCAATCATAGTCCAGCTTGACCAACAAAAAAAGAGAGTATAAAGGTTTTTTTTTTTTATTCTTTACAAATCGCCTTTCTTAATAATGCTCTAATGATCAAGTTTCAAGATGAATGAAGTAAACAATCTCGGAATATATATATATATATATATATATATATATATATATATATATATATATATATATATATATATATATATATATATATATATCCTGATTATTTAAAACACCATTGCAAGCAATCCATTACTCCAAGTTTGCCTCATCTCTAGTTCTACCTGTTGAAATTGGCTAATAAGCTCAACTTCTCTATGATCTTGAACCCTCTGCAGTAGTGATTTCCCACTATCAGTTACTCAGTGTCTGAGATGCAGATGAGATGCCTGAGCACTTTTACTCCATTTCTGTTTCTCCTCAATTATAAGATCAACTTTTCATTAGATTTTATGCTATTTAGAGCAAAACCACCCACCCCCATTCATCTTTGTCTTTTTTTCTCTTCTCTTTTTATTCTCTCACTCTACACACACAGCAGGACTTTCATCCCTTCTCCCCAGGTGTCCATCAGAAAAATCACTACAGCACAAAAACTCACACTCTCCATTTCTCCCATCAATCTCTTATTCCCTCTATTCTCTGTGCTAACCATCTGCTCTCAGTGGAGGGATACTCCACCATCTAGCTCACCGATAGATGATCCATTGCTAAAATCCTCCTCCCTCAGATTTTTCCTAAGGGCTAACAGCTGGAGGCACGCCGTGTGCGCCTCTCCCGCCAACCAGGTGGCATGGGCAGATAAAAAGTGACGGTGAAGCTTTGATTCCCCTCACGCAAAGCTGCCATCTCTGGAAGGTGTCCGCCACCACACCCCTTCTCTTTGTATGTTGGGCTCACCGAGCATTAAACAAAACATCTGAGAGGCCACGATAACACCCGTCCTTCCCTCCGCCACTCCGACAATTGTACACAAACAGAGGGGGAGACTCTCAGATTTACACACGCAAAGGTTGAAAATGGAATCCTGCCATCAACCCAACTTGGTTTTTTATTACATTTGTCCTTCAAACATGGGATGTGACACTTGTTCACCTGAAAGCAATTACTTTGAGATTGTGTTGACAGTTCAACCACTTTGGGGTCCTAAAACACTGACTGTCACTGTAATTGGAATGAATAGCCCTGCGGTTCAGTTTATATCTAAGCCAAAGTCCACATAAAGATCTGTAAAACAACCGAGTTAATGAATGTAGCTTACATTCATTAGGTCTGTAGTCAGGGCACCTCTCACACAAACAGGTTTTGACAGCTGACTGCTGCATGCTAATTGACACAAGGATCATTAATTCGTAACATGCATACATACAGTAGTTTGCTTGCATTCATGACACTTGTTATTTATCAGTCCTGGAGGATATATAATTATTTTTTTTCTTTACTTCGTTCACCTGACTTATAACTGTTTTTGGTCACTCAACTAAAATAACAAATTTGTTGTCCTAACAACAAGTATGAACTAATCTTTCATTATGCTTAAAAAAAAAAAAACATAAAAAACAACAACAACAATAAAAAAAGCCTTAATTACAACACTGTGTGATGCCCCTAATTAACCACTTTTTTGACATGACGTTAAAACAAAAAAGGTTGGAAACCCTTACAATTTTTATGGCCTTGAACTTTCGGCAAATGAACAGTCATAGGTTTAACTGACTCATCTGTTCTTTCTAATGTTTTCTATATAAAACTCCATTGTGAATGCAATTTAATCTCATTTAGCCAATGGATGAAGAGGAGAGAGATTATGCACGAGGCGAGACTCATGATATAAGGCAAGCGTGCACTCCTGATAGTGCCTTGTAATGAGCACAGCCCAAGGGGGACATGGGCCTTTAAGGATCTCTATATCCTTCTATCTTAAGGAGAGAGGGATATAGAGATCAATGATTAATCAAGGCTTAATCTTCCATCATTAGGCCTAAGTGGAAGGGCTCATCATCCCTACTCTGATGCTCACACTTAGACTGCTTAAAGCTCTTCTACTCATAGATGAATGGCTTGAGACCTCATCACTCTGCTTCATAACAGAATGCTGAGTGATGAAGATGACCTTTTGGTGGAATCTCTTCATATACATACAATTGACTTGTATCTGCTGTTGTATTTCTATTTTATTATTATTTAATTTATTATATTATTTTTCATTTTCTTTATAGATATGACTTAGTAAAGGAAAGGTTACATAATGGCAATCCTAATACATCCTCATTTGGAATGGAATTTTTAAACGGTTCTATCTTACTCTTCACTAAACTCCATCAGCCTTGCTTACTGCGGGTAGTTCTGACTGGCTTTATTGAATTTGAACTAGGACTGCACTGATGCTTTATTTGAAAACTTTTTTTTTTTTTTTAGTTTATAATTCCATAAACAACAGCACCCTGTGAAGTGTGAACTGTTTTAGTAGAGTCCTGGGTCATGCTCATTCATAAGGTTTATTTATTTGTTTGTTTGCTTATATTTTTATTTTTGTGAAATGATCTTTTGTGCTATCATCTATGCAAAGCTGGTTGATATAACTGCGAAAAAGTAACATCATATCAACCAATTACTTGTTTGCATAGTATATGTATCTATTATAGTGTTTGTATAGTGTATGCACTGTATGTACATATTTAGGCACTTAGACTATAATTTGAAAATGTTCTCATTCAACATGCCATGGGAAGTCAATCTATCTTAACGTTTTCTTATATAGCTATTGTTAAATTATTACTCTTTAAAAGTTAATCAAGCTCTTAATGATTTAATCTATGCCATCTTTTGCAATATCTGAAGTCCTTGTACCATAGTTCTTAACTGTAGCATTTTTTATAATAAGACTAGCCTATAAATCATTACCAAGCCAATAATGACTTTATTTTTTAATTAATTAATGTAGCATTTATGAATGAACAACCGCCTGCAACTGGAACAAATAGCTTCAAGATGCCACAGTTGTAAAATAAATCTATAGGGAAAAATCTGTTCCCTTAACAGATTATCTAATATCAATTTAAAGACCAAATTTCACACAATAAATAAGCCTACAATAAAATGTGAAAAAATTATCTTAAAGGTGGTCATGAGTAATTTAAAGAAGATCATAACAGGACTGGTTCAAGACTGCCTTCACCTCTTTTCATCAGTCTTTTAGTTTATTTGCCTTTTTCAGATACTATTCAACTTTCTCCATGACGTTTTTTAAGTGTCTGTTTCTCTAATTAATTGCATATTTAACCATCAGCTTTGCAATAGGAATGGCTCACGCAAATCTCACCACACTTCTCGAGCGCAGATGAACTCATGCAGAGTATACGGTGAACCACACGCCACTTCTGAACTGTACTTCAGTCATATTGTGCTGATAACTGCTCCATTCAGTTCGTACGTGAAGCTAGCAATTATAAAAGCGCTGAAGGTGCAATTCAAATGATTAATTAATAGCCGGATTCTAGTTCCCTTCTGAGGGAACTTCGAACTGTGTCCTCTTGAGCTCACTTTGGGGAACACCTTCATGACCGGTGTCTGAAACATACATCTAAACACTACAATAACATTGGCCAGTGACAGCCTATGATGTCATTAACTGGCTCGATCACAGTATAAAGGGTTCCGGGAGAAAACGTCATTCTCTTCTGCATCTTCACTGACTGTTTAATCATGTTAGCGTTAAGCTAAGTATGACTAGGAGTGCTAATTCTCTAGCCAGAGGCTTTGCCCTAATAGCCACAATTTCACAAGGTTCACGTGTTGTGGTGTGTGAGTAGACGGCTTGTGGTCATGGTGATGCATTTGCTGGACTACTCAGGGGGAGTTGAGTATTTCACTGTAGTAATATAAACTCCATAATCATCGGGAAGAAGGAGGCGGGAACCGGCGGACAAACAAATGAAACTTTAATAATCAAAAATAAACACAAAACAAATAAAAAGCAAACACAACTAAAAGCCCAGGCCTGGTCCTCTCTCCTCCTTCAGTCGTTGCTCCGGTTTTATATCCTTCCATCTCCTCCATGGGACTCGAGACCGGTGGGTCGAGCAGGTGTCGCTCTTCTCCAATCACTCCACTGGCCTCGCCCGTTCCCACGACTCACGGCCCCGCCCCACTCGTCACATTCACCATTTACCCAAGTTTGTAGATAGCATTTACCTCTCGCAGGAATAGTGATGCATTCGTGGCACCGGCCTCTGTTCTTGCTAAATTTCTGATGTAATCTAGCACATGGACAGGAGCTAAATGCATGCTGCACATTGCAGTTGTGATGAGAATTGTCTGCCCATTGCCACGATTCGCGGTTGATGGGCAGAACATGGATTCCTTTCCTGCGCTTGCATTGCAATCCTTCATGCTGGACCTACTAGGGTCCGGATCCAAGCGCTATTTGAACATCACCTTGAGATCATATCTGTGAGTTTGAGTCATTCATGGGAGCAGTTGTTGGTGAGTTTGATCCATTTAATCTAGTCTATTGCTAAATTTATGTGCATTCACTAACTAGCTTTCTCCGCAGTGCTTCTTGGACCGGTCTATTTTTCTGGCTTTGTGTTAGGGTTAGGACCTCTGCAAGCACCTCCCCTGCTGAAGTCAGAACCTCTCGCTGTTGAAGAATATGGTTTTAGTCTCAACCATCGGTACTGGTTCCAGGCCATATAATAGCCCTACATCTTTGGCTTCATACTTACTGGACCATGCAGCTAAGTCACTGGGCTTATACGAGAGCCTCCCTTGCCATCAGGTCCCCAGTATGATACTGTAACCTCAGTACCCGCGGGTTCTACATTCAGGTTAAGCATTTTTTGCCGTATAATGTTTTATGAAGCGCTCCTTGATGCCCTGGCTGGGCGTTTGCTTCAAGAAGCTTCCCCGGCCAGGACATGCTAATCTTGTCACACCCTGAGGGGTCTCCTGAGATTTGAGTCATCCTCTCAACCATCATGCACGTCCACTGAGCTAGAGCTCCTATTGCTGAGGTGTTGAGTGGCTTTACACTTCTTAATTCCACTCTGCAGTTCGATAGATGGTTAGGCCCACAGGATCTTCCTGTCACACTGTCCTTATGGCCGAACCAGTAAATCTCCTCTCCGCAGAGAAGGCTTGAGAACACTGTGTTCCCTGAGGTACGAGTGAGATGTGTTTCTGCATAAACCCTACTTGAGTGCTTCGGCTCTGAGGAGCAGAAGCTCTGTATGCATGAATGGGTTGTTGAGTCCTGTTGTTTCTACAGGTTCTCTTTGGGTCTGGTTAAATGGGATCCATGCTCTTTATAGATATATAGCATAGAGCATCTTATCTAGCGCTGCCTTCTGGTTAAGCTGAGAAGTGATCCCCTCACTGCATGGTTTAGCTATGAGCCTATTGCTCCCAGTTTGTGCTTTGAGGGCCTGCCTCAGCTTGAGAGCCGAGAGCACTGCTCCCAAGATCTATATGCAAAAATACAGATTTGTTAGGCCCGTCACTGACCCGACCTTGGTCAATTGCCAATATGCGGGGACACTGTTGTTCCCTGTTGAACTGTGTGATCCCATTTTCAGCTGGATTCCATTTCTGATGTCCTTATATGTGGTCAATCTGCTTCCTGGACATGGCCGTGCTCCCCACACTGCAGGAGGGTCTTTTATGAGCTTCCCAAACCTGGACAGATTATGTGAGTCCTCCTTTTCACTTGAGAGCTAGGTCAATGCATCCTTGTCAATTCCAATGGCTATGGTTGAGTTGGTACTTAATCTATGGCATGCACTACCCTCAGTATGGCTGCATAGGTATACTGTTCCCCAAAGTTTGAAGTTCCCTCAGAAGGGAACATCTCAGGTTGCATATGCAACCATGGGTACCTGAGAAGGGAATGAGACACTGTGTCCTTTGGTTTCCTTGCCATGTTTTGGACGCAAGCTTCAGACAAAGAAGTGGATAGCATGTTCTCTCAGCACCCTTTTATGCTGTGATCTCACCAGGTAATGACGTCATAGGCTGTTGCCGACCAATATTATTCAGACACCGGTCGTATGCAACCATGGGTACCTGAGAAGGGAATGAGACACTGTGTCCTTTGGTTTCCTTGCCATGTTTTGGACGCAAGCTTCAGACAAAGAAGTGGATAGCATGTTCTCTCAGCACCCTTTTATGCTGTGATCGCGCCAGGTAATGACGTCATAGGCTGTTGCCGACCAATATTATTCAGACACCGGTCACACTGAAGGCATTCCCCAAAGCGACATCTAGAGGACACAGTGTCTTTTTCCTTTCTCAGGGAATCATGGTTGCATATGTAATCTGAACGTTTCCATTAACTATGGTATAAATCTTGAGGGTTGTACTTGCTGGTTTTGGTTTATGGGCCTATAACGTTGGTTGGCTTTTTACTAGAGCCCGACCGATATGGATTTTTGGGGGCCGATGCCGATATTAACTCGAAAAGAGCCAATTTATAAGCCGATATTTTGATTTTGAAAATAAACTGGATATTAGACCCATTTCTTTTTTAATTTCATTTTTAATGATCAAAAAACAGTTTACAGTGATTTTAAACATAGATTTAAACACTTTTACTTTCTTCCAGTTGAAGCTGGTTTTAACAGTCTGTGTGTGTACTGTAAATAAATTATAACACTAAAATTAAAGTATTTGCAGAAGTAGTCCCACAATTTGCTGCTACAGCATTCACATTTTTCAAACATCTGTAGGGCAGAGAGAGAGACAGAGGAAAAATAAGCATGTGTATTAATAATATCACCATGTATCATTACTCATGTCATCATTAGAATTATAATAATACTAATAAACAGGGATCTCCTACATAGGCAAAAATGTGTATATATACATATATATATATATATATATATATATATATATATATATATATATATATATATATATATATATTTTTTGTCAGGCAATAGGTATTACCTATTACCTACTTGTATTTAACAATATTACAACATTTTCCTGTTATGTCTGTAAAGCTGCTTTGAAACAATCTGCAAAAAAGAAGAAAAAAAAAGCACTTGTTCAGCTTACATTTATTTACATGTCCCCTCTGGTTAATCATTTCTGACGCACCTACTCGAAGTTGAATGGTTAACGTTAGCGTCATGAACACACCGCTGTCAATTTTGAGAAGAACCACCTTCAAACAAGTTAATAGCAAGCATTTAAGGGGCCTGCTAAAAAAGAAGCTATATTAGCGTTAGAATAACATAGGGCTGTAGCTATCGAATATTTTAGTAATCGAGTATTCTACCAAAAATTCCATCAATTAATCAAGTAATCGGATAAAATGTGTTTTTGCTTAATTAAAGTGCAATATTAATTATGCAAGAGAAAATAAGACTCCTGGGCCTCTTAAAATGAACAACTAAGTTTCCTTTTTTAGAAAAATGTTTTTATTTTTATTTTTTAAATGCATAGAATGCAATGCATACATGAAAAATAAACATTTAATTATTACCCATTGTTTCTCTGTCTGTACTTGTACTGTGAACAATGACAATAAAGTTGACAGATGAATTAAGTGCATTTAAGTGCCATTCAGTTGGGGTTTTAAATAAAGCTTTTTCTGAGATGCACATTAAACACATAAAACATTAATTTAATTTATCTTTTAATTATTGAAAATGTACTTAACTTTTTGGTAAACAAAGGGGATTTACTATAAAAAAAAATAAAACATGGAAGAAATGTTGTGTGATTAAAACTTAAAAAAAAAGTTTTTAGTGATAGGCTATGTACATTCTGCTGAACAACAGTCTTTAACTTTGACGGGTTGGCGTACCACCTTTACAGTTCTGTTTATGTGATATGACGCTGCTTCTACTCAAATAAAACGGTCAAATGCTCATGAAGTGACTGTCAGAGCAGTTCTGGAGATGTTGTTCATGTGTTCACGTGCTTCTTTAGTGAGACAGCAGACGCTGAATTCACCGCGAGCTTCATGCGCGCTTCCGTGTGTTTAATGAATGAAGCCATTTGCGCCATTTATTAACAGATACACACAAAACATGCAGGATTCATATTTAAACAGACTATTCCGGCTTAATATTTACAGATATTTGTCCATATCGTGATTTGATTTAAGTGCAATGACCTATTTTTAATGAATTCATTCAATAACATAACTGCTGTTGTTTTTTCGAGGCACGCTGTACATAACTTCTAGTCATTGACTAAATGCGCCCCCCTGCCACAGTTACGCGGTCATTATGTGGGAAACACTGCAGATATATTTAGAATAAGTTTAACGCTAATGTTATAGTTTGACCTCTTATTAACGTTCGCAATCTTCCACTGATAAACATGGTATTAGCTCCGAGGCTAATCTAATATAGCAATGCATTAGCGGCTGTAAGTGATGTTACAGAATATTTATAAGTGATAATGATAGGACCGTTAGCTAGAACTACCACACCGTTTGTATATACAGTGTATGAACTAAATCATTTCACATGACGAACGACAGACTCAACGTCAAAACAGTTCATCTCAGTGGCTAGCTTGGCTGATCGCTTTCTTCGCTAGTGGATTTCTGGAGCTTTTTTCAACTCTGGAGCTGCAGAGCTGCCTCTGGTGGGCAAACTATGCAACACTCATAACATGAGTGAAGCATGAGACTTGAGAAGCATAACTAATATCGGCCGGCCGATATATCGGTCAGGCTCTAGTTTTTACATCAAAAATTGTCAAAGTAGAAATAAATGGCCATTTTAGCCCTAACACTGTTTAAATTAGTGGGTCTCTTAAGATAAGATTTTTTTTTTTTTTGACTATGTTTTACTGTTATGGCCAACGGTATTAACTAATAGTGAAATATGTTGAATATAGCATCATATTTAGATCTACTCCCAATGCATACAATGTTGCAGCTGTTTGCAGTAAAACACAGTCATGTCTGATGATCACATAATTAAAATCATCTTGATCTTGTGATTTGCACACTCACAAATGCTTTTATCATGATCAACATAGTTCAAAAACAAATGTAAATTAAAGCTGCAAGCAGCGATGAACGGGCCCTCGCACCCAGGCTCCCCGCCAGCGAGTTGCCTTAGTAAAAAGGTGAGCGGTGTGAAATATGCATTTAAAGTCATAAATATAACTGGAATATATCAAAGGATATTCCATATATGTGCCAATCTTCCTGTTGCCAGCAGGTGGCATTATCATTATTATGGAATATTGGCCTTCAGATGTGTTCAGGTCAGGACTCTTATCGAACATGTGAAGTTTGGGGAAGATCGAACATTTTATGCCTGATTTACAACAACTTCTCTTGCTGTGACGAGACATCAAATTTTGTCATGGTGCCATGGACACGCCCTTTAACCAAAATTCAAGATCTCCACAATTTAACACTGCACAGGCCTTTAGATTAGACTGACCACAAAAAAAATACATTAATGTAATAAAATCTCTAGGAGTAGTTTGTCGCAGTTTAAAATGTCACTTCCTGTTGCCAATAGGTGGCCCTATGACTATAACTGAATATGGTAATGTAGATCTGTTAAGGGTAGAAGTTTTATCTACCATGTGAAGTTTGGGGCAGATTGGACATTGTATGTCTGAGTTACAGCAACTTCCTTTTTCATGGCGAAACATCGAAATTTGTCAGGCCGCCATGGATACGCCCTTTAACGAAACCTCAATTCCTTCAAAATTTAACATAGCAAAGGGCTTTAGATTACACTGACCAAGTTTGGTGTTGATCTGAATAAATCTCTGGGAGGAGTTTGTTAAAGTACAACCCCTGAAAATGACAAAAACAACACCAATTTTGCAGTGAAAATTCAAAATAACCGACTTCCTGTTGGCATTCGGATTTCGTACCAAGAGACTTTTTTGTAGGTATTTGTGTGTTACATGTGTGTACCAATTTTTGTACATGTACGTGAAACATAGCTCGAGGTGCACTCCGTTGAATCTGTATAGGTGGTGCTATAGAGCCATTTTGCCACACCCGATGGACTATTGGCCTTTAGATGTGTTCAGGCCAGGACTCTTATCAAACATGTGAAATTTGGGCGAGATCGGACATTTAATGCCTGAGTTACAACAAGTTTTATTCCCATGGCGAGACTTTGAACTTTGTCAAGGCCCCATGGACACGCCTTTTCAAGAAAACCCAAGATCTTCATTATTTAACATTGCACAGGCCTTTAGATTAGACTGACCATAAAAAAGACATTGATGTCAAAAAATTTCATAGAGTAGTATGTCTCAGCGTAAAATATGTCACTTCCTGTTGCCAATAGGTGGCGCTATGACTATAACTGAATATGGGCATGTCAATCTGTTCAGGTTCGGAGTCCTGAATACATATACATATACATATGACTGCCAAACAGACTGATTTCTGAAAGGATCATGTGACACTGAAGACTGAAGTAATGGGTGCTGAAAATTCAGCTTTTGCCATCACAGGAATAAATTACATTTTCAAATATATTAAAAAAAAAATTACAATTTTAAATTGTAATATTATTTAACAAAATTATTGTTTTAACTGTATTTTTCACTTATGCAGCCTTGTGAACATCAGTGTTATAATAAAATAAATAATAAATAATATAATAATACAAATATATATATATATATATATATATATATATATATATATATATATATATATATATATATATATATATATATATTATTTTATTTATTTATGTATTTTTCAGATTTTGGACCTCCCCAATCTTTTGTATGTAGAAGTTTTTTTGTATGCATGTCTCAGTGACTCATCCTGTGGGGTGTAAGGGAATAAGCTGAATCCTTCAAAGACTGATGATACCTTCAGCCAAACATCCTAACAGCTCAGCCTTGCATCTTGGCTATTGAACTCTAAGCAGACTTGAGCTTCACTGTTTGTCCAGCCAGCAGGGAGCTCCATAAGGAATCCGCAACCTCCTCTGTCTCTCTCCACTTCAGCACCACTTCTCTTTAGTTCAGCAGAAAAAGAATGGGGAAGAGAGTGTATAGGATTTAGACACTTTGCTCATTGTCCAAGAAATGAAGCAATGAAAATATGGGCACTGTCCTCACATAAACACAGGGAAATTTGATGTCCCTCACCCTCTGATCTTACCTCTGCCCGCTCCTCTTTAATCATGGGTCTCTTGTTTTGTTTGTTTTGCTTGAGGTTCAGTCTCCACCATCAATGAAGGCAGTGTAGCCCTGCTGTATGAAACCTGTGCTTCTGTTAGCCAAATAAAGACCTAGAGAACTGAGGACACAGGTATGGCATTTCTGCTTCAGTGAGAAATCCCTCTGTAGTAATATGTATGAGAGACCAGCTGACCACAAGATCCTGCCAACCGAATGATGGTCTGGCTTGAAATATCATTCCCTGGAGGGCACAAAACCTGACTGGTGAATCTGGTTAAAAATCTCAGCACAAACCTACGCTGGGATTTAAGACTTAAAATAGATAAAGAAAGATATATACATCTGGTTCTGTTTCTTAACTTGACCTTACAGATGTTACAGACTTTTCTTTTTATTGTCGCTTCTACTGTTCCCCCTCCCGAATGGTAAGGAATGTTAGTGATGAGGACATTTAGAGGAGGTTTATTTTGGTAAGGGATGTAATGAGCATGATTGTGTGCTGATTACACCCAGCCAACGTACTGGAGTGTCTTGGGTGAGCTACGAAGAGGAGATGAGGGTAAAAGCGAGCGGTGACAAGCCTCATTAACAGAAAATACTCTGCTCTGCTGTCAAGGCCCTGCTGTTGATGAGGAACCTAACTGCTAGACGCTCTAATTATGCGCTGTTACCGCCATCCCACAGAAAGCAATAACCCCCACCTCTCTGCATATGCAAATATGACAGACCCGATCATTAGGTTTTATGCC
This sequence comes from Carassius auratus, assembly GCF_003368295.1. Lineage (NCBI taxonomy): Eukaryota > Metazoa > Chordata > Actinopteri > Cypriniformes > Cyprinidae > Carassius > Carassius auratus. Next base: position 21,977,739 of record NC_039249.1, on the reverse strand, counting down.
TCAAAGCCAAATTGTTATTGTAAAACCATTGAAGCCAAGGGCAAAGACGTAAAACTCTATCACGCATTTTGACACATTTTTTTTACAAGCCTTCCTCAATAATAGAACAAATGTTATTGAATATCATGGATAGTCAAGGGTAATGTGCCATGAAAGTATTGTTTAAATCAGAACAATTATTTGAGGCTTCTTTGAAAAAAATATATAAATGAAATGTCGATTTTCGGAGCCAAGAATGTATAATTTGGCTCTTCTCCACTCCGTGTTTCCCAGCATTTTGGTTAGCGTGCCATATTGAAATTTCATAATGATGCCCACAAATTATGTCCCATATGTTCATGGGTCTTGTGCTTCACTCACTCCCTTGATTATTAAAACAATTTCAAAACACGTTCCGCCGCTGGTTTTAAATGCACATTTGGTCTTTCAGAGGACAAACTTTTTAAATATACTTTTAAAATATAAAGAGAAAGTAAAGAGTACATGTGCATTCACAGAAAACAGAAGTGGTTGTATTTGCCCTTGTTTGACCGTTAGACTTCTCAGTGATCCACTTATAATGGAGTTCAGTGAACCAGCTTGAAGAACGCTGGAGGCTCCAGAGTATGTGGACCTGTCAGGCTTGACCATTACCATTAAAATACCATATAGTTCCTCACATCTGTACAGTGCAAAAGATATGCTGACCCTCCCAGTTCACTGAGCTTTGGGAAGGTTTCCAAAAAGTCAGCCTGTGCAGATAATTACTGGGAAAAAGCCTCACAAAACAAAAACCGCAAGAATAATTATAGAAAGTTAAATCCATTCCCTTTTCTTTTAGTACATTTTTCTGTTTTCAGTTTATGCGTGTGTGTGTTTGTGTAAGAGACTGTGTGTGACTGAGTGTGTGACATTGATAGAGAGGTAGAAAGAAAACTTGTGAAGAAATTTCAGCCCTTTTTTTTTTCTTAGTATCTCTTTCTGTGTGTCCGTGTCTCTCTTTTATACTCCTCCGCACAGCTTTGGAGAGACACATCTCTTGATGTTCTCAATTTAAAGTGTTCACTCTTTCCTTGGTGACATCTCTGCATTGCAGACCATATTGCTTTCCTGCTATTAAACTTCATTCCCATCACACAGTGATTTATCAACATCAGCATAGTGTATAGACATATTCAGAGCATATTCAAAACGGTATACTTAAGTAAAAAATCTTTTGTGAAGCAACCTTCTCAGTCAAGTCCAACTTCAGTCACGAGTGAAACCTCTTAATGAAGTGGGATGCGACTAGCTAATTAGCCCATTAAAATAAATTATTAAAGTATTAATGTTCCTTCTATATATCCAGCCCACATCAAATTAGGGTTTTCTCCCTGGTCGTTTCTCAGAGCGTCAGTCGTTTATTAAAATGCAGATATGCATGTCAAGCGACCCAACACTACACTGCTGACATGCCATATTTGTGCAAATGCAATTTACAGCTCTGTCTATTGGTAAATTGTGTTTTGGTGTGAAGTCTAAATGGCATGTTTCCAACTCTAATCGAATGTTTTTGCATTGATCCCACTGGCTGTTTTTCTTTGCTTATCTAGAACCACCACGACGGACATGTGTCTGTTGTTGATGAGAAGCGTGTTGTGGGATTGTGTAGCTCATAACAGCCACCTTCTTTAGTGTCAAGCCAGGTTAATATTATTACAGAGCAATTGAGGAGATAAATCTCTAATTGAAATTTGAATGCAGACCACCGCAGACAGATCGCCTCTAGCCTAACGCAGCAGGGAGGGAAGAAAAAAATCAATGTGTATTAAAAAGGACGCTGCACAATGCAATTAACAGCTCCTCCGAAACTTGTTGTTGTAGTTTCTGGAGGGGCCCATGAGGCATATCATTTGAGACCAACATCATTTCATTGGGTCACTACTTCCCATAGGGCTGTTGTTTCTTTAGAATTAATTACCTCCATCAGAAAAATAAAGCTACATCTTGGTCGACTGAACTTTAGTCAATCTTAAAAGAATAATTGACCCCCAAAATGAAAATTTGCTGGAAATCTACTCACGCGCCTCAGGCCATCCAAGATTTAGATGAGTTTTTTTTCGTTATCAGAACACATTTGGAGAAATTTAGCATTAGATCACTTGGATTCTCTGCAGTGAATGGGTGCCATCAGAATGAAAGTCCAAACAGCTGATAAAAAAATCACAGTAATACACAAGTAATCCACACAACTCCGGTCCATAAATCAACATCTTGAAAAGCTGCATGTGTGTAAAAAATAAATCTATCAACAAGACATTCTTAACTTCAAACTATCGCTTCTGGCTAATATATCAGTCTTCTATCCATAATTTTGCCGCCTTCATTGAAAAAGTTGTCTCATCTGAATCAGGAGAGAAATATAAATATTCAGGCAAATGAGTCCAAAGCAGTTCTAAACAAACATTTAGATGTATTTTGAAGTTAAAACACAACAGGAAACTCATATTTTGGCCAGAAGCTGGTTGTGGTTGTTTTATCTGCTATTAGGACTCTCCTTCTGACAGCACCCATTCACTTTATAAAATCATTTGGTGAGCAGGTAATGTTAAAGATGAATGCTAAATTTCTCCATATCTGTTCTCACTGTAAAAAAAAATAAATCTGTAAAATATACGGTAAAAAAAATGGCAGCTGTGTTTGCCAGAATTATGCTGTAAAAAATATGGTAAACCGTTTTAGGTTTAATGGTTTTACCTTAAATTTACAGTTTAATACCATAATTTAACTGATTCAATGTTAATATACCAACTTATTGGAGTACTGAAATCAGTGGTAACCACCAAAAGCAGGTGAGAAATGATGAGAAAGTCACATTATGAAACAAAGACCATCGCAAGCAGCTTTTAAATAATAGGATACATAGAACGTGCACATAAGCACTAAACACGATCATGGTGAAACTCATTAAACTGAAATATGCAATAAACATTAATTTAACAACATTACAGTATATGTACCATACAACTCTTATAAAAATAACAGATAAGAAATAAAAAGAAACACTTATTTAAAAAAAAACAAAAAAAAAAACATAAAATTCCCATTCTGGGAATGTCAGTTTACTGTTTTACAGGAAATTACCGTTAACCATTTAACAGGTTTGTACTGTAGCATTTTTATAGTTTTTTTTAACGTTAAAATCACAGTCATTTTTTACAGTGTGATGAAAAAACAAACTCATCTACATCTTGGATGACCTGAGGGTAAGTACATTTTTAGCAAATGTTAATTTTTCCATGAACTGTTCCTTCAACACCCATTCTTCATCATTACTGTTGGTCTAGTAAGGTTCTATATGTTAATATAAGTTAGTCGATTAGGCCTCAAATTCAGCTTTATTGTTTTACCTTACGAGTTTCCACATTTTAGAATTATAGCAATACCAAAGCCAAAACTGCTGTGGAATTAAATATTTATTTTAAAACTAACAGCATGTTTAGTCTTTTTAAAATCAAATGCATAAAGCATCAGCCTGCGGCGCACTGCGCTTACATTTCAAGGCTATTATTTGAACAAGACTGCATTTAAAAATTATTTGGTTTTCCAACTGTTTCATGTAGTATCATGTTCAGATAATACAGAATGTGAAGAAACGTCAAATGATTTCAATTAAATTGTAAAAAGCACTACAAATATGGTTTCAATGCAGCATTACAGAAATCATGCTTTTGACCCTTCAGCGTATAAACCAAAAAGCAAGAGTGCAAAAGAAAAAAAAAGAAAAGAAAAAAAAGATGGGGGAGCATTATTTATTAAATGTACGCACCCAGTCTTATATACTGTATCTAGTTCATCCATATGTTTAATGTTGGTCATATATTTACTGAATAAATTTATTGATATGTGAACTATGATATGCAAGACAAAATATGTCAACAAACAACCCATTTCAAGTCCTTTTTTACCTTTTTTTTCTGTCGCATACTTGCTTTTGGTTTATCCACTGAAGGTTCAGAAGCATGATTTATGTAAACCTGCATTAAAACAATATTTGAATAGTGTTTTTTTAAATTGATTTGAATGGACTTAACATTTGCTCACGTTCCTCACATATTTTCTTAGTTTGTGTAGTTTTTCCCCCCATCGCCTTTAATGTCACAGATTGTTCAGTCTATCTAAACCACACTTACAGTACAACACTTGAGCAGTGGCATTGAATGTTCCTGCATACTGGAGGATTTATAATTTAGGTGAATTACATAACTTGTTTGGTCTGAAATAAACTAAAACATCTAACATTATATCGCAATGCAAGTTATATATTGCGATCAACCTGTATGTGCCTTCTCAATAGTGATTTGAAGGTTGACACACATTATACAAATGAGGAGCATAAATTCGGTCAGTGTGTCCTAAAGTACTGTAGTGCAGATTAACGTTATGAAAGTCAAATAAGAATTTGTCATTGACCAGGATTATTCTACTTTCCTGTTTTTACTCCCCCCAATACACACACACACACACACACACAAGTTGTTTAAACCAAATAAATACTTAATCCTATAGGAAAGAGTTCCCTAGAGGAATCCCTGTCTTGTCCAGAGCCCCGCCCCTCGCGCGTGGCGCTGTCCATCACAGTAGTGCTGCTCTCTGAAACTCCGCGAGCTCAAGCGCGCGCCCGAGCAGATCGTTGCTGAAGCGCGAGACGACGGAGGGAAAGTTGCACAGCTCAGACTCTGGAGAATCGCCGTTCACCGAACGAGGAGCGAATTAACGTAACATGTACACTATCGCTTGAGAAAAGGAAGAGTGGTGTAAACTTGCAATCATGTTTTGGACTATTTTGTTGCCATATTGTGTGACTTTTGTGCTGGGAAATAAGACCGACGAACGAATACCTTTCTTCCACGGGCATGTGTTTGAGAACTCTCCACCTGGTTCAAAAGTGAATGGACTGAGTATCCCGGTGAAGCGCATCGATCCGCAGCGATGGTGCTCCAAGTCCGGGATGCACCTGAAACTCCTGGGGGACAGGAGTGAAGATTTTCACGTCTTCGCGCACCACAAGCGAGGACACATATTGCTGAAAACATCTAACGTTCTCGATCGAGAGGAGCGCGCGGAGTATCTCCTCAGTCTGGCGCTGTGCTGTCAGAGCTGCGCTTCAGCCGAGCGCGTCGTGGCCGAAGTTGCTTCAGTTAAAGTGGACGTGCTCGACACGAACGACCACGAGCCCACTTTCCAACACGCAGACGTCAAAATAACTTTGGACGACGCCACGGCCCTGAGGTCGGTGGTGTATACTGTGAAAGCGGAGGACATTGACAGCGGCAAAAACGCCGAGCTCATATACTACGCGCTCCCTAGAAACGGCAGTTTCTACGTGGTGCCCAAAACCGGCGACATCCTCCTCGTGGACTCGATTCTGGGTCTCGCGCAGCCCATAAAGTTCAGCGTGTTTGCGCGAGACCACGGCTGGCCCGCTCGGACCAGTCAGAATATGGATGTAGAGATCAGTCCGCGCCAATGGCCAGCCCTTCCTCAGATCGATAACGGACTCTCGAGAAAGTCCCGCTCCGTGCCGGAGCCGGTGCTTATCACCGTGTCCGAAGACGCGAGTATCGGCTCCGTCATAATGAATCTACACCCGGTGAGGTTTCAGTCCGCCAGTTTTGAGCTGATTCACCCGGACGCGGATAACTCTCCGGTCACCGTGAGTCGGGACAGCGGAGATTTGGTTATATCAAGGCGGCTCGACCGAGAGACGCAGCCGCTAGTGGAGATAACTGTAAAAGTACAAGATAAGCGAGGTGAGTGCTCCGTGACTAATCCAAATATCTCTACAATACGGCTATGTGCCCCGGTCCCTTTCCCACCTGTTCAGTGCGTGACACTGTCTCCAGCGCGTGCTGGCAGATTTCACCTGAACACCCCCCAAAAACATGACGCGCGCCTCACGCACCCAAATCCTCCCACTCTTCCCTCAGACTGAGCAGGTCATATGCAGCTTCCCTCATTACAGATGCACAGAGTTCACAGGAATCGAAGTTTAATTATCACTCGCAGTAAACGCTAGCGATTGACACAAGTCAAGGCGCAGGTGAAACCATGGCTGCGCTGCGGCATGAACGAAAGCGTTTGATTGCATTGCGATGCTGAAATATATGCATACACACCTGGGTGACAAATGCAGAAACTTAACACAATATGATCATTTAATTTGTATACTGTAAACTTTGGCATTAGTAGGATTTGCCGGGAAGTATACAAATGCTTTAGAATTCAACATTGACAGCATCTTTGCATCTTTTTGCCTCGTGACTATAATTTTGGTATTTTCTACTCAATTTTGTGAGAATTTAACTGGATTTTCTTAAATGGTGTTTAAATTCAAAGTTGTAAAGAAAATCGTGCCTTGCACTTATCACTGCAGGTCGGCAGCAGTTTTACAATAAAGCTCAAGTTTGAGGGGTTGAGCATATTGCTTTGTTCATCACATTATTATTTTCTTCCCTCATACCTTGGGCTTTAAATAATTTCTCTCCATTTAAACAGGTTATTCAGTCAGTGCTCAGCATTTTAAGTCTTTGTGTGTGTGTGTGTGTGTGTTTGTGAGGGAGAAAATTAGGGAATTTTGTATATAAGGTGCTCACATAGGCCCTTTTACAGAATCATATCATGCTTCTGTATTCAACTGTAATTGCATCCTTTGCATTGCAGGTGAACCCTGCACATCAAGCTGACTTTTGGCACGAATCCGTGGTGATTTAATCCTTTTTGAGTTGGAGATTGTGCTCTACTTTCTTTCATCTGCTTGCATTAGCTATGTAATCCCATCTCATTCACTTTCTCATTTTGGGGATTTAAGACTGGCAGTGCAGTTAGAGGAAACTGCCGGGAAGATGAGGCGTTTAGTGGAATGTGCTCATATTTGAGCAGTTGACCGGACATGATTTAGCAGTCTGTGATTTAATTAGTGTTGGTTTGTTAATCAGGGACTTTCGGCTTGCTGGACCTGCGGCTCTGGAGCCACTGCTATTTTTTTTTTCTTTTCTTCCTTGTGTTTCCAGCATATGTTCAAGGGTGCTTGTTTGTGCGTGTGGGGATGTTTGCAGGTCTGTGAATGTTGTGCTGTGTGCGGCCCTCTGTGAAAGCTTAGCACAAACAATGAGGCCAAACAGCTGGTTTTAATTAGGAGAGAGAAGAACGTCTGCTGACCTCACATTTGCCTGTGGCTCTTTGGAAGTAATGAGCTTTCAGGTAACCACATTTATTTAAAATATGGGGATTTTTTTATTTTTTTTATTTTTATCATTAGTATTTTGTGTGTGTGTGTATTAAAGATATTATTGATCTTTCCTCTTCTTTAGCTTTGGATATTGCACCCCCCCCCCCACCTCCATCAAACTTCTCCTAAGAGAATGAAGTCAAAATTCTCTTTTGAATTAGCTGAACATCATTCATTATTGAAATTAAAATGCAAAATCCAGTCACAAAGTGAGAGTATATCATCCCAAATCTCTAGGCATATACGCTGCAAAAAATATAAAAAAAATAATTAAAGATCCAAAACCTTGCAGAGCAATTGATGACAGCCTCCGAGGCAACTTTAAAATCTCAAAGCTATACTTTGATCTCCTCTAGGTGTTCAATGATTAATACATAGAGAAGACCAAAACAATCTAAATGCACTGGGTGCTCAACATTTTCCTCCAGAACAATCAAGGAAGTGACAATGTCTGGAGGTGAATGTAGAGTGTCTTCATTATCTCATGCTGCTGTCAAGATCGCTGAATGTTAACAACGTTCATCTCCTTCTCTTGTCTGTACTTTTCTCTTTTGTCTCGCTTTTCTGTGCTAACTGGATCAATGTACATAGTACCTTTTAAAAAGAATGCTTTTTGTTGTGTCTGACCTAACACGATGGTGATTGAAGCAAATATTTAAATATTGAATTGATTTGAACCAACGTCTCTCCTAAGTTTTTATGAGAGAGAAAGTCTTAAATTGGAGCAGAAAGTCTTAAATTCATAAAGTCATATAACATTTTGTGTTACATGCACTGCAAAGAAGCTTCATGCAGTTTTGTCTTGTTTTTTCAGTTTAAATATCTACACATCCTTAAATATCAAGATGTATTTACTTGGGATGCAAAATAAAGACACTTAAAGTCTTGTTATATAAGCAATGTAAAGATTTTTTTTTTTCTTCCACATTTGAATTTAGTTGTTTCTGGCAGATTTGTTCTTGTTTTAGTTGTAAACTCAACTTAATTTTAATCAGTTTCATACAAATGAGTATTGAAACATGAAAATGACAACACGTAACAAGGATGGCCTTTACATTTTTGCAGTGTGATAAAAATGTGTTGTATTTTCAAATGGTTGCTAATAGAACTCACTGCTTAAATGTACATTAATACCATATATTGACATATTTTCCCTGTTTTTACTGTTTTCATCTTAAAATTCTTAAAATTGTCTTAAATTTACCTTCATAAAACCCTGTTTATATATATAAAATACTTGAAACATTAAACAATATTTTAACTAATTTTGCCAGATCATTAATAAAGTGATGTAATGTTTATATACTTATCTACTAAATCAGATCTGTTCTTTAAAATGTATTTAGGCTAGTGCTACCATGATGATACAGGTGTTTTAGCAGATAACAATCATAAGTGGCCTGTTCATAACTCCAATACACACAAAGCCAAAACACCATCTGTGTAGAACACATGATACTAAATAATTACAATAAACATTAAGTTTTTACTTGCAAAAAACAAAACAAAACAAAATTGTATTTTTTAACCGTATGTAGAAAGGAAACGTGCGGTTAAACAGTCAACAGGTTTATACTACGTAATTTTTACATAATAAGACTAAAATGCTAAACATTTTTTTTCATGTTGAACACTGTTCAACATTAAGATTTTGTATCTAAATTATTATATTTTACATTTGCATTTTACAGCGCAAGTATACATAACTGGTGTGCCTGTGTCTTAATAAATCTTCATAAATGTAATTATTCCAGACATCTTCTCTCTTCCTACAAATCACTCCATGCATCTTCCTTTTCCGTGCATGCTGATTTGTTGCGTCTGTAGAATCACTGAGCAAGTTGACCAAACAGTCCAGTCTGAGTTGTTTTTCTGGGTCTTTCCTTCCTTTTCCCCCAACATCTTTTTCCTCATAACCCTTCAGCTTTCTTGTCAGAGCACATCTGATGCTGCCATTCTTTCTGGTATCAGTGCTGTGGGATCAATTAACCCTTGCACAGAGGATGCTGATAGATAGTTTGTGTGTGTTTGCGTACAGAGCCAGTATTTGTGTGTAAACCAGTGACTGACTTGGAATCCCAATCTCAACAGCGCAGTGTAATCTTACCTTTGAGATGTCACCGGCTGTCTTGCTCAAGCCCTCTTTCTCTCTCAATTAGACATGATGGAGTCGAGCTCCTTGTAATTCAGTGCAAGTTTTCAGATTGAAAAGAGATTGACACTGGCCTATTCTTCCCTCTCTCATGCAGCTGGTCTAGAACATTCTGCTCTTAGTCATTTCCGTTGTCTATATTTAGTTAAAGTGGCAGATATGCATTTTCATTTCTATTATATTCACACGTGGAATATGACCCAGGTGTCCGAAGCCACAGTTTTAAGCATGTTGTTTTATAAAGGAGATTCTGAGCCCCATTCTGGTAATGGGTCTAAATACCCACATCAACAGGACTTAATTTGAATGACAGGCTCAATGTTTTTCTGGGTCTTGACCAGCCTTCAATACTGAAAATCTGTTAATCTGGTCAGCATGAGCCAAATAGTTACCACAGCATATGGGGAGCTTCTTCCGCCAGGGACACAGAGGAGCTAGCAAATGCTTCACAGGGTCAAACATTTGCACACTCGCACACACACAGACTCAAACACTCGAGCAAAAGCCCTGAAACTGTGTGCAAAACCTGTTCTCTAGTAGACAACACATATATATTTCCAAATAACCCTGGTAACACTAGTTCACTTTCTTTTCTCTTGCAGTTTCAGACATGTATACATAGATCGTAAAGGTCCTTAAAGGTTCATATGAAAGATGTTCTTACACTTTTGGACATTCTCATGCTTTTTTTCTTCTTTTTTTTTTCTTTTCATGTAGTAGAAACTTAAAGTGCACACAGATGATGCCTCATTATATACTCAAAATTATATAAAAAAGGTATAGTTAAAAATTAAAATTTCCTAAAAATTATTAATTCTGTCATTAATTACTCACCTTCATGTCAAACCCCTAAGACTTTTTTTATATTCAGAACACAAATTAAGATATGTTTGATGAAAGCCGAGAGCTTTCTGACCCTGCATATCCCAGGCTCAAAAACGTAGCAAGGATGTTGTTAAAGCTGTCAGTGGTTCAACCCTAATTTTTTAATGGTACTCTTTATAATGGCGTGATTTGGAGGAGAAGAATTGTTGAATACAATTTTTTTTTGTGCACAAAGTTTTCTTGTAGCTTCATAAAATTGCAATTGAACCACTGTTGTCACATGGGCTATTTAAACCGTGTCCTTACTGTGACATGAGGGTGAGTAATGAATTTTCATTTTTGGGTGAACTATCCCTTTAAGCTATATTACAGGTAGTGTAGGCGGTTTCAGAAAGGTTAGCAATGACAAGTTAGCTTTGAAAGCAAGATGCCCACCCTCCACTGTGCAAAGACACACACATGAACACGCTCAGGCATACCAGAGACTAACCTGCGACATGCCATTGGTTAAGGGATAAAGTGCTAATGTCTCATTTATCACTGAAAAAACATGACAGTACAAAGCACATGATATTACAATTAAATAATTTTTTTAACCAAATCACCTACCCTGCCTTTAAAATAATCTTAATTGAAATGATAAAAAAGCTAAAAAAAAAAAACATATAAAATGATGTCTAACAAATTACAAATTACATTTTTTAAAAACGGTCTGTCTTATCTCTGTCTCTCTGTCTTTTGACAGTGTATGTATGTATGTATGTATGTATGTATGTATGTATGTATATATATATATATATATATATATATATATATATATATATATATATATACATATATATATATATATATATATATATATATATATATATATATATACTGTATATATTAAAGACATATATACATTCATTAGCAGATATTTATATCCAGAGCTCCTTACGAATGTGGAACATCACACTCAAATGTTTTTCTTACTTTATTAAATGTTGCATAGATATTTTGGTTTTAAAGCCCAACTTCCTCTATAAAGATGCTGTTGACCCACATTCAAATCAAAAGATGTGCGTAAGTAAGCATCCAGATAGTTCTTGAAACATTGACTTTTACTTTTCTAAAAGTATTTTTGTTTATTTATTTATTTAGAGTAGTCCTAGTTTTTTTTTTTTTTTTTTAGAAAATAGTCCAAGAACACACCGGGTTCAGCTGCACTGTTATTTTTAGAGTTAATAGGAAGGGTTAGAGGTTTAATGGTTGTCCCCACGACAGGGAGGACAGGGACTGGATCATCAGAGAGAGAGAGAGAAAGAGAAGAGGAGAGAGCTGATGGTGTTTGCGGTTTGTAGGTAATGTTTCGATTTGTCCACTGTCCAAGGGATGAAGATAAAGCATGTGTAAAGATTGACAGCTACGGAAAGAGAAAACTATTTAAATAATTGAATGAAAGCTAGAGTAAATTAATATTTAATGCAACAATGTAGCAAATATAGACCGGCCCATAGCTGGCTATGAGGTCACTGAGGTTTGGACCTCAGTAAATGTTTCATGTTAAAAAATAAAATTAGTTCTCTGAATGACTAATTTGCTGCTAAACTGCTCATATGAATGAATGCATGTATAATTCAGATTAATTTTGGTAGAAAAATGATCGCTGGTGGAGTGAACGAGGCTTGAGCAAGTTGTGAGTGAGGCACATTGCCAGATTCAGATTTTATATGTGTGTGTGTGTGTGTGTGTGTGTGTGTGTATGTGTGTATGTATGTATGTGTATGTATATATATATATATATATATATATATATATATATATATATATATATATATATATATATATATATATATATATATATATATATATATATATATATATATATATATACTTTTTTTTCACTTAATTGGACACTTTAGAAATTTAATTTAGTTGCGGTTTAGGGTCAGCAATATCTTTATCTTGTCTAATTTGCAAAATATTTGAAATAATTTTGGTTTATTTATTTATAGGTTTTTGTTTACTTTAATATCAATATCTGGAAACATTGCAAAGCTGGCATTTAAACTGGTAGTAATCAAAAATGTCTATGGACAGGTTAATGCTGACAAGATGCGACATTCGGTAAGAACAAAACAATTCATGATACTATCCATCAGAAATGCTGTCAAAAATCTGTAGGATTTAACACCAGTGCAGAGATCTGTGGAACAAGTAGGTTACAGAATTAAATGAAATACACAAACACTGACCATGAAGAAGTCTATGCCAAGTCATTCAGTATAGTGGTTACATTTTCACAAATCATGCTATATAAACATTTAGCACACTAGACAAAGATATCCGCTATGGTTATCAATACAATTTATGACAGCAATATGTATGGTTGCATGAATAATGAACAACTGATAAAAGTATCCACCCCATAAATATAGTAAAGTATTAATACATTTTGATGCAATAAATAGGATCATTTAAAAATGATCATCCCTCCACAACTGAGAAAGCATCTTTCACATCAACATCTACATTTCTGTCTCTTTTAAAGTGTTAATATTGTGTATAATTAGTTGTATTTATCGGGGTTATTATAGCACAATTCTATAATAAGGGGGTTATTATAAAAACCTCACTAATTTTCTAAGACTGGCTATGGCCATGAATATAGAAACACCTCGCAAATTCAGAGGGAATAATAGCTACAGCTACTTAATAAGAAGAAGCCTTCATTCTGCAGCAGGAGTCACAAAAGCTCTTCACTATGGAACTCATTTTGTAATCTAAGCATACATTTAGCCATTATAAAATGATGTGGGAGTTCTGTGTAGGCTTTATGGTTTTCTTAAAGTCACCCAGGGCTCACTATAGAATGTCTGTGACACAAAAAGAATAAGAGGTGTGTTACAGTACAGATATGCATGTACCAGCAAGCTCCAGACATGCCGGGTTACCTTAAGTGGAACAAAATCAGATGTAGCAGATGAAAAGTGCACCGTGGCATGTCTCAGAACATTGGTGTTAGAACGTTTGAACGGTGGCAGCTCCAGTTAATCACGTCTGTGAAAGCAGGTGTGAATTGAAGTCATCCAGTATTCTGCAGTGTTGTGTTCATGCTTGATTCAGGGAGCACTTGGAGTTTTCTCTTTTTTGCTCCCTGGTGATTTGAGAGCAGTTTATGTCAAACATTCTAAATTTTGGAAGTATTTGCGGTCTTTTTCTTGGATCAGTGAACTCAGTTTAGAAATGACATGTAGTGATTCAGTCAAAGGATTGTTCTAGGGCTGCTATTGGCAATTTAGTTACTGACCATGATAATATAATGAAATGATTGCAAATAGAATGCTAGTAAGCACTTTAATTACCTCTGATCTCCATTATTTCTGTGGTCGATAAAACCGACAATGGTGTATTCACATTGTTTCTCTGATCCGTCGTTTGTTCTGTGCCTGATGTGAAAGAAATTGTCTTTAGAAATGCTGTGGCTAACAACAGCCCCCACCAACACACACAATAATCACAAGTATTTGACTTCTTGTTTGCATCAGTTGTCTGGTTTCCCTAACAACCGTCGCACTGACTGGGTTAAATTGCCATTGGGAGAAAAAAGAAAAGAAAGTATTTCTAATGTTGAGGAGTGGCTTTGTGATTTCTGCCTCTGAGGAAGATGCATCACATAACATTGTGTTTGCAAATAAAAATTGCATATATACATAGAAATATTCTGAGAAGTATTAATATTTAACAATGAATGGTAAACGGATATAAATCACACAAAATAAAAATGAGGTCATCATTTATTCACCCTCATGTCGTTCCAAACTTGTGTGATGATGTTCTGTTGAATTAGAAGCATGTCCATCATGTTTACACAGAAAAACAATGTAAGTGGAAAGCAAAAATGTGGCAAATTCACATGACCAACCTGAACCTGCTGTGAAATCTGTGTGGAAATCTTTCACTCTCACACAGAATTTCCAGTCTTATAGAATCCTGTTGAAAAGACTTGATGTCACCCACAACCATTCATTGAACAACAGTAAATGTGCCCGATTCTTTGCAGTCTGCATTTTAAAAGGAAATATAGATTGCTTCAGACATACTGAAATCAAACTTTTAAAGCACATGTAAATAGACCCAATCTGTGCATACACAAGCAGACACATGCAGCTCATCCAAATTCCCTTCAATGCCTATTGAGAAGTGAATAAAGCTCTATGACAGAATGCCATGGCCCCATCATCTCCTCTCTCTCGATCTCTCTATCCCTCACTCCTTAGGGAGACACACTCACTATTGGTAATTGGGAGATCATGCTGTACACAGCCTATATTCTACAGCTCCTCTTAAATTAGCCTTGTGTCACTGCGTTTATGCCCTGGACTCTAGATTGAATGTGTGTGCGTGCTTACGTAAGGATCTGTTTATATGCTTATCATGCTTGTGTAAGCAATGCTTCTGACCGTGTGTGGTTTGTATGTGTGTGTTAGGCAGGCAGGACACACACTCGAATATCCGGATAGCTTAATTATCAGAAGGCAACTACAGTAGGTAGAGATCCAACTCCATTTCATCAGTCTGTCTACAATCTTGGCCCATCTTGGCATTATTTTCTCTTTCTTTTCTTTTCCCACCATTTCATCTGCTCTGCTTAGGACTGTTCTGTGATTAGTTTGTATCCAATCTGGCTCGCTCTGATATAGGAGACTGTGAGTGTGGCGGCCAAGTCTTCTAATTGCCAGACTTAATCAAACAGACAAATGGGAGGATAGCGGGCAGCCTGTGACCTTTCCAAGATGGCATCCTCGCCTCGGCTCTCGAGCAAGATAGTTGCCAGCCAGCTCCTCTCTTAATAATGCTGACAAATGCAACTGCGTCTGTGATTTCGGTACCATTTCCTGTCCGCATCTAATAGGCCACGTGGCCCTGAATCGCTGGAGCCCGTGATGAGTGCTAACTCTTCCGTACCTCTGAGTTGCCCGCTACGGCTAACGTTATGACACTGACATTCATCATAAGGATCTGTGATATTTGTGTGTGTTTGGAGGAAGTGTGTGGAAGCTGACGGCATATCCTGAGATTTGGCCCTGGAGAGCACTAGCTGAAAGTGATGCAACGTTAGCAGGCAAGCAGCTTTTTGTGGTGTAGTTTCACAATACCAGTCTGTTTTGAAGTGTTGAGAAAGGGTGGATTTAGAGAATGGATCTTGTTGAATATGGGTAAACAGTAACATCACACATCAAACCAAAAGGATTTTTTTTTTAATTTTTTTTTTTTTTTTACATAGGATTTCATCCACTTGCATGTGTGTCTCTAAAGCTGATACAGATCTCATTCAATTTGTTATTTCATAATATTTTATTTTTAATATCCACTGTGGCAGCCTGCAGATAGTATTTTTTTTTAAGGTGAGACAGTGCAGGTGAATAGAGTAACAAAAAAAACCCCACCTAAAACTAATGGTTATCGCCTCACTGACACAGTTGATTCATGACATCTGATTATTTAAAACATTTTTTTTTGTATTACATGTTTTCTAAAATGTTAGGTTTAAAAATGCAAATGGAGCATTATTTCATGAAATATGCGCTAATTTGCATAAATGTCTAGTACAACAATCTGAACACTGGATGTGTTTCAAAATTCTTGTTTATTTTTTCTGACATATTAGAGTCAAATGTTTTTACAGAGGGAATTTTAGGTATCTCATTTTTGTCACTTCATGATTCAGAAAATACTCAGTTTTTGTGGGAATAAAATGTTGTATATAATTAAGCAAATTATATATATATATATATATGACCTAACTATCTCTGTAAAAACCTTCAGGATGTAGACAGGAATAAAAATTTAAAGTGGAGATTTATAGCTCCGTGTAGGAGAAAAAAAACTAATTTTGAGAAAACGGCCTTTAAAAATATGCATTGCAATTTGAAATCTATTGACAAAAATAGACAAAGTGCTATAAAAGAAACAGTTAACAGTGGCTTTTGGATGTTTTCTTTCCACTAGTCTGAAAAAAAAAGAAAAAAAGAAAGAAAAGAGAAACCTGAAAAAAGCTCAAAATCTCAAACTTGACAGGGGCATGAAAAACAAAAAATAAATAAATAAAACCGTGTTTTTGCCTGAAGTGTCACCCCTTAACAATTTAATGGAGTAATTTCAGTAAATGAACAAATGAAAGATATCAAGCTATGTGTATGCACAGTATATATGTATAAAGAAGAATAAAGAGAGTTGTTATAAAAGAGGTAAAACAGACTTTTCACTGATGCACTCGAGGATGTTTTTTAACATGAAGGACATGATTGGGAATTAATTATTTCAGTAATGTGCAGAATTTGTGGAATGCCACGGTATAAATGGTGAATGTGAGCACAGGAAATAATCACATGTTTGGGAATGTTATGAATAAAAGTACAGTAAACTCCATATGCCCTTTAAATGTAAATATTTACTTTTTTAAACAGATTTAAGATGAGATATTTACAAAAATGCAAAGGATTTAATGTGTAAATCATGGGAATTTCCATTGGATAATTATTTGCATTATTGACTGAGCATCTGAGGGTGCACAAAAAATGTAAATATTGAGAAAATCATCTCTGATTGCTGTCAAAAATAAATTTCAAAATAAATTTCTTAGCAATGCATATTATTAATAATCAAAAAATGAGTTTTGATATATTTACGGTATGATGTTTGCAAAACATATTCATGGAACATAATCTTTACCTAATGTCCTGATGATTTTTAGCATAAAAGAAAAATGTATAATTTTGACCCATATAATATATTGTTGGCTATTGCTCCAAATATCCCATGCTGCTTATGACTCATTTTATGGTCCAGGGTCATATATAGGCAATGCGTTCTCCCACCCTGGTCCACAAAATATCTTAAAAACAATGAGATACATCCAATGAATTTTGTGATGTATACATTTCTATCCAGGTGGCATTTCAAACATTGTCTACCTCTCTTGAATTTTAATTCTGCTACTTTGCATTCAAATTCACATTACAGTTCTGCTTGCTAGCTCAGTTCAATTTTAATTCAAATTTGACATTTTCCATTCAGTTCATGTTAATCTTTTTTTTTAGCACTCTGAAGTTCTGACTGTGCTAGATAGTACTGTCCAACCTAGTGCATCTTGGCATTCTATTAATGTAAATGCATTCGTTTAAGTCTTAATGGATTGTAAGCAGATCTGATGTATGTCTAATGTGCAGATCCCAGCTTTACATTTGCAGTGTAAATGAAGCCAGATTTTTCTGTGGATGTTTGTTTTAATAAGAGTTGATGGTAGTCCTTTTTTTTTATTTGTGCCTGCTTTTGTTGCACTCTGCAACAATGCTCTATCCTTATGCAGTTGTGCTTCAATTAAAGAGGCCATGAACACGTGGTCTGCCTTCTCTGAATGCCTCTATCCACTCTCTGACTCTGTCTCGCCTTTTCAATTCTCGTTCTTGTTTCAGTTCGCATTTCTATACCTTTCATATGCCTGTGGGGATTTTGAGCTTGTATATGTAGTAACAGAACCACATAAGTAAAGTAGAATAACCACATGAATTCTGCACAAACTGTTCTCTCTCGCCTCTCATTCTCCTGGTAGGCCTGCTCTTAAGAGACTAAAATTAGAGCAATTCACAAGGCTGCTTCAGTTCAGTATAGACATCATTTTTCGAGAGCTCTTAAGGAACTTTTATAATATCCCTTTGAAGAAAAACAGACTTATGTCCATATGCACCAGAATGCTGAACGCAGTTTGTGTAGTTTAGGGCTCGCTCGAAATACCCGTGTCGTTCATGTAGCAGAACATGGACAATATATCTGCTCGCATGCTAAGTAGTCAATATTTATAGCTGGCTGTCTTGCACCAAAGTGCTCTAATCGTAGATTAATGACCATGTGGCATAGGAATGTGAAGTTCATTAGCATGCCTTTCTCTCTTTCTCTCTCTCGCTCTCTTGCTCTCTCTTTCTGGGGAACAGGATTTCAGGAAGCTGGGTTCTATAGATCAGCTCACCTCAGCCCTTGGTAATCAGAGCATAGGAAATGGAGTAATCTAGGGAGCTACTGCTGAGCTCTCGATCTTACAGCCTCACCTCAGGCAGTGTGAAACACACACACGCACACACACACAGTCTCAGTTCACTGAAGAACAGGCAGCACATGTATTTTAAAATATATAGTGTACAGCAACTTCTGATATTGCTTTATCCATTATTAGTGATGGTAGTTACAGAAGTTGCAGTAGTACTGTACATTTGTGCAGTTTCTGAAGGAGATGTGAGTGAGTGCTGATGCAAGTGTTGCTGCTGTGATGCTCAGGTTGTGGGCAGTTGCCAGGGTGTCACTATGTGACTGCTGCCATGTTCTGAGGAGGTTTTAGGGGTTTTATGTTTATGCACTGAAGCCTGCACTGAAGTGGTGATGCACCGAAGTCTCTGCCTGGATGTAAATAATAATGTAGAATGAATTAGTGTAATTTAGAATCAAAAGTGACAGTCTTTTTGTTTTTTTTAGATGACAGCGTGTTACAAATAATGTTTAATGATGTTTTGTTCATGCATCAGATCGAGATGCACTAATTTGCACTAATCACTGTTATGGTCATTTAGTTCAGACCACCCCAAATATATATCCACACTAGAATCTGCATACATTTTTGTATAAATCTCTTTTTTTTTTTATCTTTCCACAGTAGAAATTGTATCTCTGTACACTAAAAAAAAAAAGTACTAAAACCCCTTTGCTCAACAAGCCACATGATTTGTGTCAGGATTTATGTCCATAGTTCAAGTGGTTCTAATTATGAGCCAAAGTTTAATACATGAGCTTAGAGGTTTATTCAGATCACTTACTGTAAGTATGACAAGTAAGTGTTGAAATATGGAGAGGTTTGCCTTACCGCTAATAGTAAAAGCACCATTTACAATAGTAGCAGTCATTTGAAAAACACTACTAATAGTAGTCGTAGCAGATATATAGTTCATATTTTAATGGTAATTTACTTACACTAATAACACATCAACACAAATTCACACTCTTGTGAAGCAAACAAACACTTTGGCACCCTGTTGTTCTAGGGGTGGTGTTGGCGCAGTGGATAAGATGCATGCCATTGGTCGGAGAGACCTGGGTTCGAATCCACTGGTTGACACCAATGTGTCCCTGAGCAAGACACTTAACCTCTAGTTGCTCCAGAGGCGTGCGACCTCTGACATATATAGCAATTGTAAGTCGCTTTGGATAAAGGCGTCAGCTAAATGAATAAATGTAAATGTAAATGTTTTACTGTTGCCAAAACTGATATGGAGCAGTGGGTTAATGTTTCTCTGGGTGTAGCTAGACTTTTTTTTTTTTTTTTTACTCTTAAATAAGTTAAACACTCCTAGGAACATGAGCTTTTATTAGCTGAATTTGCATATGAGGAGCATATTTGTTAGATTTCCAATAGAAGCACAGCTGGGTAAAGGTGTATGTTTTTGTCTTGCTTTGTCTT
Source organism: Carassius auratus (assembly GCF_003368295.1). Taxonomy (NCBI): domain Eukaryota; kingdom Metazoa; phylum Chordata; class Actinopteri; order Cypriniformes; family Cyprinidae; genus Carassius; species Carassius auratus. The sequence goes on along the minus strand of NC_039249.1, from coordinate 21,958,023 downwards.
TCCCACAACGTATGTTTTCATGCCCAGTAATTGTGTCACTAATAAAAGATTGTTGTCTGCTCTTTATATCAGAAATAGTAGTTTTTTGTAATTTATTCTGCAACAAACTGAACCCTCTTTTAAAATTATTGCAAAGTCTTCCGTTCTGTTTTGTTGACAGAGTTGTGCTCCATTCAGATTTGTTAAGAACCAAGTATTTCAAGCACAAATGAAAACAACAACAACAAAAGTTTATCAATGTGAAAAGTAGTGCTGTCAAACGATTAATCGTGGTTATTTGCATTCAAAATAAGTTTTTGTTTACGTACTAGTGTACTGTATTTATTATGTACATTTATTGTATATATTAATACACACACACATATGCATGTATATATTTTAGAAAAATGTTGTTTACATATTAAATATATTTATAAAAAATATAAATATACATATATGCATGTTAATAAATATAAATATTTTCTAAACCTATTCATGCCTCTGTGTGTATTTATATATCCATAAGAAGTATATACAGTATGCCCACATATATTTAAACAATTTTTTTTTTGGATGCGATTAATCGCAATTAATCATTTAACAGCACAAAAAAAAAGTAAAAACGCACATCTTTAGACGTGATCAAGAGTTGATGTAAAACGGTAGCTCATTCCAGAGCCTAGGTCCTTCAACAGAAAAAAGTTTTACTACCTTTTAATTTTAAATGAGTCAAAGGGACAATAAAGTGTAACTGTGTAAAGACCTTGAAGGTCTAGACGACTGTTGTATAGACATGAGTCCGGAAAAATAAGAAGGTGCCAAATCATGTAAGCTATTGTACCCAAATAACAAAAGCTTTGACATGACTTCTCTAGGGAACTGGTTGCCAGTGAAGTGAATCTAGCATGGGAAAGCCATTATTCCGGTCTTCAGTGTCACATGATCCTTCAGAAATTGTACTAATATGCTAATTTGGTGCTCAAGAAACATTTCTTATGTTGAAAACAATTATGTAGCTTATATTTTTGAGGATTTCGTAATACTTTTTTTTCCTTAAGATGAGACTAATGAGGGTGAGACTAATGTTAGCGGGACATTTTTAGTTTAAGCTACAGTTATTTAATGAAAGGATAACTACTCTGACATCCACAGGAATCTAGGCTAAGCACTTAATGTAGATGTATGGATAAATATGTTAGTTTAAATGTCAAACAACTGTGATACTTTCTTTTTTCTATTGAACTCAGCATCATGTAGTTAAAAAGCAACTTGTACACAACAAACTAAAGGGCAATATACTCACTTGAAAGCTATGAAATATTCAAGAAGCCAAAAGCTGCCTTTTCCTATCCGTTTCATTAGTGCTACTCTTTGATATGGTCAGATACACCAGGGAGAAAATGGATTTGCCAGACCTATAACATATGATGAGTTTGCAAGTACAGCAAAGAAAACAAAAAAAAAAAAACATCATCAAAAATGACCAGGAAAAGCAGCCGTGTGGAAAAAGGGCATTTCATTCGTTACAGATGTTTGTTTATGCATCCCAAAATTGCTTTCTGTGTCAGGCCGACACAGCACTCCGTCCTCGTACTTGTAACTTAATCATCGCTCACCAACACAAAGCAGAGAAAACTGTTTAAAAGTGCATATCTCTAATATAAAGGGACTGTCCACCGAGAGCCGCAGTGGCTCTGATCCGTGTCAGAGTTCCTCAAGCGTCCGGCATGGTTATTTTTACTTCGGTTGTTAAGGGAGAAAATAAGCTGTCCCAAGAAGTTTTCAGGCTAATGATACTTGAGGATTTTGCTTATGCAAGTACGGCAGATTATCATCAACTCAAGGACCTCGGAGAGCCTGACGGAGGATATGAATTCAATCTCTTCTCTCCATTATACCCAAATTCCTCACAGTTGCAGTGTGCGCTGGGAGTTTTGTTTTGCTCTGCTTTTTTGTTGTTCCTATTATGGAAGAGCTGGGATTGGACTGTCTGTAGAGAGAGTCTTTGATTGATATTTCTATCAAGCACAAATGAAACTACAAATTTTTGAAAGTACAGCCTGTTTTGACAGTCGATGTTCCTCATAAGCACTATTGATATCCGTCTCGTATAATTTGTTCCTCTCTCTATCCCTGGACGTATCATTTTCGGCATCTCTCATCAGGCTTTTGCAGCCTGATGCTTATATTATTGCACTCTCTTTAAACCTCTTGAGTTTAATAAACGCGTACAAACATCCTCTCAAGAAATACAAACCCTTGTTTTGGAGAGTTGCTTCAAGGACGTCAATATGCATCACCTCAATTCATCTGAGAGGAAAAGAGATGATGCAGAAAGACAGCGATGCCAGTTGGAAATTACACAGGATATTGGGTGTAACCTCAGATTTTTCTGCCCTCCTCCCACTCCTCATTGGGCTTCGTCTATCCTGGCGGAGTCAGAACGCATTGCCAATTCTCCGTTTTTGCATCATCCTCACGCTCTCTACATACTCACTTGGCGTTGAGTCAAGTGTTGTTTAGTAATACACTTCCTTTTTGTTGGCAAGCTGAAATGGGGGTGAAAATGAAAAGAGGGAGTTTTTGTGATTCCTGTTCCAAAAGCAAATTTTAGATTAATAACTAAAATTACCTAGAGCCTGTGGTGAACAATAAAGCTTTTGAATGAGGCGCAGGTGTGGCGAGAAGTAGATTGACACAGCGGGGTTTGACCATGCTCTGCGGCGAACGCTGCATCTATTCTCTATATTCTATCACTCCTCGCATTAGGTCTCAATCAGTCAACTCTCTTCACACACAAACCTTGCACGCGCACTGACTGCCCATATCTGCTTCACTCAGGCGTCTAAGGGAGCTGTTTGTTTCTTCTACACTTCATTTCCTAAACTCCAGCAAGGAAAAGATCCTTGTGTCCTGTGAGCTCTTTGTGATAGGAGCTGCTTATGTTCGTGTATAGATGTTGAGTGGCCCTTCAGGCGGTTTGACCTTTGTACTGTTGTGGTCTGGAACCTCTCGGCTCTCTGCTTTGAGCGGAGTCCGTGCAGCACTTGAGGGAAGATCATAAAACATGCATGCTTTCAGATGTTCTTTTAGTCTTGTGTTAGGAACCGATAAAAATCTTCTGTCTCTGTGCATGTTATTTGCTGTCCCTGCTGCTCTAGGTGTAGATTACTGTATATGCATGCAGCCTGTCATCTATTTGTCTGTTGCATGCTATATTTACATTACATTAATGCATCTGGCAGATGCTATTATCCAAAGCAACTTACGTTGCATTCAAGGTATAAATTTTTTATAAGTTCATGCATTCTCTATGAATCAAACCGATGACCTTGGTGTTGCTGCTGGCATGCTCTACTGTTTGAGCTACAGGGAATTTGACTTAAGGGGGTCACACTGGATGAGAAGATACAACTACAACTGCACATCTACAACTGGTCAAAGTTTTTTTGAATACTTGTAAGGCTGTGCTACGTCTATTTTTCCTGCGCCAAACTTAGCAATAAACAAATTCACTATAAACATGTTTCTCAACACTGTTCAAAGTAGGCTTTTACTAAGCAAATCAAGAAATGAATTACTCACCCACTGCTTTAAAACATACTGTTGGAGATGTTTAAATTATATGCACAGTGGCAGGCACACAAACCCCTTTTATTTTGTAAATATCACTGAAAACAGACCATTAGGCATTGTGTTTTCTAAAATGTGTTTGGCTTGGTTCAGAGTAAATTAAATTACAGTTTGTTAAGTGACACAGTTTGTATGCAAACGAGATTGGGGAAGGGATTAGTATATTTGATAGAGTAGAGTTGATTAATTTATATTAATTTTTTTTTTTAAATCCTATTAAAATACATACATTATAATCATATTTACTATTAAGTTGAAAATATTGTTTAAATACATAGGTGTGTGTATGGTATATGTGTGTGTGTGTGTGTGTGTGTGTGTGTGCGATTTATTCCTGTGATGGTAAAGCTAAATTTTCATCAGCCATTACTCCAGTCTTCAGTGTCATATAACCCTTCAGAATCATTTTAATATGCAGATTTTGCGCTCAGGAAGCATTTGTTGTGATGTTGAAGCATCAAGATGATATGAAGAATAGTGTTTTATTTATTTATTTGATGGAAATCATTTGTAACAGTAAATGTCTTTGCCGATGTTTTGTTCAATTTAACGCACCATTGCTAAATCAAAGTATTCATTTCTGTGTAGAAAAATACTGTAAAATAGATCACCCCTCTATTTCCATTTGCTCTTTTCTAAATCACCTAGCTCCATCAACAGCTCTCTGTCGATTCTTGAAATAAACATTTGACTCTATGGTGTTTTAGAATCAACTTCTTGAACTTGTTCTGGTAACATGAGCATAGTAATTGCTGCTGCTGTGTGCGTGTGTCTGTCTAGCAGCGTGGCAAAGTTGAGAAATGTTTGACTTCATGCAAATGTGCAGCAACTCGATGTGTCGACTACTTATGAGAATAATGGCAGAGTTTTCGTGATTGGTGTTCTGTCAAATATGTAGTTGAGTGTTCTGTTCTATATGACTTGTCTCTGCCCACATATTATATAACCTGCTTTATCATTTTGAAAAAGGCCCAGAAAAGCATGCCATAAATTATTGGCGGTTTGATTTATGTATTCTTAATCTTGTTCATGATATGATATATTATGCTGTTATGCACTGCTACACTTAAACACGTCTTCTGCATAATGTTATTTTTTAGCAGGAAACTGACATAACTTATATAATGAAATCTTGGTTCTATCAATGTACATTATATTTGTGATCAGATTTTCAAATGCTTTGCTAGCTTCAAACAGCCAACCAGTAGCATTAAACAGTAGTCATTAAACGGTAGAAACGCATACTAGTGTCCAACATTACAGCAAAATATCCTCCTTGAGTGATTTTAAAATCACTGTCAGCATGCGTTTCTGAATCACTGCTGTGTTTATAGTAGTCTTGCATGTTTTCTATATTGTTTGTCTTTACTGTTTCATTCTCAGCAAGTGATCATTGTTTGGTCTTTTCTCTGCATGGGCCGTTTCTTCCTTGCAGTTCTTTCACACAGTGTACGAGCATTAAATACCAAATCACTCAGCAAGGAGTAATCAGCATGACATTCATTCAAACACAAAACGTCAAGAAGTCCCTCGGCTCTCAGAACAACAACACATAAAGCAATGAGTCACTTCCAGAGGAATAATACCTTCGATAAAAGTGAAAGCGGCTGAAATTCCAGCTTTTTCTGAAAGTAGCATCCTTCAGACAGTAATTAGTCATACTCGAGTTTTACGGTGATTTATTCCCGAGGCCTCGTTCAACTCATCTAGTGTCTTTCATAGGCTAAATGTCATGTTTGTAGTCATTTAGTGCCAATCATTTTAAATGCTTTAATTGTGTGGGACAGAAAGCCATTTGTTTGCATTAGCATTAATGAATAGACAAAGTTTTGAGTGTGTTGTAGATATGCTACCATTCAAAAGTTTGGGGTTATTACGATTTTTTTTATGTCTATGAAAGAGTACTTACCAAGGCAATTTATTAATTACAATTCAAAAGAACTTTGTAAAAATCACAGTGCTTTTTTTTTCAAGATTATGATGAATATACAGAAAAACAATTTCTTGTAACATTATGAATGTCTTTACACTATTATTTATTTGAATGCATGCTTGTTGAATAAAAGCGTACATTTTCTGAAGTTCACAATATATGTATTTACTAATTTTAACAAATTGCACAGTGTTGCCGTTAAATCTGAGCTGAGACTGAGCTGACTTTTAAAGAAACACATTGTTTATGTCTTACTGGAGTGGATTTATGAGAACCCCCCCCAGATATTTTATAATGTTTGTATCTCTCTGTTGCAGTGGGCATTCTATTTATGTGCAAAATAGTCCACTAATGAATTCTTAAAATGAGGAAAAATACGAAAAAGTTTACTTTTTTAATAAGAATGTGTATAAACTGTGCCTGTGTTACAGGATTTCAATTTTTTAGGTGCATTCGCTTCACTACTCTCAGTATTGAGCTGCATGCTTCATGTCTAAAAACACACCAAAGTTGTAGAAAAAGGCAATTAAAAATGCAGGGCACACAGTGTCTCTGATAAAATCACTGAATTATGGCTGCGCTGCGTTCCTTTTCTTTCCGTGAAGTCCATATTTAAAAAAAATAAAAAACAACTGCCTTGCCCAGGAAGCACAGGAGGGTTTCCACTTTGGATGTTCACAATATGATTTATAAATGGACTATACGTTGAACAGAATAAAGGAGCTCTGATATAGATTTTTCAGAAGGCTCAAAAACACACACCCTTTGTGGCAGCACACCCTGTTTACAAATGAAGAGCGATTTGTTTGATTCATACTAACCGTATTGCGGGAGGCCCTTTTTGTGTATTTTGGGTTCTTTGCTTGGTTTGTTTTCTCTAGTGTGGATCAAGCCTTGCCAAAACTGGTGTTCTCATCTTTTAGAGATCTTGTCTGAGTTTGAAGCATGGTGAGTCAGACGTCCTATCTTTCCTGAGTGTGCAGTTCAGAGGCACGCGCTTCCTAATCCCATTCCTTTCAGTCTGACTCCCTCCTCTCTCCTCCACTGAACATTATCATATCTCCTCATGAAGCCTGTCAGAAGCTCTTTACATCTCTTGATTTGAACAAGTGAAATCTCCTCACATCTGCCTATTCGTTAATTCATCGTACCACGTCTAATTAATACATGAACGTCGGACGAGATTCATTCACATGGATTCTCTTTGTTAAGATTCATTAGAATTTATAAGCAATATGTCTTCGCTCCAGAAGAATCGGGACCATCTTAAACACGTTTGAAGTTGCGAGTTATTAATTCCTCTCTTTGTCCTTTTAGATTTCTCAACATGAGATACAGATTCAGCTCTTTTGTGTACAGTTACCTTTTTTCTCCAAATGTTTTATTATTATTATTTTTATTTCTTCTACTTCCTACTCTCTGCAAAGCTACTCGGCTCCTCTCAAAAACTCTCTGATCTAATTAGCTCTTTGAACAATGTTCTTGTTATCATCAAATAAATATGCTGCTCTTTATATCAACTTCATGTTTTTAATCTGTCAGATGCATCGCTTTGCTTCTTTGCTATCATTTCCTCATTCATCATCGACAATCTGTTCATCGTTGCTCATCCTTATTTCTATTCCTCCTCTCACTCTGATCTTTTTTCTTTCTTGTGTGCCCTCCCTTGCAGACACCCTTGTGAATCACGAGCCAATAATACTGAATGCTGATAGCAGAATTTACATTCAGAAGTGTGCGTTGCTTTCATCCGAGCGCATACTTACACACTCGAGCATGCTGTATTTTTATGATGAGAGCTGAGAACAGAGATATGAATTCCAGTGAATTAATCTTAGATTATAAACAAAATGAAAAAAAACAAAACGACAACAACAAAAAAAACAGAACAGCTGCTTCCTATCGTCCCTTAGCTTCAGCGCCGAGAGACTTAACATGTTTTATACACGATGAAAACCGATATAACTTCTTCAAGGACTTCAATATTAAGACAGATTTCTGATATTGTTTAGAACCCACAATGCCTCTCTGGAGTAAAAGAATTTGTGGAGCGTCTCTCGCAAGTTGTTTAGATTGACATTGCAGAGGCGGACAACAACAATTTCACTGAACATGACAAATTGTTTGGTTGATCATCTATCTGAACAGTAGCTCAAAAAGCCTCCTGCCGCAGCATAAATTTGGTTTTACAATCTGGTCTTTAACCTCGTTGGTCCTCTTCGGTGTTGAAAACCGAATTACTTGGCTTTTCAACACCGTTCCCTACACCTCTGCTTTTTATGTAATAAGTTGTTATGAGGCAAGCACGTGTTATTTACCTCATTCTGCCTAATGTATGATCCGCACTTAATACCAGTGGGTGGTGTAAAAACAGGCTTTTACTTTCGAGCTATTTTCACTAGGTGTCTTATTGTTTAAGAACTGGTTTCAGTATTCAAGTGTTTACAAGTGCGATAAGTAGGGTTTTTTATTGTTTTGTTTCATAGACGCAGCTATAAACAGGCTGCAGTAAGTTTTTGTATAGTCTGTTTGACCATGATTGAACTATCTTTCAAAAGTTTGTGGTCAGTATTGATTGATTGATTGATTGATTGATTTAAATTATTTTATTCAGCTACTCAATAAATCCATAAAAAGGGACATTAAACACTTTTACAATGTTGCAAAAAACTTTAACTTTCTATTCATCAAATAATTAATGTTTTCACAAAAAAGTATTTGCAGCACAACTGCTTTCGACATTGATGATAATCATAAATATCAAATCGGCATATTGGATTAATTTCTGTAGGATCATGTAGCACTGAAGATCGGAGTAATAAATTACAACTTAAAACGTATTTAAACAATAAAAGTCTACAATTTATGTAGCCTTGGTGAACATGAAAGACTTATTTTAAAAATCTGGCTCCTACAATTTCAGTCAGACGAACGAGTCAAATTATTGCTTCAGTCCTACTGAAATCAAAACGTTTAAAGGGCACATAAAAGCAGTCATTGGCTGTAAATTGAGCTAGTATGTAAGATAACAAGTGCTGTCAATGATAAACTATAAGCTGTGGATCTTGTATCACAAAAGAATCAAACTCACCCGGACTCGTAATAACAAAGTTTTGCTCCATTGATCTTTACAAACCCAAACCCTGGAAGGGCGATCTTGCTAAATCACCCACCAGTTGAAGACCGCTCCTGCACAACATGAGGGTCTTTTTCTCTCTATAGATTTATTAGCTGTTCTGTGACCATCATGGCGGGAAGCAGGAAGGGAAGCAATTAAAATATGTTTGATGAGCATGTCAGAGTTTTAGGCTCTTGTTCATATTAAATTGTCTTTTTCCCTGTCCTTGGTGCTGCGGACAGTCTGACGACTACTGTCTGTGCGTACATAATCAATCGAGCAAGAGTACACGTGTGTGTGTGTGTGGCTGCACATAGCGGCCTGCTTTATGAATTTTGCCTTGGGAATTATGCCGGCTCCATGAATCTGCATAATCTTGACAGTGATACTCTAAGCATACGTGCTTGTTGGCTCTCAAATGAGGCCGTGCCAGCAGGGACCGACGTGTGAATGAGTGAATGCATCCGTGTCCGAGTGTAGATTGCTTATCTCCACTGTGGATCTCTCTCCATCAACTTCCTGTCTTCTTGTCTCGTGGAACCTTTCGCCAAATCTCTCCCTCACTTTTCCCCTCAATTAATTCCACTCACTGCATCAGGAGAATGTTGGGTGATTAAAATGTTGTGTAGCCTTTGTGTTCCCCCTCCAAGCCCATTAGCTACTGCTGCTAATTAGCATCTCGGCTGGATGTGCGTGTCAGGTGGTGTAAAAGAGGACAAGCTGTGGGTTGAGCCACCAGAGACCTCTTCATACAAAGACTCCGCGGCTTGATTCCATCCACAAACCTGCTTTTCTCTCCATCTGACAGCTCAGCGGGTGGAGCGAACAGCGCCTGTAGTTTAGATAGCCCAAATCAAATGCATTGTCTATTTAGCATGGCCCCACCTACATCAATCGCCGTAGTACTTGCTCATGGTTCCTCAGCTCCTGCTCCTGCTCCTAATGTCTTAGCGTTTATGTCTGCATGATGCTCCTTTTCAAAGCAACATGCAGTAAGAGGACAGAACAGTCGTGACCACATGTGGTGCTCACATCGACAATTGTTCTTTCATAAGCGTACTTTGATGTCTTTGATAACGTGCCTTGATACCATCTCAAATCTAGCTTAAACTGAAACAATAGTTCACCCCAAATTTAAATTTTTTAATCATCATTTTGTTGTTTATTTCTTTTTTTCTGTGGTACACAAAAAAAAGATGTTTTGAAGAAAGTTGGTACCCGAACAGTTTGGATGGAATGTTTCTATGTAGTCAGATTGTTCAATTTCATTAGACCGACTTAGGTTGTTGTTCCTTTGATGAAAACCATTTACAATTACTGGTCATTTTGACCCCTTCAATACACTCAATCCAGAGACATTCTAGATCTTGTTATTATGATGATAAAGAAGTTTAACTAAACGTTTGATAGATTTGTTGTTTCACCAAATATTCATTTTCTCATAAAAAGTCATACCTGTAGTTTCTCATTGTTTCAGTAGGTCATATTCCACGTACCATATTCGCATGCATTTGTATGTTAAACCTGTATGTGTTTGAGGGTCTCATAAAGAGTACAGGTTTATGTAAATCTTTGTTCTTAAATGGCCTTTTCCTTATACAATAATGGGTTTTACTCCTGGATATTGAAGGTGTGATATTAGAGGCTGCTTACACTGGCTAGTGTTGTGATCTCATAATTAAGAGGCTATGATATGCCTCCTGTTTTTCTCTTTCCTAATAACCTGGAACGCATGGCCAGTCCTAATACACTTACACTCATATCCTTGCCTTTTATCCTGAAGAGTCGCTAAATTGGATTGAAAATGAAGAGTTGCTTGAGTGTATTATGTTCAGAAAATGATTGTGGCTTTCAGAAAAGGCTAAGGGGGAACTAACGCAGCTGAAACATCAGGCGGGCACGCTTTTTCGCTTTCAAGGCTGGGACACAGGTGCTACCGTCTCTATCAGAAATTCATGACATAGGGGATTGTGTAGTTTGCTTAATCCCAGTCGAAATGGAACTGGGTAATAGCTGTTTTGCTCCAATAATTTATTCATAGTTCCCAAGAAACTAAAGAGGAGCGCTTGTGTTCCTATCCAACGCAAATAAACGGAGGAAGGAAGAGACGTCCCGCTGTGGAGATTTGTCAGATTTTAAGAGTTGTGCTCCCGATAAGTGCGATGGATGTTAGGGGACTGAAAGTGATCTCAGCAGTACCAGTCAGGTGTATTTTTTTCAGCTCGCACCCCAAACACGACAGCAATTTGCAGCGATTCTTATTGGGCTCTCTGATGTGTTTAGACGGAAGGGGTCAGGATCTGAGCTCTGGCGCATGTGTGTTATCCATTCGCATTCATTCGTCTTTGCATTGCACTTGTTAGAGAGATGGCGAGATGTCTGTAGAGATGAGATGAATGCGGGAATATACGCTTGTTTGTACCTTACAAGGCTTCTCTTTGAAGAGGCCTTACCCCGCTCTCCTTCTCCTCACGGAGGCTTTATAAATGTTATATGCAAGAGCATGCCATTCTTCTTCGGCTTTGATCTCCGATGAATATGCCGCATTTATTTGCTGTGCCTTTCTGTATTATTCAGTATTTGTGTGCATGTACACTGCATGCATCTTTCTGTGATGCTTTATGCCTTAATGCACCTGCAGTTATACATGCGCACACACACACACAGACACACACTGGCATGTCATGCTTAACAGTGCTCAGTGGACCTTGACTGGCCCTCGGTTAGAGTTAATGAAGAATTACATTAATGGCGGCTGTTGAAGTCTCGATTAGGGAGCTGCTCCTCTCCTTTAATGAAACTATTCATCAGATTCATTCAGCCAGGGAACCTCAGGTGCTCGGGTGTGCCAGCGAGTTCGATGTGCCGCCAAACGTTAAGGCAGATCAGCGGGCGTCTTAAGGGGGCTTCGATCGGCGGATGACAGCTTAACAGCACGCCAGTGCTTGGATGAGCAAACCTAAAGGGGCGAAGCTGAGGGAGCCTTGCTTCGGTGGCTGCCAACCCCAGGGAGAGTCCTGCCCACTATCCTGATGGATTAATGCAACATTGAAAAGCGCCTAACAAATCTAAGGTGTGTGTGTGAGAGAGAAAGAAACACTGCTGCGCTGTGCGCCATCACTTTCTTTTCCTCCCTCTGTTTCACGCTCTCTTTTCTGAGTCCAAACCCATTTCTGACTGCTCACGCACAAGTTCACAGGGATTGGTGCACATTAGCAGACACCTGCTGTGAGGCGTGTGTGTGTGTGTGTAAGTGTTTGTTTCACAGGGTGAGGCTGATAAGGTTAATCTAGTATTTAATGATGAGTACCCTGTTGGCCCATGGCAAAAACATTTTCGAGAGGTCACAGATGTTTTGAGCTGCAGTATAAAGAGGTGTGAGTCTGTGGAGACAGAAAACACCGGCGACATGAGGAACTGCTGATCTTCTGTTGTTTCCTTTTACAGATGTCACAAGTCTGACACATTGTGTCTGCTTGAGCGCTGGTTTTGATACACAGTTTATTAGTAGAAAAAAATCACTTCTAACACTTACAATAAGCGTTCATTTGTTAACATGCATTAACTACATGAGTTAACATTTAACAATACTTCTGCAGCATTTATTCATTATTAATAAAAAACATTGCTGCATAGTTTTGCAATAAGGTTCTGTATGTTAAAATTAGTTTATGCAGTTCTTAAGTTGTATAAAAAAAACAAAAAATAAAAAAAAAACACTGCACCGTTTACATTTTGGAGGGTATTTTACAAGAAAATTCTACTTGCTATACGTGTTTCTATATCAAAAATTCTATACAATTTAATGTGTAACTTTCAGATTTTTATTTTGTAGTCCCTTGTAGTTGTTGCACCATTTTTTCACTGTACTTTTTAAGCATATTGATAACTCTTAAGATCAAGAACTAACAATTTGTTAAGATCATGTAAGGTAAGGTTGATTATAAATTACAATTACTGTTCTTTGCTTGTGCATGTTTATTTGAAAGTATATTAACAAAAAGACTAATATTGTGGAAAATTATTACAATTTTGTATAGGTGTTATATTTAATAGACTAAACATAATTTTATTCCTGTGATACCAAGCTGAATTTTTATCAGCCATTGCTCCCGTTTCTTGTGTCTCATGATCCTTCAGAGACCACATTGGACACCCCTGTGTTGTGTTATGCTATATGAGCAAACGTGAACTAGAAATTAAAATAGTATATTTATAAATTAAGATCTATAGATGCGTTAACGAATATTGACATATTGATCCTTACTGTAAAGTGTGGTACACTGTAAAATGTCTAGCTGTTTCAACTAATTTTTATTAAGTAACTATTTCCACAAAAATTGTATGTTCAGTCATTTTCTAACTTAAGTGTTATCTGAACTGTTAGCTTTTAGTTTGCTTAGAATTTACTGAACTAGTTTTAAAGTACATTCAGTTTTAATTGGTCAAATATTTAGGAAACCACAGCAAGTTATGTCAAATAAAATTGAACCATTTGCTCCACGTTTTATATGTTACCTAACTAAGATTTATTATTTTGGCATCATAAAAAATTGCTGGGGAACTATTGTTGCATTTCATATATTTTTATGGTTTAACAAAATTATTAAAAATGATTAACTGCTGTCTATCAATCACTAAAACTCACACATTATAACATATCATAGCCTTTATTTAATAACAATCTGCAATTTTAATAGTTATTTATTAATTACTTTATGTATTATAAAACATGAGGCACTTCTTCGTTGTCGTCTTGTCTGATGCAGTCAACCAAGTGTTCTTACCAGACCTCGCTCCTCCCTTTTCCTCCCCTTCCCTCCCCAGCCCCCAACCATTGCAATTTCCATAGGCTGGAAATATTTTAATGATATTCTTATGGGCTGCTTTGTGATGTCACAAAACCAATAAAACAATGCTGTAGTCAAATGAGCTGTTTGTTGTAGGTCTTGAAAAGTATTATTATTATAATTATTTTTTTTTAACGAAATATCTCCCTTTGGAGTGGACTTTGAGATTCGTAACTTTGTAGATCTTTTTATACTCAAACATACACACTAAAATTCAAAAGGCGGAAAAGCATAATAGTACACTTTAAGTGTTTTATGGATTAAACAATGTGAAAATTTACTTAAATGTAACTTTTTTCGAAAAAAAAAAGAAGCTTATTCAGTGTTTTTTTTTTAGCCTATATGTTGTACATTTGTGTATAAATATATACATTTTAAATAAACCATTTACCTTTTTAATATACGTTTGGATAAATTCAGTCCAAGTAATATTTATTCAGTGTCACTTTACTACACTTAAATATCCACTTTAATCCAGTTTGTTCTGAATGTTGACTGGATTTGATAATAACCCTTCATTTAT